>NC_085846.1:27072388-27379433 GCF_035594765.1 Anolis carolinensis | reverse complement strand
TACTGGGAGCTGTGGTTTGGTGAGGCATCAGCGCTTTTTGGAATAGAAGGCTAAAGATCTTCTAAAACTACCACTCCCACAATTCCATACCATTGAATCAGGGTACTTAAAGCATTATCAAACTGCATTAATTTGCCAGTGTAGATGCACCTTAAGCAGTGGTTAGAAATGAGAGTACTTTTCTGCAGACTTGCATAAAACCAAAGTGCTCCAGATTCCAGATTGCGTGTTTTGCATTATTAACAATTTCCCCCTTCTTGACCACATTCTGATGCTGCTGCATTAAGGAGGGATATCATTCTGTCACAAGTGATTGAAGTCAAATTCTGCTCTTACTCTGGTGAGACTTGTAAATGCCATGTGAACAGGAGGTGATCATTTTGCCTTTGGCCTCAGGCAGCAACATTTATTGGTATACTACTTTGGATTTAGCAACATATGTAATTTCCCTCCCATAAAATCTTGCCTGTAAATTAAAAACGTCAGAAAGAAAGTTTCTGGACTATCTCCCAGACTTCAAAGTGGAATAAAAGCAATCATAGGGTTGCTAACAAGAAACCCAGACTCCCATCTACACTGACCAATTAATGCAGTTTCCAACCAGTACTGAAATAAGTGGTTTTGCTATGCAGATTACGTAAAAAAAATCCTGGACCAGTTTGAGGTTCAAATTGTGATTGCATAAACCACAGACCACCAATGTACATTAAGGGCCTTCTAAAATGCACTTTTCTGGAAGCTTGTTGTCTAGCTACCGTAGTTTTAATCTAGTTTTGAACTCCATCAAATTGTCAATGTAGACGGGGCCTCAGATTTTAAGATTTGGGCGATGTAGTGTGGAAGACGAAGAAGCCTTTTCTGTAGGATGCTCAGCAGTGTTAGGGTCCTTCCAGACAGACCCTATATCCAGTTTTCTGCTTTAAGATGGTTTATATGAGTCCACACTGTCAGATAATCTGGGATAAACAGAAAACCTGGGATCAGATCCTGACATATAGTGCCTGTCTGGAAGGGTCCTCATAAAGAATGACTGGGGCCCACAAAACCCTGTATCCCAGAATATCAGGGCAGAAAATCCCACATTATCAGCATGTGGACTGAGATAACCCAGTTCAAAGCAAATATTGTGGGATTTTCTGCCTTGATATTCTGGGATATAGGGCTGTGTGGAAGGGCCCTGGGAAGGGATGATGACTACTTTCCTTCCCTCCATCACATGATGCCTTTCGCCAGAAACTTGTTGAGTGAGAGTACTTTGTATAATTTCTGGCTTCAAGCTATTCCCAGCATGAGAAAGACTTGATAATAAGGGACGTGAGATGTGAACAACGTGTAACCAGAAAAACAGGGATCCGTAGACAGTTTGTGGTGCATGTAGTCTGGAGCCGCTGGGCACCTTCGGTAAAGTATTTATTGCCATCCCCAGTAACTACATGGCCCCGTGGTATACAATATATGGGATTGTAAAGTTATCTAAAATGAAAACAGGTTCCTGCCTTTAAGGCATTAGCAATTTCAGATTATCTGGGAGTGTAGACTCATATAATCCATATAATCTGGATTATCCGCTTTGATAATCTGTATTATATGGCAGTGTAGAAGTAAGACAAAACAAAGTCTCCCACATTTTTAAAAAGTGGAATTTAGCTGAGGCCCCTTCCACGCAGCTGTATAAATTCCACATTATATAGCAGTGTGGACTCAGATAACCCAGTTCAAAGCAGATAGTGTGGATGATCTGCCTTGGTATTCTGGGTTAAATGGCTGTATGGGAAGACCCTAAATCTTAGCGAGGAGCTAGTGTTTGAAGTCTCGTCTACACTGCCATATAATCCAAGATGATTAGAACTGATAATCTACATTATCTGCTTTGTATAATATAATCCAGTGATTATATGGATGTGTAGACTCATATAATCCAGATTATTAAGGCAGATAATCCACATTATCTTTGAACCAAGTTATATGGGACTGTACTAATATAATCCGGATTATCAAGGCAGATAATCTACATTATCTGCTTTGAACTGGATTATATGGCAGTGTAGACTCATATAATCCGGATTACCAAGGCAGATAATCCACATTATCTTTGAACCGAGTTATATGGGACTGTACTAATATAATCCGGATTATCAAGGCAGATAATCCACATTATATGCTTTGAACTAGATCATATGGCAGCGTAGACGCATATAATCTGGATCATCAAAGCAGATTCTCCACATTTTCCGCTTTGAACTGGATTATATGAGTCTACACTGCCATACACTCCAAAGCAGAAAACCTGGATTTTATATGCAGTGCAGAAAGGGCCTGGAAGTTTCAGGATTCTCCCGAAAAACTCTTATGTAGACCGGTCGGCCTTATAGGGATCCCCCAGAGTTTTAGGCCCGTTGCTAATGGCAACCCCCCCAAGATGGCGCCCCTTCATAAACCCAGACCACTCGGCGGTTATGCAGATGACGTATTGGGAGGCGTGGGGGAGGGGCAAGGCTCGGCGCCGGGAGTTTGCCTATAAGCCGCCATACGAGCCAAAGACAATGGGGAAAGACGCCCGTCTCTCCCCTATCGGCGGTTGGCTGTTCGTCCCGTCACTCAACCCACACAATCCAATGAACGTTAAACGGATTGGCAGACATGTCTTGTCAATCAGCGCGTGGTCTCTCGACCGGGATTTTCTTTTTCTTTTTTTGAGCCCACCCTCCCCGTCTTTTCCCTCTCCCCGTGCTCCGATTGGTCGCTAAGCTGTCACTCGTTTCGAGGTTCGTGGGCGGGAGAAGCTGCCCGTCCTCTGATTGTGCTAAGGAGCTGTCACTCAATTGCATCTTCGAAGAGGATTGGTTGGAACACATCCGAGGCGGGTAGAGGAGCACTGCCAGACGGGTGCGTGCTGTTTGGGGCTCAGAACAGGCGCCGGGGCCAGGCCTGCGGAAGGCGGCGGTGAGTGGAAGCTGGAGGGGGAAGGCAGTGAGTCCGGGAAAGGAAGGAACAGAGCTGAACAAAGGGTTTGGGTATGAGGAGGCAAAGAAGAAGGGTGGGAGGGCCAAGAAAGGCATGTCTGTAGTCAGTAAAAGCGCGGATATGAAGCTTCTGGTTTGGGCGTTGGTGGGGAGGGGGCCTGGGTATTAAAGGAGAAACAGTAGGCCAGGTAAAGGAAGGAGTGGGTGCAGTGAAGTGGGCAGGAGTGAGAAAAGGGGAAAGGTGCTGGAGGAACTGCCAACAGAAACACGAGAAAGATGTTCGAAGTGTCCATCATAGAATCCTTGAGTTAGAAGAGACCCTAACGGGCCATTCAGTCCAATCCTCTTTTGCCAGGCAGGGACACCCAAACAGAACCCTCCCCACAGATGGCCATCCAACCTCCACCACACTCCTAGGCAACATATTCCGCAAAGAAGGGCTGTGGGAAAGCAGCCTTAGAGCTGAGGGGCGGAGGAAGAAGAGAAGCAGCAAGTAAGGCTGGTTTAGGTGTGGGTAACGCTGGAGGCTGTGGGAACGTCCGTGGAAAGGGGATCTGGGAGTTTCAAAGCATCAACTGAAGTTAAAAAAAATCCCCAAAACAATAAATAAATCCAGCTTATTCCAAAAGTGAATAAGCAGGATTTATTTATTTATTGTGTCAGAAACAGACCAAGGGTACAGTTGTAATGTATTTAAAAACACAAACAAGGTTAAAAACTTGGCATTATACTAAATGTCCTTTGACCAGTAGCCGGCCACTTGGAGTGTCTCTAGTGTTGCTATAAGAAGGTCCTCCATTGTGCATGTGGCAGGGCTCAGACTGCATTGTAGTAGGTAGTCTGTGGTTTGTTCTTCTCCACACTCGCATGTCACGGATTCCACTTTATGGCCCCATTTCATAAGATTGGCTCGGCTGAATGAAATCTAGGAAATCTCTAAGCAGAATTCTATTTTGTTTTGGGTTGCTGTGAGATTTCCGGGCTGTATGGCCATGTTCCAGAAATATTCTCTCCTGATGTTTCACCTGCATCCAAGGGCCCTTCCACACAGTCATATACCCCAGAATATCAAGGCAGAAAACCCTACAATATCTGCTTTGAACTGAGCTAACTGAGTCCACAATACCATGTATCCAAAGCAGATAATGTGGGATTTTATTCAGCTGTGTGGAAGGAGCCTTAGGCAGACATCCATTTATGTATCAGCCATAGCAGAGCACTTGATGAACCAATCTGGACACAGCATATTATTTGAGAACACAGAAATGCTTAACTAAATACTTTAACAACCACCATGTCAGATTACACAGAGAAGCTATTGAAATTCACAAGCATGTGGACAATTTCAGCAGAAAGGAGGAAACCATGAAAATGAACAAGATCTGTGTGCTGTCGAAGGCTTTCATGGCCGGGATCACAGGGTTGTTGTATGTCTTTCGGGCTGTGTGGCCATGTTCCAGAAGCATGGAACATGGCCACACAGCCCGAAAGACATACAACAACCCTGTGAACAAGATCTGGCTACCAGTATTTTAAAAAATTCTAAAATCAGGACACTAATAAAGAACACCACTCAAAAACAGAGGAATTCCAGACATGAATCAGTCAGGGCCAGCTAACACCTCCTAACAAAGGATTCCACTGACAGTAAGCAGCCAGACCTTCAAGCTGCAAGGCTATTCAGTGCTAATCAAGGTGGCCAATTGAACATTCACACCTGGCTCAAACAGACAAGAGTTATTTCTTCCACCCTGAACGTTCCACTAGTTTCCAACATACCTCACAACCTCTGAGGATGCCTGCCATAGGTGCAGGCGAAACATCAGGAAATAATGCTTTCAGAACATGGCCATACAACCCAGAAAACTCAGCAACCAATCAGGAAAAAAGATTCCAGCTAAATATCAGGAAGAACTTCCTCGTGGTAAGAGCTGTTCAGCAGTGGAATATATTCCCTAAAAGTACAGTTGAGTCTCATTCTCTGGAGGTTTTAAAACAGAGATTAGATGGCAATCTGTTGGGGGTGCTTTGACTGTGTGTTCCTACATGACAGAATGGGGTTAGACTGGATGGCTCATGTCTCATCCAATTCTATGATTGTAAGGTTAGGCTGTGAGGAGGCTACAACTTACAATTGAATTGGAGAAGTAAGGGTTTGAACAATAATAACAATAATTTATATCCAGCTTTCCTCTCTTAAAGGAGACTCAGAGTGGAGAATTCCCCTTTCAGGTTTCTCTAGAATAGGGGAAATTAAAACAAACCCAAACCAGAGTTTTAAGCATGGTGAAAACGGTTGCAAGAAAGTGAAAGCGTTTGGATTCTGGCAGCAGGCGGCTGAAGAAAGGAACTCTAGAGAAAGTTGTGAAAAACAGGATTATAAATTGTAAGAAATATGTTATTTAGACATTTATTGTATTTTGGTAACTGCAAATAACTAATGGAATCGCATAGTATTTTGGGAATATTAAAAGAACAATGTAATACTGAGAAAATACTGGGTTGCTACAGGAACAACTGCAGTAATTGACGTGGATACCCAAAAAAGAGCATTATGAGAAAGCGATGAATCTATATAGTAACTGAGTGAATTCTAAATAGCACCATAAAGATCTCAGGAGGCTTCTAATGTTTCTCTAATTATTCTGCACCCCACTTATTTAGATAGATTTGTGTAGACAGATTAAGAAATAGTCTATTTTTAATAAGATGTGTGCATGTAGAAGAATTCTGCAGGTTTCAGAAGGAGCCCCGCTGTGAAACAGTTGTTTTTGGGGTTCATGGTGATTCATACACATACATGAAGCAGCTCCATTGGTTGCCTGTCCGATTCTGGGCTCAATTCAAGGCACTGATCATCACCTATAAAGCCCAATACGACTTCGGTCCAGCCTATCTGGAGTGCCGTGTCCTCCAATACATTCCAGGGCGCGAACTTAGATCAAGCAGGGAAACTCTAATCTGCGAGCCCTCACCAGTATGCGTTTACCCATAACTAGAGAAGGCTCCTTCTCGGGTGTATCCCCAGCCCTCTGGAACTCTCCCTGAAAAACTATGGGCTGCTCCATCTTAGCTCAGCTTTAGGAAGAGGGTCAAGACTTTCTTATTTAACAGGGCCTTTAATTGAGCCATGGCAAGAGTTGGGGATTTTATGATCAGGATGGAGGAGGGATACATGGGGAAGAGGTTATGGTCTTAACTGAAATGTGGGATTTTATTTAGTGTTGTTTTATCATGGTTATATCTATTTGTTCCTGATTGAAGGATTTTAATGCTTGTATTATGTTTGTAAGCTACCTTAGATCCATGTTGTGGAGAAAGCTGGGAGAGAAATATCGTAAATAAATAAATTTTCTACACCCATCTCAGTGGCCATGTGTATAGTTAACGCTTATTTCTTTGTAGATATTTCCTAGAGGGAGTTTTGAAAATAACCAGTTTGCTTTGGCTGAACATGTTGTAATGGCTACTCAGAAAGACCTAATGTAATCTGGTATCTATGTAAAGTCAGAGTAGAATGCAAGGCAGGTGGAGTCATATTACAGACTGATTATGAAAAAGAGAGTAAAATGGGAGATGTTGGGCAGTGGGAAAGTCATAGAGATTACTGTTGTTAAAAATGTCCCATAAAGTACAGATTTGAGGACATAGACAAGAAGGAACAGAGGGGGATTATGGTGTAGAGAATTTCTGGACAGTATCTTCATAAGATCATGCTCTGTAAAAATTGAGCATTTAATCCAGATTCCCATGCCACAAATGAATTTCCACAGATGAATAAGTAGTAGCCACTTTTGCACACCATATTTTAACAGTTTTGAGTATGGTTTCGGAAAACATCCTTGAAGCTGTAATGTGTTTTAAATTCCATTGAATTTAGTGGGATTTACTTCCAAGCAGATACGCAAAGCATTGCCCTTTCAATTTCTTTAAAGGGGTTAGTTTGTTGTATTTCAGCTTAGAGTGAGATGAGATTGTTGAAAACAAGAGTAGATAGTTGGCTGAGGCAGAGAAATCATAGTTTTTAGAAGGTGGAGGGAAGCTGAATTTTGCCAACCCTGTAAGCCGCCTTGAGTCCCTATGGGTGAGAAAGGCAGGATAAACATCTTGTAAATAAATAAATGGTCAAAGATTTGTTGCAGTTTAAATAGGGCAAGCTGTGTACATGCCAGCCTGAATATAGCTTTTGTGGTAGTGCCTGGTCTCCAGGGGAATTCCAGGTTTATCCAGTGCTAGTAATGTTGCATTTTGACAAGGCTTGAAATGAGACTGAAATGTGAAACCAGAAAGCCACAGTGATTGAGAAGTTAGGATTAAAGAGGGGTCATGCCAAAGCACGCATGATGTTATTTGGGATTCTGGCTCTCTTTAAAAGCAATAACAACTTACAAATCACATGTCTTTGATGGAAAGGCAAGGAGGGTGATGAAATGTGCTAGTGGACCAAGCCAGAGAAATTGAATTGGAATAAGTATATTATTGCTTTTAAAAGATCAATGTGTGGATTTTGAAACATGTCATATTCTTACAGTTGCTGATGACAACTTTTGTAACAAAGATTGTCATAATTGGGGGAAAATTCTGTTGAAATTCCATCTCTTTGTGGCAGACATGATCTATCTCTACTAAGGACTCAGCTATACTTTCAATTTTATTTTAACACTTTGCGCTGGAATAGTTCAGCAGTTGTTGGGAGTCCATATGGCTTCTCTCTTTGGTAGTTTTATAATGGACATGAATTAGCTTTCCCTGTTCCCATATTACTGTGTTTAAAATGCCAAAGTTTTTTATGTCAATTCTTGACACATGGATTCGTTATTTTATATTTTGTTGGTGTTGGCTTCTCTGGTTTGTATGTGTTTGGTGGTGGGGTGTGCGTGTACACAATTCCTGATTCTCGCTGCCCTAATATCCTACTCAGTACAGCTTCCAGGGCTCATACTGCCTTTTATCCATTCTCAGAAGGCAGATAGTAGGTTAAAAGCAGTGAAAATGATCCTATCTCTTTCTCAAATGAGCTTAGGAAGTTAAATTAATAGTCCAAGCATTGTTCCACCAGCAGTGCATGCACAGTGTTTTGCAAGAACAATAGTTTGAGAATTTTTATGTTATGTGCTTATAAGTAAGAAGTATTCAAATTTCATTTTTAGTAAGTAGGGGAAAGGTGAAGTTCTGTCATTCAGAGTTGAAAAAGACTGCAGTAAGTTTATACAGGAGGTAGGCAAAGAGTGTCTCCAGCAGGATTACAATTATGTATAGTAGGCATTGGTCACACAGCATTGGAAATCAGATCTGACTATTTCTGTAGTAGGCTAAGAATTGTGGAAATTTGAATGTCTAAAGTAGGAGCATAGCAAAAACATTTTAAAAATCTTGTCCCTGTTTGACAAATAAGGTGCTTTGGGTCTCAATCTAGATAGAAAAGCGGGCTTGTTGTTATTCTGGTATTATTATTATGAGATTTAACTGTGTCACAAAAGTGTGTTTTTGAATAGGCTAAGTAGCTACAAAGATGCCTTTGGTAGTTAAGTTTAGCTCTCCACTTCTCTAAAATGGAAAACTAACCTGGGCACTTGCACTTACTTTAAATTGTCCAGAAAGCAACGCTGAATAAAAGTGCAATCAGCAAGCTTTAGAGTCACAATTACAAGCAGTCAGCAAGTAGACGATAATGGGTGGCTGGAAAGGGAAGAAGCTGCCAGGTACTTTTTGGTGTTCATATCGTTTGACTCTTTCTTAATGAGAAGTGAAAGGGAAGGTAGAGAGGAGGAGGGCACAGTAGAAAGCTGATACCTTGAACTGTGGAATGGAGGAGGATGTGAGTAGCAGAGCAGTACAGACCTAAATTTAACTTTGTTTTTGTTTTAGGATATCGGGTTTTTTTCTTTCTAGCTATGCTGTAGAGACTCTAAATGTACAGATTTCTTTATGGTCCACAAATAATGATGTATCTCAGAAGTGAACTCTGCTCAAAGGGTGGTGTTGACTTATCACCTTCATTTTTTCTGGCTGTGTTTCAGTGTCTGACGAAATCAATAGCAAGCAAGTAAGCAACCCGGTGGAAGAGTCTTTGAACCTTTCCCTGCTCTGGAATCTTGGACTCCCAATTGCTCCTTCAGGAAGCTTCTGAGAGTTGGAGGAGAAGGAAGAAGGAGGAGGGGAAAGAGTGAACTTGCAGCTGTTCCCGAGGACTTGTCCTGTCTTGTAGCTGGTGTGGAAAGCTAGAAAGACTCAAGGAAGTTGCTGCATGTGGACTCTTTGAGACAGTAAGTCACATGGTTTATATGTAATTATCTCAGCTTGGTTACAAAACAGTCTTGTAACTAGTAGAGAGTGCCAGAAACAAGAGTGCTCCTGCTGGGAGGCAGTTTTCTCACTTCTGAACTTCTGGAACTTAGTTCCTTTGGTGGTAATCTGATTACATTTATATTTTCTTCTAAAATAATGTTTGACCACCCCATTTGAGTGTTTTACTCCTTTAAATAGTTGGGTAAAGATCTAACTTATGAATTGCTGTTGGTTTTATTACCTGTGTGCTACATGCACTTGCTTTTCCTTTTCAGAAATGCTTTCTCTGAAGAAGTATTTCACAGAAGGACTCATCCAGTTCACCATTCTTCTCAGCTTGATCGGTGTGAGGGTGGACGTAGATACATATCTGAACTCACATCTTCCCCCTCTGCGGGAGATCTTTTTGGGCCAGAGCTCTGCTTACACCCAGACACAGTTCCATAATCTGCGGAACACTTTAGATGGTTATGTTATCCATCCGAAAAGTGTAGATCTGGACTACTATTTCACAACTCGACGGCTTCTTAACCAGGTGAGGGCACTGGACAGGTTTCAGGTGCCCACCACTGAAGTCAGTGCATGGTTGGTACATCGAGATCCTGAAGGTTCTGTTTCTAGTGCTCAATCTAGTACAGGCATTACTCTTGAGAATGGCAACAGCTTGCAAGATGGAACTGTTTCAGACAATGTAGTGAGGGAAAATGGATCAGAACAAGGATTTGCCGAAGAACAGGAAGATCTTGGTGCAGTGGCTCCTCCAGTGAATGGTGATCTAACCAAAGAGGTATGTTGTTTCACATGATGCAGTATGTGGGATTAGGTGATAAGGAGAAGGGAATTCCTGGAGAATTTTCTGTTACTTTCAGAGTAATTATAAAATGCTTATTTATTGTCTATAGTTTAACATTTGATGGCTTGAGCAGCAGGAAAGGAAATTGGAAATCTTTTATGATAGGAGAGATGTTGAGCTCAATTTCAGATCACTTAAACTTTTTTTATTTCGTTATTTAGTATGCACTGGGGCCTATGGCTTTTACTTTCGTTTTCAGGAGGCATCTCATTGAAAAATGCCAGCTGCTTACTTTTTAGCATTAGGTAATATTTTTATTGAACAAATCAAATATTCTTATTGTACAAATCAAATACTATTCAGTTCTGGAATAGTTCCAGGGTTGTTGTTTTTTGCTTTGAATTCAAAAGAACCTCTGAATAGGGTGAGGCTTTTGTGTCACTTTATAGTTTTAGTGTGCATTGAATTATACCTTTTTATCACATTTTTTTTTCTCACCACCTGCTGTCTCTTAAGGTCTTCTTAATGTATACCTGTTCCGGTTTAGCCTGCTTATATTTGTACTTTGCTTGGTGACAAATGTTTATGTGTATACTCAACGCCCTGTCCCAAACATAACATGGAATTGTGTTTGAGAATTACTGACAGACTGCCTTTAATCCCAGGCATTTTGTGTTGCAAGTGGACAGAATTAGTAAAGCTGGTGGGCAGGCTGAGGGTTGTTGAGACAGCTGTTGTGACTGTCCTTCTGTCTTGTTATGGTCTCTCTATTGTCAAAAATAGGCTAACAATTTCAGACTTGGAAGTCTAAAAGTGAAACTTGCTTTTCTTGTGTAGTTCCTCTGCAACATGAAAAATCTCTGTACCAAATGAGAATCAGTTGCTGATGTGTTTAGAATAGGAAATAGAGACAAAGGAATTGGATTTTCTTTTCCTATTTTTCTAGAGAGCAGGAAACATATGGGAGGGATTCTTGTGTACAGAAACCTAGGTTCTTTTCTACCAAAACCTTTTAATTTTTCTAGGTACCATTATTTTACTTGGATGCCCATTTTGAGAAATTTTCATGTACAGGTTAAGCATTCCTTGTCCAACATGTATAAGATCAGAAGTGTTTTGGATTCTGAAATACCTGCATTTGCATGTATGTACATAATGAGAGATCTTGGAGATGGGTACAGTAAAGGTAAAGGTTTCCCCTGACGTTAAGTCCAGTCATGCCTGACTCTGGGTGTTGGTGCTCATCTCCATTTCTAAGCCGAAGAACCGGTGTTGTCCGTAGACACCTCCAAGGTCATGTGGCCGACATGACTGCATGGAGCGCCGTTACCTTCCCGCCGGAGCAGTACCTATTGATCTACTCACATTTGCATGTTTTCAAACTGCTAGGTTGGCAGGAGCTGGAGCTAACAGCGGGTGCTCAAGCCGCTCCCAGGATTTGAACCTGGCACCTTTTGGTCTGCAAGTTCAGCAGCTCAGCGCTTTAATGCACTTCGCCACCAGGGCTCCTAGGAGATGGGACCTGAGTCTAAAAACAAAATTTATTTATATTTCATATGCACCTTATACAGATAGTAAGAAAATAATTTTATGCAATATTTTAAATAATTTTGAGCCTAAAGTTTGTGAATGTTTAACCATCAAAAAGCAAATGTGTCACCATGGATTTCCAAATGCAGGATGCTCAACCTATATAACATCTACAAGGCAATAAGCTAGTATGACAACCACATATTGTAAGTTGTCAGCTGGGGAAGTTAGTGCTTTACCTAATTGTTTGTTACTGAGGTTAGGGTTTAAGTGGGGCCTACAGCTCATTAACCAGACTAAGTTTATATTCTCTTAGCAGTGATGTGCTGGTGTAGGAATAGGGACTGTTATTTTGTGTGCAGTGAGTCATTTTGCTTTTTTCAGCTGTGCAGAGGATTAAAAAAAGTATAGACACAGGCCACAAAATGCCCTGGATCTCAGACTACTAAAATTCATGAGAATGCATCATTGAACTTGTCCAGCTGCTTCCAAGCACTGCTTCTTGAACACAAATGGAGGGAGGAAAGAAAGGAATTTATACAATGTAACTTACTGAGTTCTGGTATTTTCAGTGTTTAAATTGTTGTAAAAGTACACTGCAATCTTTACTGTCTCTGGTGAGAAGATACTTTATGTTGAGCATCCCTTGTCTGGAATTCCAAAATACTCCAAAATTGTTCACATGGGTGGCCGATCTAACAACACCTTTGCTTTCTGATGGTTCAATGTACATAGTGTTTATTTCATGCACAAAATTGCTTAAAATATCATATAAAATTATCTTTAGGCTATGTGTATGTCTATGAAATAAAAATGAATTTTGTATTATACTTGATTCCCATATCCAAGATATCTCATTACATACATATACGTTAATACAGGTATTCCAAAATCCAAGGTAAAGGTAAAAAAGGTAAAGGTAAAGGTTTCCCCTGACGTCAAGTCCAGTCGTGACTGACTCTGGGGGTTGGTGCTCATCTCCATTTCTAAGCCGAAGAGCCAGCGTCGTCCATAGACATCTCAAGGTCATGTGGCCGGCATGACTACATGGAGCGCCGTTACCTTCCCGCCGGAGCGGTACCTATTGATCTACTCACATTTGCATGTTTTCAAACTGCTAGGTTGGCAGAAGCTGGATCTAACAGCGGGCGCTCATCCTGCACCGGGATTTGAACCTGGGACTTTTTGGTCCGCAAGTTCAGCAGCTCAGCGCTTTAACACACTGTGCCACCAGGGGCCCCATCCAAAATCCAGATGAATCAGAAATCCTAAAAAAGACCTGAGCACAAGAATTTCAGATAACGCCCAATTTGTATTAATTTGGATGCTGATGTGATACACTGACTACAAGCAGGCTCAACAAATTTGTGTTCAGCCATCAGTGGACAAATACAAAGATGGTCAGGAATAGACGGAAATCATCACTGTGGTGAGAAAAATTGTGCAAGTAAAGTGTGGTAAAAATGCTTCAAGAGTTGTGAAGGGTAGTTTGAATTTAGTTTGGATTTAGTTACTTGCTAGATACATCTTCAACTCAATTTTCAAGAATTTGATAGCAGGTGAAAGTTAAAATTTGACTGGAAAATTGGGTAGAGCTTTCTACTGCCAGCTGTAGGCACACACTGCCTTTACATTGCATTTTGGACTATGATTCATAACCTTTAATAATAATGTATGGTAGTTATAGGGGTTGAGTAAAGTGGGCTGTGTGAATTAGGAGGAAGAAAAAGAACAGGAGGAAGAGCAAGGAGGTGTACCACTTGATGCAGTGCCTAAAGTAGTTGGAGTTGGGTGTAGAAAGGCTTCAGTTCTTCACTTAGTTTTGAAGCTTGTAGGACACTTGTGCAAGCTGTTTCTCTGAGACTAACCTACTTTACTGGCTGCTATAAAGCTAAAATAGTAGTCTGAGGTCCTCAGGGAAGGGACAGGGTACATTTGTAATAGATTGTAATAGGGGTAGCAGAAAATTGAACTACTCATCATGGCTCTCTAGTTAGAGATTATTATTTGGCTCTGGAAGAAACTGGCCTTGAGTATTAGTTTGGTTGTAAACTTATAGTACAGCTTTGGACATGCTCTTCCTCTTTTCTCCATTTTCAATCTTCCATGCATAAATTGGGAATAGGTGCCTTCCTCATAGAATAATTTAAAGGCTGAGCCTTGCATAAAGCATTTGATAGTGTTGGAGCTCCAAATTGTAGGATTATTGTTGTTGTTACTATTATATTTATACCCCGCTTTATCTCCCCAAACAGGACTCAAAGTGGCTTGACATAAAAGCATTGGTGTCCAATTTAAAATATACAAAATATAAACATTAAGATAGTAGTAGTAGTAGTAATACCACCGGAGTAGTAGTAGGCTGTGTCATTTTTAAGGTGGAAACTGCTGATTTTATCTTAGGAGGTCTTGCTTTAGATAAAGGTTTTTGATATGTGGATTTGGGTCTTAAAACTCTGATCTGTATTGCTGTATCTGTGAGATGTATGAAACAAAAACTTTTCAAAAGACATAAAGTAAAGTAAAGAAATAAAATAAAGAGGAAATATGATCAGCCCCATGAGGAGCGGCTTAAAGAGCTGGGCATGTTTAGCCTGCAGAAGAGAAGGCTGAAAGGAGACAGGACAGCCATGTAAATATGTGAGGGGAAGTCATATAGAGGAGGGAGCAAGCTTGTTTTTTGCTGCCCTGGAGACAGGGATGTGGAACAGTGCCTTCAAATTACCAGAAAAGCGATTCCACCTGAACATTAGGAAGAACTTCTTCACTGTGAGAGCTGTACAGCAGTGGGACTCTGTCCCGGAGTATCTTGGAGGCTCTTTCTTTGGAGGCTTTTAATCAGAGGCTGGATGGCCATCTGTTGGGGATGCTTTGAATGCAATTTTTCTGCTTCTGGCGGGGTTGGACTGGATGGCCCATGGGGTCTCTTTTAACTCTATGATTCTAAAGTTGGCCCTTGATATCCACTGATTTTGTATCCAAGTATTCAATATCCATGGCTTCAAAATATTCCCCATCAAAAACCATTTCAAAAAGCAAGCATTTTTCTGCCATTTTATATAAGGGACACCATTTTATTATGGCATTATATATAATAGGACATGAGCAGCTATGGATTTTGGTATCTATGGAGTGGAGGGGGTCTATAGGAACCAAACCCTAACAGATGCCAAGGACCACTGTAATGTGGGAGGGATGGATTACATGAGACCACGCTTACTGTTTTTTAGGGCCTTGCTGTCATTTTTTGCTTTTAAAAATCTTATTGAACTTCTTGGATTTCGTTTTGTGTGATTTTGAAGCTCAATTTCTCAGCTTACGTTCCTTGCCTGGTGGATACAATCAGGTTGCTTTGAAAACCCTAGCTGGCTTAAACTGGATCTACCAACTCGGAAGAATTTGGGCTAATCCAAATAACAGCTAGTGTGGGAGGTAAGTGTTGCTGCAACCCACAGAAACATTTTTGCTCATGCTTGCAATTGCCATAGGTTGCTTGCTGAGGGCCTACACATCCTTTTGCAGCAGCCAAGTACCTTCTGGCCGTATCATTATGGTAAGGGTGTATCTGTTTGGATAGAGTAGCTTTGACTGATGGCCTAAAACATGTCAATTGGTAAGAAAGCATTTCTGATTCTTTATTTCACCATATGATAATCACTAATCACATCCCATTTGGTTATCAGAGGAAAAAAGTGGTTGATCTTATTTGGTTGCTGTTTTTTTATGCCCAAGAACAATATGTAAGGTACTTTTAGAACATAACAAATTCAAGTAATACAGTTGTAAAGAAAATCCAAAATTCATGGTTTCCTGACATTTTTGAACCCTAGTGCTTTTCTGTTCAGCATTTGCATTACGGAGTAGACTGAGCAGTGTGTGTTGCAGGGAAATGCTACTCATCATAGAATTCTTCTGCTTCTGTTTGCTTTTTGAAAGTAGTGAATGAAATTTTTGAAGAAGGGTGGGTAAAAGTGCAGCCTGTAGGCAATTTTTGGGCAAAATGCCATGTCCTCCGTCCCAGCTCTGCAAAGCTCCCCAGATTGGCCAAAACAGCAGCCAGAAGTGACATCACTTTGCTTTGGGCATGCTGAAACACATTGGTACAGCCTGTTGTATAGGTGCATGCAGGAAAATGACCCTTATTCCTTGTGCAGTTTCCCACTATTTTAGAAGCTGCTTTCTGTACCATTTGTATAATTATAGTAGTTGTAAGTCGAGGAGGATGCTACTCACGGGTAGATAGTTTTTGTCTTTTAGATCCGAATTTTCCAAATTGTGTGTCGTGACATGTTAGTGTGTCGGCTGCAATATGTAGGTGTGTGGCTCAAACATGAGAAACGTATGTGAAATAATAAATCAGATTTTTTTTTCAAAAAAATAAATGAAAAGATTTTCATGAGATACATTGTGCCCTCATACATTTCATTATTATAATTTATTAAGTGTCAATTTATAAGGGGCTGGTTTAACTTCTGGGTTGCTAATAAAAACGGAGTTACTGTATCACAAAATAATGCATGTCTAAAAAGTGTGTTGCCATTGCCAACATGAAATATATGGAAAACTGCTCTAGGGCTGATGGGAGTTATAGACCAAGAAAATTGGAAGGGATATTGTTCTCAACTTCTAGTTATACTTCCCTACATCTGGTTCTTAATGTGGCTGTTTCTGAATTGTGTTTTTAGCCCGTATCTGTCAAATGCTTTGATGACCCAAGCATTTTTTGAAATCATCTCTTACCCCACTTGCATCTCTTTGCTTATAATATTTGTAATAAAAATTTTCTATAGTTTTGGTTCTGTCATTACAATAATGCTTCCCTCTTTACTTTATTTTCATACTGTATACAGTGGGCCCTTCTATTTGTGAAATCCGAATCCATGATTTCCTGCAACCACAGATCCTTGAACCCCATATTACTAAATGACAGCAATGTAAACATGGACATCCTGAAGAAATGTTGATGTTAGTCTTCCAGTGCATTCATTGTTCAGATGATTTTTCAATTTCCCTGAATTTTTTCATATACAAGGACAAGCTGACTCTTGAGGATTGTTACAATTTAAACTTTCTCTTTCTTCTCTTTAGCATCCAAGACTTTTGTTGTGCTTGAGTTCTGAGTAGAATGCTGCCTCTCTCAGTATGCACTGCATCTGTCACTTCACTTTTAAGTCAGTACTTTTCATTCTTTGTGGAACCATAGAGAGATTATTACTGGATGTTTAGCCAGGGCTGGCCTGTAAAATTGGAAGTAGAGATATTTAAGATACTTGTACTGAACATTTTATCCTTAATTTAGTTGGTTTGAAACTGGTTGTGCTATTGTGAAATAAATGCACCCAGAACATGCTCAGAGGCACTTATTTTGGGCTAAGCTACAGCTACAACCATGGCATAAATATTTTCTACCGAACATTTTCCATGATTGGACTCGGGTAGGAGAGAATTTGCAAAAGTACAAAAATACGTTTTCAACCGATATTCCTTATAGTAGTCCTTTAATGCAAAGTCATGTTTGAATGCAAATTCCATAATCTCCATCCAGCATGGCCTGTAGTTGGAGATGATGGGAGCTGTAGTACTGAAAGTACTGTTGTCCAGATTGGGGTGGGGTGGATTTTCAACAGTGAATACTTTCATATTAAACTTGTTTTTCTACCCCTATCAGACTAAACAGAGGTCTTTCCTTATTCTGTATTATTTGCCTCAGCAGTGTCAGCAGTTGTTTCTCAACCTTGCCCTGGAATGGGATGGGATGCAACTGGAGTTACCTTTAGTTGCCCTTATTTCATCTGCCCTGAATTATGTAGGCAAGCAGTGTTTTTTGCTCAGTATCTGGGGTGCATTTTAAAATCTCTTTATTCTTATCCCCATCACACTTCTCTGGAATATGTCTAAGGACTTGGTATATATTTATTTACTTTATTTTTAACCCAGTATAGAGGTTCAAGACAACTTGCACATACTTGAAAATTTTCCTAGACCTTTGTAGACTTTCCAACTTTTCTAACTAGCTTTAGTTTTGGTGTTTCTGGGCCTGTTTGATCAGAGCTATATCCGTAGGGCTGGTCTCAGTTAATTATATTGTTCTCATGTTCCAATTAACCTTATATGCTCAGCTTTTTCTTGGTCACCATAATAAACCAGTCAGAGAGGGCTAACAAAGACATGGCTGGGCAACTGTATTTTTCCTGAGCTGTCTCTGCAGTCTCTTTCCTCTTCTCGAAAAGGCAGGAATCAGGTGGGTATGAAGTCTGCCTTTATTTGGGAGTCCAAAGTCAGGATTGCTGTTGTTATCCTTACATTGCTTTGAGGATCCCAAGGCAGTTCTTGCTATTTCCCCCCCTTGCAATTCTGTAGGTTGATGGCTATAGGTAGATTGATCTTCTGGAAAGACTTGTTCTCCGGATTATGATGTCCTTGTAATATTTCCATAACAAGAGGATAAAAATAAATGTCCAGCTCAGGCCACGTGTGATGAGATGTGCTAGAGTTAGTTCTGTACTGCAACCTACCCCCACCTCAAGCCTGTCAACACAGTGAGAAGATCTCCTTACCCTTTGCTGTATTTTCCCTGCCTCCTCCGCCTGCATGTAGGGGGAGGGGGTTGTCCCTTAGGCAATGACTGTAAACATGGACCTGTTCAGAACATAGCGTTTCCTTCAAACCTTGGGAGGTGAAAGGTTTTTTCTTTCCCCTCTCCATGACATGAGAGTTAGTGAAATTTACAAGAACTATTTTAGTATATGGACAGAGATTTTCTGTCCAAGGCCAGACTGTTCAGTTGGCCTTCCTCCTGAACCCAGGTTCTTTGGCACAGCTGTTTAACAAGGCTGAATTGTTCAGAACAGAACTTAAAATAAAATAAAATAAGTAATGCAAAACAGGATCATGGCTTCCAAAGTGCTGGCCTGCATTCAGACTAGGAGATGGATAGAAGAATATTAAATTTATATTCCGCTTTTCTAATGCAAAGATATTCAAGCCAGCTAACAGTGACAAAATCTCAGAAAAATGCAGTTAATAATAATAAACAGATTTAAAACAGAATTAAAAACAGAAGAATAAAGTGAAACTATAACCCATCTAGTCCCAGCAGTAGCTTAGATAGCCAAAGGCCTCTGCTAATGAAATTATTGGTGCCTATTGTTAGAAAGTGGGGAGTGGGACAACATAGCCTTCATTGGCCAGAGCAGCCATTGAATGAGGTTCAGCATCTTTATCCTTTGTCTCTCTGTCTCGCTGCAATTTGGACTCAGTTGTATAACTGCTGTGCCCTCAAGTCTTGGAAAAGGAATAATTGGGAATTGCTGTCTTGCCTTAAGAGTAGAATTAGGCTTCTTCTATTGTAATTTAACATTGCCTTTGTTAGGGTACCTTCTGTTCTGCCAGTTGTTGGGAACTACAGTGTACTTGTCTTTTAGAAAGAAAGCTGTTGTTGTGTGTCTTCAAGTTATTTTTGATTTATAGTGACTCTAAGGTGGTTATGTGGTTTCTTGGCTATATTTGTCCAGAGGGGCTTTGTGCCTGCCTTTCTCTGAGGCTGAGAGATTGTAACTTACCCAAGGTCATCCATTGGGTTTTTGTGACCAAGGGAAGATACTGTAGTCATACTCTTATACTCAAACCATTATCTCACACTGGCTCTGTAAACAAGCAGTACTCCCATCCTTTGCTTCCCTACCTTTATCTTGGTGACAACAGCTGCGGCTTCCTACTCTCTGCTGGTGGTGGCAGTGGGAGAACACTGCCCATGGTGGCAACACACCTAGCAACACACTTTATGGTCATTTGTTTTGTTATTTAATTATGCTAGTATACTGATCAGTACGACATAAGGACCTCCAAATATAGTGAGCCCTTGATGTCTGTTGAGGTTTTGTTCCAGGGATCTGTGGATACTCAAATCTATGGATACTCAAGTTCCATTATATTCAGTATTGCCTCTTATGTAAAATCAAATCAAGGGGATATTTTGCTTTTAAAAATATTTTCAAGCTGTGCATGGTTGAATCCGTGGGTACAGAATCTGTAGATGCAGATGACTTACTGTAATGGATGTCAGTGTGGGCCTCTGAGTCAGACAAGTGTTAAAATGTGACAGATGTAGTGTAGACATGATCTAGGGCAGCAGTTTCCAAACTGTTTCCTTCAAAAGACTCCCTTCCCCTATGAAACCCTAACTCTGTCACTGAGTTTTCCACGGCACCCTAACTCTGTCCCTCAGCATTGTGAACCCACAAAGTTCTTATTTCATCTACTCCTATTGTTTGGGTGTTTTGTATAATGTTGTAGATTTGGAAACAAAGAGATACAAATTTCATTTTTAAAAAAGAAGTACATCAAAATTCAGTAAAATCTTTATACTCTGGCATGGACTTTTAGATAGTTTTAAAAAATATTTTTGGGAAACTCCCAGAATGCTTTTGTAGACCCATAGGGTTCCACAGAACAAAGTTTGGGAACCATTGTTTTAGGAACAGGCAGAGGTAGGCTCCAAGGAGACTGTCTGAATAAAAAGGGTGGGAATTGAGATAGCTGAGCAATAGGGAATTAATTGGAGCAAGCTTGAACCATGATGATTTAGAAAAGAAAAAGAAACTGACTGTCCATATAAAGATTATTGGTTTTGTACTGTCACCTTTCCTTTTTGTCTACTTCTGAAACATCTAACTAGTTTTGCCAGTTTCCTGTCAAACTGCAACTATCCTCCAGTTCAGTTCTTATGTATATGTCCTTAGAGTGATAAACACACTTTCCAGTGTATATACTATCATCTGTAGGTCTCTGATTCTAGGAAAGGGCACAGTTGGCATATCAGCTGAAGCTGGTAGTAAGCACTCCTGACCATTGCATCTTAACAATGACTATCCTGTGTGTCTACTCAAGACAATTTCATTTCAAAGCTGCTTAAGTGGAGAATGTTACTCCTATCTTGTGACAGTGATTTCTGTAAACCAGTGATGTATGGTATGATGAGGTCCCTTCTCTTTACTATTGCAAATAAGTTTTTATTGGATAGCTGTCTAGTTGATAAGTGTGGAAGAAAAACTTCATTTTAATAGAATCATAGTGTCGGAAGAGACCTTGTAGGCCATCCAGTCCAACCCCCTGCCAAGAAGCAGGAAAATCACAGTCGAAGCACCCTCGACAAATGACCATCCAGTCTCTCTTTAAAAGCCTCCAAAGAAGTAGCCTCCACTATGCTCCGGGCAGAGAGTTCTACTGCTGAACAGCTCTCATAGTTAGGAAGTTCTTCCTAATGTTCAGGTGGAATTTCCTTTCCTGTAATTTGAAGCCATTGTTCTGTGTCCTAGTCTTCAGGGCAGCAGAAAACAAGCTTGCTCCCTCCTCCCTATGACTTCCCTGTCATGTCTTCTGTCAGCCTTCTCTTCTGCAGGCTAAACATGCCCAGCTCTTTAAGCTGCTCCTCATAGGGTTTGTTCTCCAGACCTTTGATCATTTTAGTCGCCCTCCTTTTGGACACATTCCAGCTTGTCAACATCTCTCTTAAACTGTGGTGCCCAGAATTGAAAACAGTATTCCAGGTGTGGTCTGATCAAGAGAGAATATTGGGTAGCATGACTTCCCTGGATCTAGACACTAGACTCCTATTTATGCAGGCCAAAATCCCATTGGCCTTTTAGCTGCCGCATCATATTGTTGGTTCTTGTTTGACTTGTTGTCCATGAAGACTCCAAGATCTTTTTTATACATACTGCTGTTGATCCAGGCCTCCTCCATTCTGTGTTTTTTATTTCGTTTTTTTCTGCCTAAGTAGAGTATCTTGCATTTGTCCCTGTTGAACTTCATTTTATTAGTTTTGGCCCGTCTCTCTAATCTAATAAAATTGTTTTTAACAGAATATTATCTATCCCTCCCAATTTGGTGTTGTCTTCAAACTTGATGATCAAGTTTGCACTCGACAAAGGACATAATAAAAAACTTCTTGACAAAGGACGTAATTAAAAACAACATATCATATTTATCCCCATGGTATTGCTTTGCTTCTTAAAGCTGTTTCTTATTCATAGCATACCTATCACAGTGTTTTCTAAGGTTTTGAGTATATGACTTACCCAAGGTCATCCAATGAATTTTCATGGCTGAGCAGGGATTTGAACCCTGGTCTCCAGAATTGTAGCCTAGGACTCAAACCATTAAGCCAGTTCCATAAATTGCTAGCTAGATGGGAGTCCCATGGAACTAAAATGAACTCACTCCCAGCTAAATGTGTATAGGACCGAAGTTTAAAAAGCCTCAAATGCCTTAGCTATGGACAATGTATGTCAAACTTTTTGAGCAATTAAGGAGAATATATAAACATTAAATGTCCTTGTTTCAGTCTCTTGGAAGCCTGTAGATGATCTATCTGTAGATGTAAGGGTGACTTTGTCTCCAATCTTATTGAAATCTTAAGCAAATTTCAAACAGTGAGTTTGAAGAAATCTCAGGTATCTGTTTGTATTGGCAAGTAAAAATATAGCACTAGTAACAACGTTTATGAATTCTGCATGCCTTTCTTTAGCCTTGTGCCAGCCTGGTTACTCCCTTCCTCCTGTGTAAAACCCCTAGACCTTTTTTAGATATATTGGGAAACTAGGATGCATTTTACAGGTGTAGGAATTTTAATAGTATCTTGAATGTACTTTCCCAAGCAGGTCATGTACTATTCTGCAAGCAGGTCAAATCTTTGTCTGCCAGCAGGCATTTGGGGAAGAATAAGGGGCATGCTGCTAGGAAGTGTGGATGGGATTCTGGGTGGGGGGGGGGTGAGTTTTAAAGGCTATTTTAAGTGTATTTTGTTATATTTTAATTTGGGTTTTTTTTACCTTATTCCACACTGTATTATTTATTTTTATTTTTGTATTGCACTTTTTAAAATTATGACCAAAGTGTGAGATTGTTAGCCATCTTGAGTCCTCACAGGTAGAAAGGTGAGGTATAAATGAAGTAAATAGTCTTAGAAATCTCAATTTCCATCTCAAAGTACTGAACCAGACATAGTTTGTTTCTCAGGTCTGCAAAGCTAACTGATAAATATGGGATAACCTTGTGGATTTTGATCCCCTGGTGGCACAGCGGGTTAAACCACTGAGCTGCTGAACTTGCTGACCAAAAGGTCGGCAGTTCAAATCCGGGGAGCAGGGTAAGCTCCCGCGGTTAGCCCCCACTTCTACCAAACAAGTAGTTCGGAGACATGCAAATGTGAGTAGATCAATAAGTACTGCTCTGGTGGGAAGGTAACGGTGCTCTATGCAGTCCTGCCAGCACATGACCTTGGAGGTATCTACGGACAACGTCGCCTCTTTGGCTTAGAAATGGAGATGAGCACTAACCCCCAAAGTCAGACATGACTAGATGTAATGTCAGGGGAAAAACTTTACCTTTACCTTGGAGATTTCAGAAGTTAAACATACCTTTTCTGGGTAGATGATTCTACATGGCATTTACAAAACCTCATGATCATGAGAGAATAAATTGGACAATTAGGAGCAAATTTGCTTTGTTATGTTCAGGGTGCAGAATATTTTATTCATGCAGAATGTCAACTGGGGAGACGATTGCTACTTCTGGTGCAACACATAACCAAAGCCCAATTATGACAGCTTTTGGGCTGAGAAGCTTTGTGGAGCATCCATTTCCCAGTTGTAGGGGACCTCTTTTTTGGGTCTTTTGCTTGTCTGTAGGATGCAGACCTTCCATTGCTGGGCCGCCTCTTCCTCCTGCTTCCCTTCTGTCTGTAGATGAATTCTGGGAAGGAGCAAATATTCTGGGAGTGATGCTGCCTGAAACAGTTCATTTTAGTATGTAGAGCTCAAGGAGCAAGGAGTGAAAGCGTGGCAATCAGGTTGTTCTCTTTCTGTGCTTCTGCTGCAGCGTCGCTGGCATCCCTGCCTGGCTTGGGTGGGGCATCTTGGTGTGGGAGCTTCTCAAGGAGACAGAGGCCCAAGCGCTGCTGCAGCTCCCAGGGCGACCTGGGCGGGGTGGGAGGCACGGGAAGCCATTGGCTCTCCTCTTCTTCGCATCCGAGCTGACGAGTGCAAGGAGGAGTCCTTTCCCCTGCATCCTCGGCAGGGACCTGAGGCAGGGGATTGGCTCTTTCTGCCGCCTAGGTAACCGGCACAGGGCGGAGCCTGGCTCCCTCCGCATCCTCCACTGTGACCTGGGGGAGGGGATTGGCTCCGGCTGCAGCCTAGGTAACGGGAGTGGGGAGGGGACGGGAGGGGGGGGGTGTTGTCTCCATCGTCCGTCCGTGTGTCGTCTCCTGCAGCCTCAGCACCACCACGGCACATGGGGTGGGGATTCCGTCTCTGCAGCTTGGGCTTTGAGCAGGGGGTGGGGATTCACCGGAACTCCTCTCTAGCTCCAAGCAGAGGAGAGCTGGGGATTGGATCTCAAGTTGGAGGGAGGGAGGGAGGAGGAGGAGGGCCGGCTATAGCACAGCACCTGTGGGTCACATGTTGGCAAGAAAGGGGGCTTCCAAACAACTCTGAGGCAGCTGACAAGCCTGCTTCCCCCCTCCCTTCCCAAAAGAACAACTGCTAACTGAAACTGGAGATGTCTGGCCGGCATCCTGCCTGGGTCACCCAGCTCCATTTGCCCGGAATCTGCTCTCAACATAGACCATGATCTGGGTGGACAGCTCTGGGAGCGGCAGCTGGGGACATGAGAAAGGTATCCCTTCCTTTTAACCCTTTTCTCACCACTTTTGCCTGCCTGCCTGCTTTAGATTAGCCACATCTATCTCTCCCCACCAGCCACCGTGTACTTAAAAGGATCTGCAGTGGGCAAGAATTTTGATACTTGTTTGATAAGGTGCAGGCTGTGAGAGAAGGGGGGAATGGAGCTCACCAATACAAATTAATTTAGGAAGAGTTAAGTGCAGTAGGCACAGTTCTCAATTTTATGGCTGCCTTTCTTTGGTTATGGAAAGAGTAGTGTCTAGAATGATGTGTGTTTGTGTTAAGTGATCCTTGTCGACAAAGAGAGGAGGAGGAGGAAACTAGGGAGAGGTTTACTGTAGGAGAATATTTTTTGAGATGATTGGATAGTACCATTGGAAAAGAGTCATGCTGTCATTGATTCATACAGGTTTCCTGGTCTGCTGCACCATAGAAGATAGGGCAAGTAGAGGCGGGCCCTTTGGTAAGGAGGCAATGGTGCGGTGTGCAAAAAGGTCCTTCTACATCATCACATCACCTCAAGACGTAAATGGGAATAAATAAATAAAACTGCAGTCTAGAGTAGAGTTTCTGCTTTCTGTGGGCATTTGGGTATCACAGGAAAATGGTTGAGGACAGAGTTGTTCTTAGTAAAGATACCCATTTAGATCAGATTCCCCATGGAAGAAGAATTGTCTTCTCAGGTAGGAGCAGGGACTGCCTAGTGTCGTTATTAGTAAATGAGGTTAATAGCAGAACAGAAGAAGGAGGTATGATCCAGTTGGGTCTGTAAATATCTTGGTCCTTGTAGTACAGTGGGATTTAGAAGAAGTAGTAAGGGTAGATACTGTTCTGTCAGTTGGGGCTGAAATATTTAGTAGGTAATTGAATGACACCAGAATTTAACACTCAGCATAGAGGTGCTAGAGACAAGAGAATAATTCTGAATAGCATAGCTAGATGGAACAGCTATTTCTCTGACATTGAATGGGTAGGGATGAGGGCAAATCAGCACTGTTTGGTTTTCTATTCTGTAAGTTCTGAAAAGATAACCTAACTTTGTTAGGTTCGTATCTGTAAAAATCAGGACAATGAATACACCTGGCATTCTGAATTCTGGTTCTCTTTGTTATCTCTATATAATGTAGAGATTGAATGGGAGTTTTTTGAATGTACATGGAAGGATATATCTATGAAATTGGGAATGCAGAGGGGTGGGGCCTCAAGTTGAGGCCAGTGACTATTGTAAGCTTTCTTGGAACATTAAAAGGAAGAAAAATGTTTGTGTGCCCTGGGATAGAGAGACATCTCCCTGTGGATGGCAGATCAAGGGCTGGGCCTGGTTGAAAGGAACACACTCCTGCAGTGTGCAAATATAAATATAGCCGGAGGGTGGGTTGGCTTTGGGAGAGGCCTGCCTTGCAGAGGAAGAATGTGAGGATATTGTGTGGGGGAGGAGGGTGTTTAACGGGAGGTGGCATTCCAGAGGAAAATGCCTGTCTGGTGCTTATGAGGGCTGGACACAGCTTTGTGGTTGGAAGAGGGAGATTTTTTTAGGGTACATTTGGAGGGCGGTTGCTTTTAGTCTGAAGGGCTGGTTAAAGTAGTCAGAAAGGCTGTCTGGAGCAAGGAGAGCTGGCAAGGCTTTGCACGCATGGCAGGCCGGGTTCTCCAGTTGCATCAGGTGGCTGAAAATGCAGAGAATCCCCACCCCTTTATGCAAATACCTAGAATGGCACCACAGGCTGATGCAAGCCGCTATGGAGCAGCAATCCAGAATGACAATTGGCCCTCCCCTCCCTCCCTCGCCCAGCCAGCCAGCCACCCAGCCGTCTGAGCGGTTAAAGCTGCAGACTTCCTCCTGCCTGGACAGAGTGAACACTGCTGCGTAGCATGGGCAGTGAGGAGGAGACAGCTCTGTTGCTGTTCATGGAGTTCCCGGTCTGTGCCCCGGAGCAGCCTCTTTGCAGAGCCGCTCTTGGCAAGCTCCCAGTACAGAATGGCTGTAGGTGTGGGGAAGGTGTCTGGACCACCCCGGCAACAGGGGTGGTCCAGAAAAGGAGCCAGAGAGGTGGGGCCGCACCCTACTCGAAATGAAGCGCGGCACTTGGAGGTGAGTGGGGTCAGACAGTAATGGGATGTTCATCACAGGGAGGCTGAAGTTATGGTGGTGCTTGGATGTTGGGGGTCTGGAGTTCCAGCTATAGGTTTTACAGGCAAGGGCATCTTTCAGAGAAGAGACTGCTGAAGAATGTATGAATCATAGTCCCCCTTTTTTCCCTTTCAGGACATTGATTTAATTGACATCCTGTGGAGACAGGATATTGACCTTGGAGCTGGGCGTGAGGTTTTTGACTACAGTCACCGCCAGAAAGAGAACGAAGTGGACAAAGAACCAAACAGCGGGGAGGAGTGTGGGGATGGCTGGAGGAACAGAGGGGTCAACATCGCTGACAGGGCCTTGCTAGTGGATGGCGAGACAGGGGAGAGCTTCCCTGCACAGGTAAAATAGACAACAACAAAAAACAATGAGAAAGAAAGGTACATTGGGTGGGGTAGGCCAGCTTCTTTTCTCAGTATTCTGAGACTGTTCTCCCTAGCTGCCCAACAGCAGAGAAGAGAGACCTTCAGATTTCTCTGATTGGCAGATCTTAGAATGAAAGATTCATTTCTCAAGGGGAAAAGTGAGGGCAGAGAGAGGCTGCATTGCTAGCAAATGTCTTCCAAAGCTCTGGAGAGAATTCCTCCTCGGACATAGATGGTCCTTTCCAATAAACCAGCAACCATCCTCTGCTCTTTTTTCAGTGTCCTGCCTTACCTTTTTGTCCCTTCTCTTTGAGGATAAGGCGGTCTCCGCAGTTGTTACTGTTTGTCTGTCTCGCTATGGGTTTTATCTCTGGATTTTTCTATGTAACTCTTTCTTGTATATTAACCCACCCTGATTCTTCACAGTTGGCTGCAAAAACCAATCAAAGCAAATAGCATCTTAATTCTGTGGGTGGCTGTGAGATTCCTGCAGCTGGCCACCACAGGTCTCCTGAGTGTTTGGGCCATTGCCAGTCCCACCACTTTCCTCTGTTAAAATGCTGCACTGGCTGCATTGGAAGGGTTGCTTTGTATCCCTTTCTGTATAACAAGGCTGGGCAGGTTAACAGCTTCTGGAGTGGTTGGTCCAGTTCACAAATCGCATGGTGCTCAGAAGGCATCCTTATGGAAGCAGCCGTTGCAAGCCATGCTCTTTCCCTCTGCTTCTGGGATGCCTCTAATTCTGCACCAAGAGCATTTCCATCTGATTAGATTTGACTCTAGGAGATGTGGCTTGATTGCAGCCTTTGGATTTTTGCCAGAGTTTGGTCACTTTCTTTTGCTGAGAAAAAGGCAGGAGAGGCCAAGGCCAAAGAGAGGCAATTGGGGATCAGGAGTATTGAGAATTAGGGATGAAAATGAAAGGAGGTGGTTGTAAAACGTTGAGAATAGTTTTAGCAAAACTATCTTGGCTAGATTCATAAATTGACAGCCCTGTTTCAGACTGGATTGGACTGGATTATTGGCTTTTGAATAGAAACAGGGTCTGTATTGCAATGTGGAATTATCATGCTGGGAGTATTATTGGTACTTAAAATAATGTAGTGAAGAAAAAAGGGGGCAAAATAATAAAAACCGTAAAATTCTGGGGAACCTGTGCTGCTATTTCATATTAAAAGATGAATTTCAATGCTGCCATAGAACAATACAATGCCTCTCTTTGCCTCTTCCAGGTGCCTGGGGTTGAGGACCAAACGGCTTTGTCCTTGGAGGAGTGCCTTAGGCTGTTGGAGGCAACATTTCCCTTTGGAGAGAATTCGGAGGTTGGTGTATATAGGTGCTTGGAAAATGAAGATGTATTGCTTAGCTTTGGTCATTTTGCAGAATGTTTTTATTACAGAAATTGGCTCAACAAACTTAATCAGATGCCCTTGCAATAACCTTGTCACGTGGGTTCTGCTCTGAGGGAAATGTCCAACAATACCTTGTGAGCTGATTGTGGAAAAACCCAAGGCCTTGTCTGCTCGAGGGTGAGAAATTTAGCAGACTGAACTGGGTAGATCCTTTGAAATTAAGAAAGCATAGGGCCAGGAAAGAGAGGTGCTGACAGCACAACTTCACAACCTTCCCCAGTGTTATAAAGTCATATAATCATTTAGTGGGAAGGGGATGTAAGGGACATTGAGTCCAAACCGTGCTCGATGCAGGATTTCCAGGCAAAGCATCTCCAGCAGGAACCTGTCCAGCCACTTTTTGAAGATGTCCAGAGAAGCAGATCTCACCACCTTTTTAGACAATTGGCTTCATTGCCAAACCAGCCTTACAGACCAGAAGTCTCCAATAACTCTAGATACAAGGAAGCTTGGTGTGGCTGTGAAAGTCACACCAGTGATTCAAGCATGCAAGATTCATAACTAGAAAGGAGTGAGCATTGATTTGTTGTTGCCTTCTGACACTTTGCAATTGTGAACTAACCGTGCTTTGCTTCAGTTTCCAGCTGCAGATGCCCCCAGCCTAACGGAAACGCTGCCTGGAGAGAACGGGCCACCCGTTGTGCCAGATGGGCTCCTGTCTCCGCTTCTGACTGAGACGGGGCTGCCCTTTGATCTGGAGCAACAGTGGCAGGACCTCATGTCTATCATGGAAACACAGGTGAGGAGGAGGTTATTTTTTTCTGACCCACCATTGCTTGTCCTGTGTTCCAAGGTGGGTTTACTCTATCTTTGTCCTCCTTCTGTTTGCTTCATGTAAGCAATGCAGGCCTTTTCAGTGAAAAAAATGTTGCATTGATTGTGTAGCCACCTCATTCCAGCACTTAGATTGTAACATCTTAAAGGCTTTCTCATCAAGAAGTATCCCATATATGTGGGGGTTTTTTTGCCAATAACAAGTTGGGTGGAAAGAAAGAGACAGACAGATAAGACACAGAAGCATTGGACTGATGTGTGTCATAGCCTTTTGTGAAAATGCCTGGCAGACCTGGTTGTGGGTTTCTTGACAGATGGACAGTGATTGTCAGTAAGCATTGTACTTTATTGTCAGAGAGTGGAATTCCTGATACGTTTTCAGAAGGCTTTTATTCTAATATTGCGTGCATTTAAGACAAGTGAAGTTCCATAATGTACCTAACGTCACATAGTTACAGTTTTAGAGTGGGAGGTATTTACTGTTGATGCCCCTGTCTCTTTGTATCTTGCTTTGTTCATGAATGAATATAAGGGAAATGTTTAGAATCTGAAAATATCAGTTTCTCTTTCAGGGTATGGAGGTGAACAGCACAGCGGCTTCAGAGAACCTGTACAATAGCACAGGTGACCTCCTAACAGCCAACTACAGCCTTGCTCCATCCACCCCCATCAACCAGAATGTTAGCCTGCATCAGGCTTCCCTGGGCAGCTGTGGGCAAGACTTCCCTTCCCTGTTCCACTCCGAGATTGAGAGCATCTCTATGTCTGGCAATTCAGCTTTGTTGCAGCTGGTCCCTGACAATTCTACTGGTTTTAACACCACATTTGGCTCTACCAACCTGAGTGGCATCTTCTTTCCTCCCCAGTTGAACGCCACCGTTAATGAAACATCTGAATCTGAACTTCCCGATCCTCTTGGAGGACTTTTGGATGAAGCCATGTTAGACGAGATCAGTTTGATGGACTTGGCTATTGAAGAAGGCTTCAACCCAGTGCAGGCCTCCCGCCTGGAAGAGGAGTTTGACTCCGACTCAGGGCTCTCCTTGGATTCAAGCCACAGCCCTGCTTCTCTCAGCAGCTCAGAAGCTTCGTCGTCCTCATCATCCTCTTCTTCTTCCTCAGCCTCTTCCTCCTTTTCTGAGGAAGGTGCTGTGGGCTACAACTCAGATTCCGAAAATGTGGATTTTGAAGATGCTGAAGGAGCTGTTGGGTATCAGCCAGAATACAACAAATTCTGTCGGATGAGCTACCAAAATCCTTCTCAGCTGCAGTATCTGCCTTATCTGGAGCATGTGGGCCACAACCACACTTACAACATGGTCCCCAGGACCTTAGAAGCCGATGAGCCGGAGCCAGCCAGCATGGGCAAGAAGAGCTCCAAGGACAAGCAGGCTGACTTTCTGGATAAGCAGGTGAGCCGAGATGAACACCGAGCCCGAGCCATGAAGATCCCCTTTTCCAATGAGAAGATCATCAACTTGCCTGTGGAGGAATTCAATGAACTCCTGTCCAAATACCAATTAAGCGAAGCCCAGCTGAGTCTGATTCGGGATATCAGGAGGCGGGGCAAGAACAAGATGGCTGCTCAGAATTGCCGTAAGAGAAAGCTGGACACGATCCTCAACCTGGAACGGGATGTGGATGATTTGCAGAGAGACAAGTCAAAGCTGCTCAGGGAGAAGGTGGAGTTCCTCAGGTCCATCCGCCAGATGAAGCAGAAGGTGCAGAGCCTTTACCAGGAAGTGTTTGGCCGCCTGCGCGATGAGAATGGCCAGCCCTATTCCCCAAATCAGTATGCCCTCCAGCACGCCAGCGATGGCAGCGTTATCCTAATACCACGCTCCCTGGCTGAACAGCAGGGCAGGCGTCAAGAGAGAAAGCAGAAAGACAGGAGGAAGTGAGAGATACTGAATGTCAGCAAGAGAGTGCAGAACTTGCTGAAACTACATCCTGGAGGAGGGCTGAGCCCAGAAGAATTTGAAGGAACTTTCCTGCCTTCGTATCCAATATATCTTCTCAAACCATGATAGCTGCCAGTCAGTGTATAGGAGCGGACTGCAGGGCGGGGGGCCTACATGTCTCGGGAGGCAGAAAAGCAAAGCATGTTGGGAAAGACCTGTGCCCCCAGCAGCCTAGAACCTGTTGTTGAACGTTGTGGGAGGGGGGGAACTAGCTGGCATAATATGTGTGTGGGGAGGGGGGTGAGTTTCAGCAAAGGATAGAAAATAATGAATTGTTAAAGCTGGCTCTTGTTTCTAAGGAGAAATGGTTAACTGGGTTGAGCAGGCTTCAGATTTTTTTTCCTTTGAATTCCAAAATGTGGATACTTCAGGTAGCTGGTTTTATTATTTTTAGAACCAGTTTTGACATCAGTTGTGTGCAGTTTGGAAACGATTGAATGCCATGACTTCATCCCTTCCTAGGTCTGTACTGTCTGAGCTACTACAGGTGGACCCTTGACATTGTTTATTTTAACAGGGTAGGAAGAAAGATGATTCTTAACCCTTTCCAGTTTGAAGGACAGCAAGATTTGTATTCAAGGAGTATAGCCTTTTGGGGAGACTTTAGCATCTGCTATATGTGTTTGGAAGGCGAGACTGGAGAGGGTTAATGAATTGCGTGGTGATGCGCCTTCCCACCAACCCCTCTCCTCACCAATTGAAAACTCACTAAGCATGTCACTGCCCACAGTGAGGAGCTAGGCCACCATCTAGATGCATTACCAGATGGTGCATGGTAAAACTGCATGCTACAATGCTGTCTTTTCCCACTGGTTGGCTTGGCGAGAATTGCTTTAGGTGACAAGAGATAAACATGTCAGGTGAAAAGGTTGTGCCTTCACCTCGTTGAGAGTTTGCAAGGTGGAAGTCTGATGGTTTGTGGTCATTGCCACTTGGTCTATAGCACAATGGGTTTTGTTCCCATAAAGCGGGCATGTTGTATTGAGAGAATAGCCATCTGTGGCATGCCCCTTTCTTAATGGGCACTTTGACTTTAATTTATTTTTTTTTAGGATTCTGTGCTCCTGCGTTACATCCCCTTTCCCCTGTAGGGCTGTAGGATGAACTTGTAATATGCATGTGAGAAGGAAGGGAGATGATCAAAGCTGCTGAACGTTTTTTCTGCCATAAAAGACTCAAAATGTGTTAACTGTGATTCCACAGCTGGCTTCCCTTTTGTCCTTGGATGTCATTCCAACTTTCCCCTCCTCCCCCACCCCCTTTTAAAAATAAGGCGAAGGGTGAGGGTAGTGCCTTGAACACAGCTGGCCTCAAGCTCCGAGGCAGTCCTCCTCGGAACTGTTCACTTGCAGTATAGCACAGCTGGGAGTATTACCGACCTTACCAGCAATTGATGATGAGCTAATGGCTTTGGTTTTTTCCCCAGCCAGTTAGTCCTGTGTATGTGATGGCGTGTGAGAGCAGAGCACTGAGACGGGCGTCCTCCGGCCGGTTGTGGGGGGCATGAGGCCTTGCTTGTCCAGCAGAGGGCAATTTTGTAGTCAGATGTTCCATAGATCTTGCTTTCCGAAGGCCATGATTTCTTGTAGAGAAAAGCATGTGGGTGGGTGGGGGAGTAAGCTATTGTTTGATCCTCTTGCACCTCTGTTGCTCCTGTGACTTGTCAGTGTGAAACTTGAAGCACAAAATGTGTTGGAGCTGGAGCTGGTTGCTGGATGGTTAGGATGGAGCCCTGATGTGTGCATGTGTTAATTTATATTTTCCTTTGAGGTTTTCCTTTGGGTGGTTTCAATGACCTGTTATGGAAAAGGAGAGAGAGAGAGAGAACGAGAGAGAGTGTGTGAGCACAGGACAAAAATAAAATGGCTTATTCACTATTTCAGCAATTGTTTTGTATCTTTATTTAAAAGACAAGAATCCAACAGTTGCAAACAGAACTCAAGAGGTACTTGCTTATTGCCCAACCTGGCTTCACAGCAATTTGATATAATCTATGGGGCAAATTTTGGTAATGGCTTTGAAAATCGCTACCAGCTTTGGTCATGAACAGAATTATTAATGTCCAGTTGGCCAAAAGAATGAACACAGCATTGCCCATCCACTAATAAAACATACCCCTATGAAACTTTTTATTATTTTCAAGGCTATCTTCTAATATTCCTGGGAACATAGGGTTGCATCTTTTGCATTTAATTTAAATAAATTTGCAGCTTTTTGTATGTTGATTTGGGCTGCTTGTGTTTTCACATCACATTATGATGGGATGTTGACCACTACTGCTTTTTTAACTGGCTTTCTCCTCTCTGAGTGAATCTATTGAGGATCAATACCTTTCAGGGCATGGTGAAAATGTCACCGAATTCTGTTCCAAATGGGCAGTGGAAGGAGACTTACCCAGAGATAACTTGATCACCAGTGTCGAATCACGTGTGGTATTGATAGTGTTGTGTAAAATACAATTGTTCATTTGTCCATCGTTCTATAATAAGGTTTTTTGAAATGGGTCTGAATGTAAAGCATAATGGCAGGTATATAAGGTACCTCGTTCAAAATGCTCAGAACAAGTTCTGGAGTGAAGGTGCATGTTCTCAGTTGGTCAGATCATTTATAATTAATGGAATAAAAGATGTAGAAGATTTGGGGCACTCACTGGGGAAGAGATTAGTACACGTAAAAAGGTTGTGTATATTGGGTGGGCAACTGTCATAGGCTAGACAGAGATGAACTTCATAGGATTTCCTGGGCAAGTAATTCTTGGTAGTATGGGTTGTATGGGTTGGCTGTTTTCTAACTCGAGTTGATCCCTTGAGCAACTACAATAGGGGCTCTGTGCATTCTTTAGACATTGATACCAGTGAGGACAACTCATTGGACTGCACAATTCATAACAGCCATATATTGTTGCACTTCCAGGAATTTTCAGCTGCACGTCATCTAAATGCCCTTATACATCCATTGGAAGTGTGAGGGATGATTTTTGCCAAGTTTTTAACCATCCACTTCAGTTGTTTTAGGCCATGGAAACACTTTAACAGGACATAACCAGCTGTTGAATTTTTGATTACTTCTTGTAGAAAAGACCCCATCAGGGCCTAAAACATAATGACATTGCCACCTAGAAGGTATTGAGAGGCATTTGGGGCCAAAAGGTGTTTTTTGGACTTTAGAAGCCAGCGCTGTGATCTTTCCCCTTAAAGGAATGTTCTGCAGGGTTTCAACCAGCTAAGTCACAAGTGAAACGTAGTAGTGTTTGTAGCTTAAAACATCAGAATGGAGGACATTGTGTGCTAGAGTGGGTTTATAGCTGAGGAAAGGAACATAGACCCCTGCAAATGCTGATTTGTTGCTACTATAGGCCCTTACCTTTGCCTGGCACGACTGGCACTAATGGACACTCGAGTATTCACATGTCCATCAGGGTGAGTGACTGCCTATTCTTTACTAAGAAATATTTCTATGAGAAAAATAATTTTGTATGCCAGTGATTAGAGATCAAAGGGAGGTCACTTCAATCATAACATTACAAAAAAAACCTCTATTTAAATGGTTGGAATTAAAAACTGTCTATTTTTAAACAAGGAGATGCAGCCTTAGCAGAATTGTTCGGACTGGGTGATTTCTCTTCCCCTGTGGATTATTGTTTTCCTTCTGCATAAGGAAGGGCACAGATAAAATGAGGAAAAAGGCTGCAGGAAAGATGTTATCTGCCGAGTGTGGGATAAATTAACTCTGGCCCATTTTCTTTTTTAAAAAGGAATGGCACTACTAGACTACAGAGGTCTGTAATGCTCATTTTATTTTTCAGGCTTTGCTAGCCTTGAGTCCCATATACAGACTTTCCCAAGACTGTTTCTATTCTGCACCATGGGAATGATTATGGCCTGCTTTGATATTCATTGGCCAGACATATTTTCAGCTTTTAAGAACAAAGCAAGTAAACTAAATGCATGTTTAAACAGCCTTTTCTGCTGAAGGGATATCAGCATTTTAGTCTAATTTTTTTTGACAAACTGAAGTAGAGAATAGTTGGAAGATTAAAACAAGCTAAAGGACTACTTGCTCCTATAGATATCTTCCCACGCAATAAAAGCATTTGTTGAAACTATCCAAGGTCATGACCAATAGGGAACAAAAATTTCTCTAAAACCTGGCACTAGAAGTTCTATTCCAGAGTTGTATTATAAAGACCATCTCTATTTTTACCATTTAACACAGAATGTGGCCTCTTTTCTGGTTGTTCATTCTATCAGGTTTTAATTACATGTGTTGTTTTGTCATAACTGGCACATAAACTTGAGAATTCCCTCGTTTAGTCTCTGGCTACCTCCAGTAGAAGTGTTAAGATAAACCCACAAATCCACAGAGCAACAGCAGTGGTGTAGAAAGGAACTAGTGCATGAACAATCTCTCCATTACACAGCCATGCAATATCTGCTAACAAAATGGGGCAGGGAGCGGGAATGAGACAACATGCACTGATCTAAGATGCACTGATCCCAGTATTCTGATTTTGCAGCATATAGCTGCATTTAATAGCAAGATCAGCCAACTATGTTCCCCTCCAGCTTCTTAGGGTTGACATTTGCAAAATGTGTTTTTAGTACCAGGAAAACATCATCTCACTTACCAAATCCTGGCTACACCGCTTCAGTTTCTGAAAAATTTACAAAGAAAGCCTCTCACCAGAGGAAAAGGAAAAATGAAGCCTAGGGCTATAAATCTAAAGTTTTTATTGAGGCAAAAAGACAGCTCAGTATGAAGTTAAAATTGAAACACTTTAAAGTTTTAGACAACATTTTCACAGGAACCTAAAACACATGCTTTTATTTTTTTTAAAAAGGTTTGTACAATACATTTCTACGTACATACTGTCCTGTGAAAGAGGAAGAGTTGATGGTTTGCTAAGGTTCAGCAAAATGATACCCTATGAAAAACAAAAATCTCCTGTATTAAAAATGAAATCATAGAGGACCAGAGCAAGGAAACAATCACTAATGCCCAAATCTGATCGGAAGATAGCTATTTGCTCAGCATTTTAAATCCACTGTGCTGTAGAGGTAAGTTTCAACCTACTTTTCTCCCCTGCTTCCAATACATTGATTCTCAAATTAACCTACATACAGGAAAATAAAAATTAGGCAGGACTCCCAAATTGATGGACGGAGGGCAAAATAGAAACCATAATGCAGTGGAAATGGGAAAAATAATTACATTTGGGAGATGACTGCTTTCACTTTATTAAAATACCCAAGGAAGCCCTTTCTTCTTAATTTTAGGGTGACAATTCCTGGAGCCGGCTGCATTAATGGTTTCAGCGTCATGTGATCATGTTTACACTTCAACACATTTGCACTAGCATTTTAGTTAAAAGTAATCTAAATTCATTTAACAGCAGACATGGGCAAACTTGGACCCTCCAGGTGTTTTGGACTTCCAACTCCCACAATTCCTAACAGCCTACCGGTGTTAGGAATTGTGGGAGTTTGAAGTGTAAAACACCTGGAGGACCAAAGTTTACTCATGTCTGTGGCTTGGGTTTTTCTAAACACTGTGTCTGTGGATATACAATGCTGTAAACCACTCCCCACCCCCAAATCAATCAGGATGCACCCTCCCTTACCATCCCAACAATACACCAAGTATAGCCAAAAAGAAATAAAAGAAATCTACGCACATGCTAAACTGTAAAAACGCAGTTAACACTATATGGGGTGGAAGGCTGTGAAATCACAGAGATGGTCTTCACAAAGAACAGGCAGCCTTCACCTGCTGTCCCTTTGGCAGCCAGTGCAGCCCTCAGGCTTTGTCTTGCATGAATTTGCTTCATTCCCCAAGCAAGGAGCAAGCTTGGAAACATTCGCCCATTCTCCCCTCCTCCCTTCCCCATGTAAATATAATGAAGGAAGGCAGGCAGGCGGGCAAGTGCACTGCCATATGGAACAGTTGAGGGCACAGAAATTGTCCGGTTTCTACAGCGGGCATCTTTCCCAGCCAGGAACCTCTCCGCTTCCTCTCATTTATGTTCACACCCAAAGTCTGATGTTTCAATACAAAAGTCGGGCAGAGGGAAAGAGCGAGGAGGGCGGGCCTGTTAGTTCTTGTCGTCTTTCTTGTCATCATCCTCTGAGGGGTAGGAGTGCCATGTCAGCCGCTCCTCATAGAACGAGATGACCACTTGCGGGCACTTGATGTTGGCTTCCTTGGCAGGGACTAGATCGGCTTCATCCGAGTTCTTCCTGCAGAGACGAGTGGAAAAGTAACTGGGATATATTGGGGGACAAGGAATGAAGGTTCATGTCTACTATTAAAATATTCTTTCAAAGTGCAGACAAAGCTGCTGAATGTAATGTGCAGCAGCATAAAGAGCGCACCTTTTGCTGCTGCACATTACATTTGGCAGCAAATACTTTTTTTAGTGTCAGAGTTACTTACATTCCTTATGCTGTAACCTGCCACGAGGAGAGGCAGGTAAGAAATATAATAATTTCATTGTTCACACTGATTCAGAGCTCAGTTAAAGAATTAGAAACAGAAACCCAATTACATTGATCTAAAAAGTAGTGAATTGCAGCCCTAACCATTATAAGTAATCGCTATTCCAGATCTTTACTGTACAAAGAATTTGCTATTAATATACTTGTTGGAAGGAACGTATTATTGCCAAGATCTGCAAGTGAGTTATATTAATGCTCTTCATAATGAAAAGCAGTAATGGACAATCTGGACCAAGAAACCAACTCATATGATCTCATGGTTGCCCATTTCACTCTCCAGAAGTTTAACTTCAGGACTCTGATGGCATAGCACTTTATGGTAAACAAGAGAAACTCAAATATTTGGGAACAGACATACCATTTCATTAGAAACATGAGCTCTCCACTGGAATCTGTAGCACCAATGATCCGTTCTGGCTCAAACCCTCTTGAAAAACCACGAGGCTTTTCAGACTGAAGAAAGAAAGAAACAGGAATGTTTGCAACAACTGCCAAAAGGTGTGACTTACAATTGTGAAGTTGTGTTAACCTTCAGGTGCTTCTGGGACCAGACTCCCAGCATCCCCACCGTGGGCTATTCTGGATATGGCTACTGGAAATTGCAGCCCCAAATCTCACTCCTGCTTTACAAGATGAGGTTGAATAACCCTTTGCCATTTGCTAACGCAAAATAAACCTAATATAACCCCAGAGTTGGGCTGCCCAACTAATAAAAAGAAATATGATGCCTGCTGTGTGTGTGTTTTTGGACTTCCCTCTTTGGAATGAAGATTCCAAAGGAAGTCCATTTGGAAGGAAGTACATTTAAAGAAAAGGAGCAAAGAGGAAGGGGAAGAGCGAAAACAAAGGAGGAAAGCAGGCAAATACATTGGAAACATGAACTGTGTGAGAAAAGGAAGCTAATTAAGATATAAGCAGAATAGAAATGTTGAAAAAACTAATAGCCAAAGGGTGGGTTTTAAAAAGTGTAAGCCAAAAAGTATGATGGAAGCAGCAAGGAAAAAAGCAACTGAACATCTGAAGAATTTTGCATACCAAATGCTGTGAACTCTGGCTATTTCTTAACCACCCCAAATAATTATCTTAAAAAAAGGAAATACAGCAAATATAAATAGTAGAACAAAAAAATCCCTCTATATTCAAAAGGAGTTTTAATTTAGACCAGTTGTTCCCAACCTGATTCTCCAGGGGTTTTGGACTTCAACTTCCAGAAATCTCAGCCATCTTACCAGCCGTTAGAAATTGTGGGAGATGAAGTCCAAAACAGCTGGATGACCGAAGGTTGAGAACTACTTATTTAGACTTGCAAAGAGCAATCCATGGAAGTCTGTTTTGCAATCTAGTGCTAAGCAACTTCTCCCACCCTTTAAAAAAAAAAAAACAATGGCATTGCATAGAGGAAATATCTGAATTGCAGCCTTCCAGGACCAATGTAGTCTGCATGCACACCAAAAAGTATTGGGTGTATCCTAAAACCTGGTAAAGCACATATAACTCCATCTTACAGAATGCATAGTGGAGCTGAAGAAACCAACTCAACTGGTAGGAAACTAAGTGGTATAACAAACAGCTAGTAATTGCTATATTCCTGAAGGGAATCACTAAGGTATTAAAAACTGTTCAGAATTATCCATGTTCCACAACATAGATTTTTAAAAATTTATTATATTTATTTTGTGATTTTAAACTTTTTTAAAATTTCAGCTAATTGGAAGTATTGAAATAGGACACACGCACACAAAACCAGTGCTGCCATGTACTTTTCCCCAGTGGGCCACAGAATGACTCTCCCTTACCTCTTCTCGCTTCTTCTTTGGTCTGCTTTCCTCGCCTCTATCCTCAGAGTCTGATTCAGCCTTGCGTTTGCTTCCTTCCGATTTCTCACTCTCATGTGCCGTTTTCTGGGACTGCAGGAACTCCGCAATGAGGTCGGGGCAATCGAGGTTCTCCTCTGGCTCCCAAGTATTATCTTCACTGCAACCATGCAACTCTTGTTAGGCAGAGAACTACACAACCCAGATTTTGCAGTTAGGTTTATGCCTATATCATTTGGCAGTATTAGAAAAAGTGGGTTTGATCATTAATCTCAACATTCCTGATGCGAGTCAACAGTAATGAGTTTCTCTGGGAGCAAGAGGGAAAGTTCCTACTGGAATCCTGACATTGCTGCGATTTCTGTGGAAACTTTTTGGAAGTGCAGAAGCAGGTCAACTACCCAAAGCTCCAAAACATGAGAATGTAACTTAGTGTATTCCACTAGTCTCAAGTTAAACTATCTAGAGAGAAGGGGGCACATGGGTCAGAGCCAAGCAACCAAGATTTCAGCTGTTAATTTTTTATTTCAAACTTGGTCTCATGAGATGGCTTTAGAAAAAAATTATTTGGAAAAAGGAGGAAAGGCGAAGAACACAGGTTTTTACACATGCACCCTTGAGGATAGGTTTGAGGAATGTGCATAAGGCCACACTGTCCTTTTGAGGTTGACTAAAAACACTTTAGTTAGATATGTAGAATCACTCTCCAGCACCAACTAGTCTGAGATTCAAGCAGAGGTGCTCCAAGACAGTTTTAAAGAATGCACCCATTTTTAGCATCACCTAACACTTGCAAGAGCACATTCAAATAATGGACTACTATCCTCTAAAGCCCAATAAAGGTAAAGGTTTTTCCCCCAATATTAAGTCTAGTCATGGCCAACTCTGAGGGTTGGTGCTCATCTTCATTTCTAAGCTGAAGACCCAGCGTTATCCGTAGGTTATGTGGCCTTCAAGGCCATATGGCCAGCAGGACTGCATGAGTTACCTTCGTGTCAGAATTACCTATTCATCTACTCATATTTGCAGGTTTTCAACTGCTAGATTGGTGGAAGCTGGGGCTAACAGTGGAAGCTCACCCCCACTTCTCGGTTTTGAATCGCTAACCTTTCAGTCAGCAAGTTCAGCAGTTTAACCTGCTGTGCCACCAGGGGCTCCAAAGACCTAAACTAGTTCTGAAAAAGTTAATACATTGCACTGAGGCCATGCTGGCAAATTGAAAGGGGAAGTGAAATAGACTTTGGTATTACTTTGTAGGACTTAAGTTTTCACCAACACAAAAACAGCATCAACTAAGTTGTTTAAACAATCACAAAAGTAATACAGAACACCTTCTGGGGTGAAGCCTTACTCTGAAAAGCCTTTCCACTTCAGTAGATACTCCACTTTGCCTTTTACCACCCGTCTATCAAGGACCTTCTCCACTACATATTCTTCCTCTTCTTCTTCTAGGACCTCCTCCACTTTCTTCTTGTTTTGTTTTTTTCCCATTGTGGTCGCCATTTTTGCAGTTTAAAGGAGGCTGTTAGAGACAAGCAGACAGACATGAAGATGGAAAATGCAGATCGTAAAAGAGTAACTGCTAGTACTAGTTGGAACAACCTCTCCAATAATTAAAATTCATTGTTTTATTGTAACATTTTAAAGTGAACCATGTCAATTCAAAGATGTATTAGTGGAAGATGTACAGTGGTAGAGTTGTACACAAGCACAAAGTGGAGTTATGCTTGAGTTTGTCACAAACAGGATGCAAGCCAGATAATAAAGCAATGGCTACAACATCTCACCATACAATGCCAATACAGCTCATGTTTGAATCAGCCCCTCTACTTTATCTCCTCAAAACACCACTGCACTAAAATGTAATTAATGATGTTCCTTACCACCGCAGATCGTGAGACAGATAGGTACACCATCTACAATTGGACACACTTGCTCAACACAAGTCAACAACATCTCCCAGAGCCAGATTTCTTTGTTCCAAATAAGAATGTTTAGGGGTTGCAACCAGTTGTTCCTCCCAAAAAGCAACAGGATTTGCAGAAAGCAAGCATAATCTCTTTCCCACCATAATGCTGCTCCTATTTTGAAAACCAAAATCAATGTATCTGATTATATGGTAAACACAGTAGTAGAGGGGAAAGGTATTCACAAGTTGTGGATCACCACAAAGGCACTCAGAAAGCAGGAACATTAAACAGCTTGCTTCTTCTGGAAATGGAAGTTGCAATCTACCAGAATAAGAAAACCCGGCTGGCCTCCTGGAGGCAAAGAATCTCTCAGTAGGAGGATGCGCTTGTGTCTGTTGGGTATCGGATAAAAGCCATCAAGCACAGCCAGGGTTTAAGAGGAAAGGGCCTTGTTTGCAGTGAACGATGGTTGAGGAGAGTGAGCAAAAGGCCAATGAATAGCAATTGAAAGGGGGAAATTTCTGAAAAGCATGCTTTCACAAATCTCAAACTGTTCTGGCTTGCCTCCCAAATTATTAGGATTGAAAGATCAGAGCTCTTTATGACTTCTCAGTGCAGGTAGTTATGGGAGCTCAATCAAGACTGAGTATTATGGTATCACTACAATAATAATGGGAACTATATGCAGTTTACTTGGATCCAACCAGTTTTCAAAATTCCTTCCAGAGAAACTTTGAAATAGCATGCTCATGTCTGTTTCCAAAATATAATTGTGCATGGTTTCATAGCAGTTCCAAGATTCAGGATCCCTCAAGGCCTGAGCTGATTAGATTGATATATGCATAAGAACAAAGATGCAGCAGAATGATAGGCTGGCACTTCTAAATGCAATAAACCCTATTCCTAATTTGAAGCTGCACAACCAGCTGGATAAATTCTAATATTTTGAGATTTGTTCCAAAACTCTTCCCTTTGTAGTCTGCACAGATTTCCTATTGGTTTTAAATATAGGTATTTTTAAAAAGAAAAATTCTGAGGATTACAATGGTCTTGAGATAATGTTCTAAAATTGCCCATGGTCTCTAAAAGATCTTCTCTGTGTGCAACTTGTTAAGAAACTGTAAACAAGATACAGATCGCACGAGGCTTTGTCATTTCAATTGGTTTTACTTACTTTGTCATCTACCAGGATTATGTATAATTTTAAATTTAATTTAATTTAATCTAGGGTGGGCAACCAAATGCTGCTCATCTGGGGCTCACAAGTCCACATACATCTCTCTGCCTCATTTCACACACCCCTACATTTCCCCACACCCAGACAGGCTCTCTCTGGTATCACAGCATCAATGACTGGTCATGCATCAATCTTTGTGCATTATGCAAGAGGAGGGGCTGCAATAATTAAGAACCAGATTCTTGCTTTCAAAGCTTCTACCTCAGATGGAAAAAATGGGGGGCAGGGGCGGTGGGGGGGGGAATTGTCCTTCTTTCCTCCCTATTAAGAGAAATATTGCTCTCCCTCCTGCCCAAACTGCTTAAGAAGCATGACACATACAGAAAAGCAGGTGCACAATATGACAAAGTATGATTCCCACACCCTGGACCAATATCTGCAAGTTTCATCTACCCACAGTGGAAAAGTAAGTCCTCACTAGGAATTTTCTAGGTCTTCCCAATGATATTATGGTATGCTTACCACAGTCTTCCTGGAGAGGACAGGAATTTTCTAGGTCCTCTAGGGCAACTCTATGGTAGTCATTCATTTTAACAGAGCTCACTGTTACTCATGGGTTTCCTGGTTCCATGGTAAGTTCAGGAATGTATTCCCACCAGACATAGCGGTTGTAACATACTCGTTATCTTTTCCCCCCAAAGAGAAGAGAGTTGGACGATCATATGGATTACTTGGAAAGACTACGAGGGTTACATGCAGGCCATACGAAGGAGGCGATTTATCAACACACGATTGGTTGATAAAGAATTAAAATAGTGTATGACTACTAAAATAATGTATAAATATTAAAATAAATATAGTGTCCCTACTTCGCGGATTTTCACTTATTGCGGGTAGTCCTGGAACCTAACCCCCCGCAATAAGTGAGGGAACACTTTATATGTTTTAATATGTATACTTCATGGAGTGCTTTAACATGAATATGTGTTTATGTTTTAGTAATGCTGTAACCAGCCTCGAGCTGTGAGGAGAGGCGGGCAAGAAATATTATTATTATTATTATTATTATTCTGGCGCCAGTCTTTGCTTTTCTTCCCAAAATTGAGACAAATCATAGAACCACAGAGTTGAAAGAGACCACAAGAGCCATCCAGCCCAGCCTCCTGCACATGATACTAAACCTCATGTTGTTTCTTTCTCATTACTAGTAACTTTTGATTCAGCATTGCATTCCACATTCTATAGACTCCAGCTCACCTCTCAGGGCAAAATACATTAATACAGGCCTGAGAGGCTGTATTACCAGCATTTCTGTTCCCAACTGTGATACTAAAAATGCACAAACTGAAGAACATCTAATAGAAACTTGGAATGAAGGGGACACATCTCAAGATGCTGTGAGGTGATTATTTATTGTTAAAATGCCAACTCTTTTGAAGCCTTCTTAAAAACATCTAAACCCAATCTGCAGGAATTTTGATTAAACAATTGTATACAATTTAGTGGTAATTAAATGATTCCCAGAAAAAGTACCTAGTACCATATAAAAGAAATGGCTGACAACAATACGGCAGTTAGACAGATTAGTTTTCTATGTGTCCATATCCTTTGCTGAATGATAAACATTTACAATTATACTTCTGAACCTAAGCTACCTACAGAGATCAGTTAATTAACAGGTGTAAGTGTAGAAAAGGAGAAGAAATTATCAACACAAAACAATGCTTGCCTGTCCCTGGTCCACAGTAAGAAGCCATACAACATACTATTATTGTGTTCTAGTTTTGATTCAGAAATTTATTTTGCTTGGTTTATTCTTTACAAAGAAAAACCTTTCACCTTTGCAAGGAGGTCTGTAAGTTCAGTTTTGAGAGACTGTTTGCATTTAGCTTTCATTTTAAGCCTGGTTATTTTAGAAGAGAAAAGGGATTTCAAAGTCAGTAATTTTTATACATTTCCCACACAAGCAAGCAGCATATAATAGACTACTTTTTGATGAGCGCAGAACCAAGGCACTTTGAAGAATTCTTGCTTATCTGATTATTGAGGGTTTTTTTTTAGTGGAAATGCCTGTTTTTATAGTCTGCATTCTGAGGTGGTAAATATATTGCATTTTATGGTTGTTCCTATTTTACCATTTATTATACATAATCCCCAAAATATCAATTAGCATTGAAAGGTAAAATGTAGTTCCTAGAAATAGAACAGTATTATACAAAGTTGTAAAAAGAAGGATGTTCACTAGAATAACTGAATGAGCTTTAAATACTGCTTCTTATCATCATTCCTGGCAGTGTGTATGTGGGTCTACCAGTGTGGTACAGTGCATTATTAGACTAAGACATTGAGAGACCAGGGTTCAAATCCCCGTTCAGCTATGGGAACCTATGGTGTTACCTCAGCCAAGTCACACTCTTTTACATTACAGAGGACGCCAGGCACAACAAGATAAGTAGGTGTACCAACATACTTCAGAGTGATATAGTGAACTGGGTGTAGGACTGAGGAAACCTAGACTCAACTCCTAGCAGTCATGAAAACTACAGGTGATGTTAGAAGAATTACTATCTCACATGTTTACAGAAAGGATAAAGTGGAACACTGAGTTCGTTGGAAGAACAGTAGGGTACAAGTGTAGTAAATTAGTTTTGCTGATATAGTCTTATACTTGGCTTCTCCCACCTATGTTTCGTTTTTACAGCATGTTATAGAGACCTAAAATTCTGTTGCCCACCACACATAACTGTATTATCTCCTTGAGCTACACACATACATTTCCATGTAGGCCTCCCAATGTATTTTGCCTATACAGTACAACACTCTGTTCTGATAAGGAATATCATCTGCAAGCAGCTCCATCCTCTGTGTGCAGTGTGCACACCAGAAACTAGCATTTTTACAAATTACCGGGGCATGCAAATTTTATATCTGTATATGACATAGTTGAACTAAATCAGTTCAAACACTAAATATCATTGTGCAACTGGTTCCTTCCCAGGAACACGTCTCTGTTTTGAATTTTTACCCTTTGGTAAAATGTTCTGCTATCTCAACGAGAAATGGCCAAAAGATTAAGTTTGAACTGCATTATGTGAGTCTACGCTGACCATAAAATGCAGTTCAAATAACATTGTTTAGCTGTGTAGACCTAGTCCAACTTCCATAGGGGTGATCTTCTGGAAAGACAGAGCAATGCCTCCCCATCACTTCCACAATACACTGTTTGAGAACCATCTCACACTATCACTATACAGTACTTCACTTTTATTAGCTCTGTACTGAAGCAAGATCCACACAACAAGCTCATCCCTCCTAATCCTATTTCTTCATACCTTAAGAAAAACATTGTACACAGGGACTCTATTACACTCTTTAAAAAATAATCACAGCCTCACTTTTACAAATATTCCAGGACTTTCACCATCCCACTCCTTAACTTTGAAATAATGTTCTTTATAAAATATTCGGTGCAATACTCTGCCAACATCACTCCCCAAATACGTATTAGGAGATACAATCCACAATCTCTGTATTTCATACCATTTATGAAAAGAAAACTTCCTATATATTATTTATGTGGAGTTTGTTTCCAAAAGGTACTAAATCCATTTTCTTTAAAAAATTAGTTTTAAGTGTCCGCACATTGCTACCTATGAGTAGATTATGTACAGATCAAAACTATCGAAATATTATTAAATCACTTGGGTTCTGGGCTTGGAAAATTGAATTTTATACCAAAAGAATGCATATCGTCTGCACTTTTTCTCAATTTCTGTTAGTAATAATTTTCCCACCATTTTTAATTAGCATCCCTGATCCAAAATTCCAGAATACACTAAAATTTAAAAACTTCCCACATATTATATATAAACACATGTGAATTAACTTCCTTGTAACAATATCAATGTAATTCATCATCCTTATTTGGAATTGCAAAATACAGTACACTAGAATCCAAAGTTGTCCATCCACATGGGTAGCTGAATTACTGAAATCTTTGCTTTCTGTTTCATTTTAAAATTGTATACAATTATATTCAGGCTCTGAGTATATGATGTTTATTTGGGCTGCATCTCCAAGATACATCACAATGTAAAAGGTGGGCCAAAAGTCACAAAGGCGTCTGATGTTTTAATAACTTTTTGAAAACGCTTTTTGAGATCTTATATGTAATGTAATGTCCCATATATTTTGTATATGATGCTATGGTATTGTAAACTAAAAACAGAATATGGAATTATTAAATACCAAAACTCTGCTGTGACATTCAGCCCACCCTATACACACATATGCAAAATCAATTCCTTCTAACAATCCTCAATGTAGGTTGAGCATCCCTTATCCAGAATTTCTACAATACACCCGACATCCAAAACCATCCACATGGGTGATTAAGAGAGGGAACATTTATTTTTGTTTTGTGGGTACAATTTTGTTTAAAAATGCATACAATTACCTTCAGGGTGCGTGCATGTTTATGAAACATAAATGAATTTCATGCTTAAGACTTGGGTTCCATTTCTAAGGCACCCCATGATGTATATGCAAGTATACTAAAATCCAAAATCCCAAACACTAAAAAGGATATTCAGCCTTTTAGATTCCCAGACACACATACCTCTCTCTTCACACAGGCATCTATTGTAACTTAGAAATCCAGCATCCATGTGCCCTATTTCCTCTGCATTTCATGCACATATTTATTGTGGAGATTGAGCATCCCTTATCTAGAATTCCAATTAATACACCAATATCCAAAATTGTTCACAAGGGTGACTGAGTGAGGAACATTTCTGATTTAAAATACAGTAGTCTCATTTAGCCAACCTTCGCTTATCCAACATTCTGTATTATCCAACGCAGTCTACCTTTTAGTAGTCAGTTTTTGTAGTCAATGTTTTCAATACATTGCGATGTTTTGGTGCTAAATTCGTAAATACAGTAATTATTACATAATGTTACCATGTATTGAACTGCTTTTTCTGTCTATTTGTTGTAAAACATCTTTTGGTGCTTAATTTGTAAAATCATAATGTAATTTGATGTTTAATAGGCTCTTAATTCCTTATTATCCAACATTTTTGCTTATTCAACGTTCTGCCGGCCCATTTATGTTGGATAAGCGAGACTCTACAGTAGTTCAATATACCCATTTTTTTTTTTGCAGGCACACAGTTATTTAAAGAAACATTGCATAAAACTATCCGGCTATACATACACTCCCTAGTTTTAATGTATTTATACTTAAAACTAGGGAGTTATTTTTCAAACACCCAGTATATGACGTTTAGGAAACTTGTATGAATTTCATGCTTAGATTTAGGTCCCATCTCCAAGACACCTCATGATGTGCAGGATGGGCCCAAAGTCACAAAGGCATCCGATGTTTTAATAATTTTTTGAGAAGATTTGATACATAATGTAATGCTCTATATACAGGCAGTCCTCGAATTACAAATATCCGACTTACAAATGACTCCTAGTAAAGAGGGGGGGGGGGGGGTGACACAACAGAAGTGAGAGAAATCTATCTCTAGGAAGGGAAATTCATTCCTGGAAGAGTTATCACAGTGGAAAGGTGTCTCCCCTGAAGCACTCACCAATCCTTGATTCCACAACAAGCCAAATGTTTAAAATCCAGTGATCATAGGGACAGGAAGTGAGGTGAAATCTTTTGAACAGGGGCCAAACATCACAGGGGGGTTAATTTTTCCCTATGCTTTCCAAAGATTTTATTTATGGATTGCTGTGAGTTTTCCAGGCTATATGGCCATGTTCCAAAAGCATTCTGTCCTGACGTTTCGTCCACATCTATGGCAGGCATCTTCAGAGGTTTGTTGGAAACTAGGCAAGTGGGGTTTATATCTCTCTGGAATGTCCAGTTGGGAGAATGAATTCTTGTCTGTTTGAGGCAAGTGTGAATGTTGCAATTAATCACCTTGATTAGCACTGAATATCCTTGCAGCTTCAAAGCCTGGCTGCTTCCTGCCTGGGGGAATCCTTTGTTGAGCAGTGATTAAATTGCCCTAATTGTTTCCTGTCTGAAATTCCTGTTTTTCAGTTTTGTTCTTATTTACTGTCCCAATTTTAGAGTTTTCTTTAATACTGGTAGCCGGATTTTGTTCATTTTCATTTTGCTCTCTCTCTCTTTCTATATATATATATATATATATATATATATATATATATATATATATATATATATAATCAGCAGCAAATTGAGAATACAGATATAATGTATTTAAAAAACCCACAAAGTTAAAAACTTGGCATTATAATAAATTTCCTTTGACCAGAAGCTGGCCACTTGGGGAGTGTGTATGTGTACTACACACACACACACACACAGAGCTGGAGTTATACTGAAAAATATACCAATTTACAAATTCAACTTAGGAATAAACTTACAGAACCTATCTTCGTAACTTTTGGACGACCTGTATTTATTATTATTGTTGTTGTTATTTATACCTGCTTTTTCTCTCCACAAGGAAACTCTACTGCAGTCATGGGCAAACTTCAGCCCTCCAGGTGATTTGGACGTCAACTCTCACAATTCCTAACAGATGTTTGCCCATACTTGCTCTACTGTATATGATGCTACGGCATTGTAAAAGAAAAACAACAAAAATTAAATAAATTATTAAATACCAAAATCCCTTTGGGACTTTAGCAAGTACTGTACTCCAAAACCCCAAACACTTCTGGCAAGGAATATTCAGCCCGATAAAAACACCTCTTTCCTACACAAACACACCCCTTTCTCTTCACATGGGCATCACTTGCAAGGACATCCAGCATATTTCTTCCCCTCATCTTTCACACACAACTTTTTTTTTTAGCTCCTCATCATTACATATTCATTCAGGGCCCTTCCACACAGTCCTACAACCCAGAATATCAAGGCAGAATAACCTACAATATGTTTCAAACTTGAATATCTGAGGCTGAATAGAATCCCGTATTATCTGCTTTGAACTGGAATATACGGCAGTGTGGACTCAAATAAACCAGTTCAAAAATATTGTGGGATTTTCTGCCTTGATATTCTGGGTTATAGGGCTGTGTGGAAGGGCCCTGAGTCCACGCAGCCATATATTTCACTTCAATGCACATATCGTGGGATTTTCTGCCTTTATATTCTGGGTCATATGGCTGTCTGGAAGGGCCCTGCGTCCACACAGCCATATATTCCAGTTCAAAGCAGATAATTGTGCGATTTTATTCAGCTGCGTGGAAGGGGCCTCAAAGGCCTTTCAGATCTCTCAAAATAACACCAACAAAAACACACGCCCCTCGCTGTTCACACTGAGCTGGAAACCCTGCATACTTCTCATCTGTTTCATGTACATATTTCCCACCACACTTTGCTGTCTCCTCTATGAGAGATGAGTCGCTATGAGGCACTTTCCCCGCAGAAAAGCTGCCTCAGGAAACCTAAGCAGGGGATTAGTTTCTTTCCTTCTCCAAACCGAAGAGTTCCTTCCCGCGTTTTCGCACACATTCCCCCCCTTGGGCCCACCCCCAATATGGCCGCCCAGCCCTGAAGTGCCTCAGCCGCCCCTTCCCCTCGCATCCCTCGGTCCTTATTACCTGAGAAAGCCCCACCAAAGAAGCGTGCGGCGAACGGTGATTTAAAACAACAACCACAGCCGCCGCCACCACCACGACGAAGCGGCTGGAGGCCGAGCGAAGAGCGCGCACAAGGCGGAAACCCTTCAGACTCCAGGAATGGACGGCAAAAGAGAGAGACCAAGAGAGCGAGTGGCGGTCCGCGTTCGATCCGCCTCCGCCAAACAAAAGAGTCCTTGCAACCCCTCTACCCGCCGAGGCGCAAGGCGCATGCGCGGCTCAACCTTCGATGGCCCCCAATCTTCTCCCTCCCGCCCAGCCCGCTACCCGCCCGCGGCATTCTGGGACCGGATATCATCGTCTTCCCCAGCCCCCCACCCCGCCATTTCCTTCGTCCCATAGACTTTTAATAGAGACAACCCATCCGCATTTATAGCGTCTATTTCCGGGTTTCCTTGGGCTCTTTTCTTGTTCATAAAAAATGTATTTTCTTTGTAAGGCTCCTTCCACACAGCTGAATAAAATCCAGCATTTTCTACTTTGTGTTGCTGTGAGTTTTCCGGGCTGGATGGCCATGTTCCAGAAGCATTCTCTCCTAACGTTTCGCCCACATCTATGGCAGGCATCTGCAGAGGTTGTGAGGTATACAGTATTGGAAATTAGGCAAGGGAAGTTTATATGTCTGTGGAAGATCCTGGGTGGGAGAAAGAACTTTTGTCTGTTGGAAACAAGTGTGAATGTTGCAATCAATCACCTTGGTCGCATTGAAAAGCCTTGCAGCTTCAGGGCCTGGCTGTTTCCTGCCTGGGGGAATCCTTTGTTTGGAGGTGTTAGCTAGCCCTGATTGTTTCATGTCTGGATTTCCCCCGTTTTCAGAGTGTTGTTCTTTATTTACTGTCCTGATTTTAGAGTTTTTAAAATATTGGCTACCAGTATTAAATTTTCACTGCTAATCAAGGTGATTAATTGCAACATTCACACTTGTTTCCAACGGACAAAAGTTCTTTCTCCCACCCTGGATCTTCCACAGACATATAAACTTCCCTTGCCTAATTTCCAATACTGTATACCTCACAACCTCTGAGAATGCCTGCCATAGATGTGGGTGAAACGAAAATGCTTCTGGAACATAGCCATACAGTCTAGAAAACTCAAAGCAACCCAGGGCCCTTCCACACAGCCCTATATCCCAGATATCAAGGCAGAAAATCCCACAATATCTACTTTGAACTGGGTTACCTGAGTGCACAGCCGGGGCCCTTCCACTCAGCCCTATATCCTAGAATATCAAGGCAGAAAATCCCACGTTATCTGAGTGTGGACTCAGATAACCTAGTTCAAAGCAGATATTGTGTGAATTTCTGCCTTGATATTCTGAGTTATATAGGGCTGTTCCATGCAGCCCTATATCCCAGAATATTAAGTCAGAAAATCCCACAATATATGTTTTAAACTGGGTTATCTGAGTCCACACTCAGATAATGTGGGATTTTCTGCCTTGGTATTCTGGGATATAGGGCTGTGTGGAAGGGACCTAAGTAAGTACTGTAAGTAAAACTTTATTTCTATCCCACCCTATTTCCCCATGGGGACTCAGGGTGGCTCACAGCATGAAAGGCAAACATTAAGTGCCATAAAATCATCATAATAATAATAATCCGAATCCAGACTGACAAAGTTCTGGAACACAACACATCAGACATCACAGTTGTGGAAAAGTAAAAGATTTGGATCATTGATTTGCCATCCCAGGTGACAGTCACATTGACGAAAAACAACAGGAAAAACTCAGCTGCTATCAGGACCTCAAGATTGAACTTCAAAGACTGGCAGAAACCAGTGCAGGTGGTCCCGGTGGTGATCGGCACACTGGGTGCCGTGCCAAAAGATCTCAGCCGGCATTTGGAAACAATAGACATTGACAAAATTACGATCTGCCAACTGCAAAAGGCCACCCTGCTGGGATCTGCACGCATCATCCGAAAATACATCACACAGTCCTAGACACTTGGGAAGTGTTCGACTTGTGATTTTGTGATACAAAATCCAGCATATCTATCTTGTTTGCTGTGTCATAATAATAATAATAATAATAATAATAATAATAATAATAATAATAATCCAGGAATAAATTAACAAAACTCCAATGGACAATACAGCACAATCAATAATCATACAAATGACAAGATAAACCATAATAACAAATTAAAAACAATATAGATAAAAACAGGGTTAATACTACTACTACTACTACTAATACTTTATTTGTACCCTGCCTACTTCCCTGAGGGGACTAAGAGCCATGTCCATATTACATTCCTATTTCATAAGGCCGGATCGTTAACCATTAGCATCTCCATAAGTCTGAGTACATAGGAAGGTTTTTATTTGCTTCCTAAAGGAGGACAGCAATGGGGCCATTCTGATTTCCTTCGGGAGGGACAGGGGACTGCAGAGAAGGTTCTTTCTTTGTGGTTCTTTCCTGCCTTCCTCCCTTCCCCTCATACACATGTCAGGAATAATCAGCTGATCTGCTTCACTCCTTTTTTATCCCAGTTACACACAAGAGGGCCACTTCACCTAGCAGCAACCAATCTGCTTCATGCCCTCTATTACATAACAGTGGGCCACTTCACCCAGCAACAACCAATTGGCTTCACACCTCCTATTACATGACAGGCAACCACTTCACCTAGAACCAACCAATCTGCATCCTGCCCACCATTACACCCAGAGGGCCATTTCACCTAGCAACAACCAATCTCTTCACGTCCTCTATTACATGACAGAGGGCCACTTCACCTAGCAACAACCAATTGGCTTCACACCTCCTATTACATGACAGAACTGCTTCACCTAACACCAACCAATCTGCTTCCTGCCCACTATTACACCCAGATGGCCACTTCACCTAGCAACAACCAATCTCTTCACGTCTCTATTACATGACAGAGGGCCACTTCACCTAGCAACAACCAATTGGCTTCACACCTCCTATTACATGACAGAGAACTGCTTCACCTAACACCAACCAATCTGCTTCCTGCCCACTATTACACCCAGAGGGCCACTTCACCTAGCAACAACCAATCTTTTCACATCCTCTATTACATGACAGAGAGCCACTTCACCTAGCAAATTAATCTGTTTCACACTTTATTTCACAGTTACTTGACAGAGGGCCACTTCACTTAGCAACAGCAACAGCCACTTCTAACTGTCATGGCTCAATGCTATGGATACCTGGGAGTTGTTGTGAGGTTCCAATAGTCTTTGGCAGAGAAGGCCAAAGACCTTGTAAAACTACAGCTCCCAGGATTCTGTAGCATTGATCCGTGGCAGTTAATTCTACAACACAGATACACTTTTCTTAACTTCCAAGATTCAATGTGATATTATCCCTCCGGGGGACTGAGGTCTGTGTGAGGGCCGAAGGCCTAAGCCAAGGCCTTGCTCCAAATCAAAACTACATTTCCCACCAGCCCTTGCTACTTGCGCCGTCTTGCGCATGCGTGTTCAAAAGAGGCGTGGAAAAAGGGGAAAACCCCGGGAGCGAACGCCGCCGGGTTTGGGGCGATCACTCTTAAAGGGGCCGCGCCAGGAAGCTTTGGAACGAACGGCCGTTAGGAGACAGCAAACAGGCGGTAAACAGAAAGGTGGGTGTTTGGATGGAAGCTGTGAAAGCTAAAGAGGCGCCAGAGCCATCGCTGCCTTTGAAACAAAGTTGTCATAGGTCGGGAGCGTTGCCTCTTGGGCGGTGGGTTGATATGGAGAAAGAAATAGTGGCTGCGAAGGTGGTCAGCTCTAATGGTTTGGTCGGGGCTCTTTTCTGATGGGCCAGGCTGGTAAGGGTGGGTTGCCACTGTATTGGGCGTGTTTCTGGGTGGGCCTTCTGGTCCTGGGTGGGGCAGGGCAGACATCAGAGGGTGCATCTACACTGTGGCTTTAATGCAGATTGGCAGCACTGCAACTGCCTTGGCTTAATGATGTGGAATAGTGGGAATTGCAGCTTTGCAAGGCCTTTAGCTTTATCTTCCAAAGAATCCTGGTGCTTCACTAAACTACAAATCCCATGATTCCATTGCATCGAGTCATGGCAGGGAAAGTTGTGTGGAACTGGTTGAGAGCAGTCCTCTTCAGATTTCTGATGGTTCAGTGTCAGAGACATTACATCAAATTGTTACAAATCATGTATAAACTTACATTCAGGCTATATATATAATGAGTGAATTTCATGTTTAGACTTGGGTCGCATGTCCAAAATTGCTCATTATGTACACAGATGTAAGTACAGGTCTTCTGAAATCAAAAACTCTTCTAGCCCCAGGCATTTTCGGGTCTGGGATATTCAACCTATATTGCATAACATCAACTGTTTTACATGCAAGCGAGCTAAGGTGTTCTTGAACACAATGGACAGACAGCACTGTCTCTGAAGAAGCCTGTAGAAATATCTTTCCCTGCCCCATTTAACTTTGTCTATGGGTTTTCCCCATCTTATGAGTTTGTGTTGCCAGCTATGGGTGAAGCAGGATGAGAAGGCCAGTATTGTTATCCTTCTACTTCAGTGGTTCCCAACCTTTGGGCCTCCAGGTGTTTTGGACCTCAGCTCCCAGAAATCCCAGCCAGCTTACCAGCTGTTAGGAACTGAATAATTTTAACAAACATCAACTTAACAGTATTTCAGTGGGACATGTGGGCCTGCTTTGGGTTGATGAGACAGTCAAGTTAATTAGGATTATCTTTGCTGTGTGTCTTCAAGTCGTTTCAGACTTAGGGTGACCCGAAGTCTAAAGTTTAGGGAGAGGGCCCAGTAAATGATCTCGGAGGGCCTTAGTTTGGGGTTACCTCTCTAGATACTCTGCAAGACTTTATTGTCAACTTCCAATAGAATCACTGTGGAGGACCGATAAATACCTGGTAAAGTGTTCCCTCTAGGAATCCCTAGGCTCTCCAGCATGACTCTATAGTTAACTTCCACTGGAAATTGATCAGAGTGTTGCTCTGGAGGACCTAGAGAAGTGGTTCTCAATCTGTGGTTTCCCAGATGTTTTGGCCTTCAACTTCCAGAAATCCTAACTGCTGGTAAGCTGACTGGGATTTCTGCGAGTTGTAGGCCAAAACACCTGGGGACCCAAGGTTGAGAACCATTGACCTAAAGACTCCTTGAGACAATGTATTAATCAAATCTGCAAGCAATTAATCCGTAAAAGTAAAATCCGTAAATGTGGAGGGTCAACTGTATTGTACTGTCCTTTCTGTGTCTAGTTTGCGAGAAGGAGGGATTGGGCACAGCAAATATGTTCGCCCCAAAAAAACTAACCCGTATCAGTTCCTTTTTCAGAATAGAAACACATCACTACCAAACAATGAGAAGCTGTGAGTGAGATTTGAATTCCTGAAGCAGTAGAAACCCCAGGCAGGATATTTGACTCTAACAGTACAGGTTTGAGAGGACCATGTAATGTTTCTGTTGAATAGTTAGTGGGGACGTAGGGCCCTTCCAGGCAGGCCCTATATCCCAGGATCTCATCCCAGGTTTTCTGCTTTAAACTGGATTATGAGTGCATACTGCCAGATAATCTGGGATAAACAGAAAACTTGGGATCAGATCCTGGGATATAGGGCCTGTTTGGGTGCACCTCCACTGCAGAATATATGCCATTTGACACTACTTTAACTTCCATGGTTTAATGCTCTGAGATCCTGGGAGTTGCAGTTTGGTGAGGCACCAGCTAAAGTCCTTGAAAAATTACAGTGCACATAATTCCATAGCACTGGGCCATGGTAGTTAAAGTGGTGTCAAAGTGCATTAATTCTACAGTGTAAATGCACCCAAAGAGTCAAGGATCAATGGTATGGAAGAAAACAAGTCTTCAGCCCTAGATTTAATTCATCAGAATTTGAAAGTGAGAATACAAGGCATCAATGATGTTTATTAGTTATTTACCATGCCGCGTTGCTTAAATACCCTAGGACCTAAAGACATCCAAATGCCATTTGATCTTAAAATCTTAACAGCTCTGGTTAGTTTGGATGGGAGACCGCCAATGGATACCAGGTGCTGTAGGCTATATTTCAGAGGAAGGAACTCGCAAAACCGTCTCTTAAGTATTGCTTGCCCAATATGCTTGTGAAATTCAACGGACAACTTGAAGGCACACACATCTGGACCTTTTGAAAGGTCTTTCAGTTGCTGATTTCCAGTTGTTAAATAGGAGCAGCAACAAACCTTTCCAATTAAACTCAGGCCACTGAAGTGAGGAATGTTTTGGGGTAATCGGGAATGAGCATTTGTGCAAAAAGACCATGGGCTCAGTTTAAATCTGGCTCAGAAAGCAAATTTGTCTGTTCACAATATGTTCAGACACACCCTGTTCTTTCATCCCGTCTTATGCTCCTGGCTCTCTATAAAGGATCTTGGGATTCTCTAGGAGAAAACACAAGGTAGATTCAACAACCCTGAAGTAGATTCAACAACCCTGAAGTCTGCCCGCCCCTGATACGGAGCATTTAATGGACAAATCACTCAGAATATAAGAGGTTACATGGATTGGTGGTTAAGTGACTCACTGCTCTTAATCCTCATGTTAAATTCAAGATATGTCTTCTGACACATTGATGTTGCCCTGAGGGTATCCGGTGAGCATCTGGTGGAGGCTGAATTCAAGCAAGGGGTATGTCTTGTAGTTTAGATTCTTGGCATAAATACTAAGCAAGCCCTCTGCGGATGTATGAGAGTATGCCTCTCATGAGTTTAAGATGTACTGGCCAGGGCACTGTTTTACTTCTAAAGGGAGAAGTACTTGGTCTCTATCCTATTTGGAAGCTGGGACCTGCATCCTGGCACTTTTTATCTGCTCATATGAAGTTTGTGTGCGCACAGATGGACCTTTATTTTGTAACATGGAATTTTGGGTTATGTCCTAAGGTGGGAAATGAGGTTTAATTGTAGAGGAAACAGTGAATTTTGTGAGTGAGTTTGTATTATATACATATAGCAGTTAAAATGGTGACACCATTTTAACTGCTATGTTATTAGGTGGAATCCTGGGATTTGTAGTTTGGTGAGTTATTTAGAATTTAGTTCAGTTGAGTTCTTAAACTTTCTAGCATAGAATTCTAAGTACGCCACTCAACAAACCCCACAATTCCATAATATGAAGCCAAGACCTTCAGCTAGACTTCCTTACATCTTGGGTGTGTCTGATATCCTGAACTTGCTGCGTAAAATGAGAAAACTAGATAAATTCCTAAGTCATATGACCAGCACCTCTACCATGAGAATGGGGGTGGTGTCCATAACTAGTTTTGTTAAACAACTACTTCAGCAATCTTCCCTATCTCAATGCTTTCCAATTAGCAACTCCCATCTAATATCAGACGGATGGAATTTGCAGCTATTTATTTATTTATTTGCGACATTTATATCCTGCCTTTCTCACCATGAAGGGGACTCAGAGCAGCTTACAAGTTATATGTACATACAATTTATTATATTATTAGCATAGGACAATATTAGTATCATATAACTTGTATATATACTAATATATTATTATACAATATATTATATATAATATTATAATATATATAATATATATAATATATACAATATATTATTAGTATAGCACAATATTAGCATTAAATTACTATATTGTACTATATCGCTATACTGTGATATTATTAGTAATAATATTAGTAATACTATTAGTAATACTATTAGTAATATTACATGTAATATATAATCTATAATTAATATTATTGCATTATTATTAGTATAATATTGTATTATATTATAATATTATATTATATGTATATACAATATATTATTTTTATATATTATTCTATTACATTATAATATTAATATTATATGTATATACAATATATTATTTTATATATTATTATATTACATGTAATATATAAAATATAATTATTATATTGTATTATTAGTATTATATTGTTTTACATTATAATGTTATTATCAATCAATATTATTTATTATATAAACGCTGAAGACTGAAGCTATAGAGTGCTAAGGAATGGGGGAAGGACATTGTCAGAATTTGACCACTGAACCAGACAGCACTACCATTGAGAAGAGAGAGAAACGAACTCCCAACTATTTACTTCAAACTTGGTAAGTCATGATAATAAGCCCAAAAAGACCAATACATTCTCAGGCTATGAGCTGTCAAAGAAAAGGGGGCACCACAATGTTGGGGTGCTCTAAAAAGACCAAGAAACTCTGCATCTGTGGGACACCCAAGAAAAAAATTGAGAAGCCCTCAAAGAACCAAGGAGAATTTGGGGTGCCTCAAGGAATGGGGGAAAAGACACTGTCAGAATGTGACCTCTGAACCAGACAGGAATACCATGGAGAAGGGAGAGAAACGAACTCTAGCTATTCACTGCAAAAGCGGATGATCATGATAAACAGCCCAAAAAGACCAAGAAGAATTAGGGTTTCCCCAAAAGTACCAACAAACTCTCCAGTTATGAGGTGGCCAAAGAATGGGGAGGTGGCAACCCAAACTCAACCCAAATTATATCTGGAAGATATGGTTGTGAGAAGCCACTTTATAGAATTGGGTGGATATACATAATGCTTCATTCATTCCCCGTGTTCTGGACAATAATTTATACAGGTTGAGTATCCCTCTGGATTAGAAACTTGTATTTGTGTATATGTCCATGAGAAGATACCTTTGAGATTGGACCCAGGTCTGAGTACAAAATTTATGTTTCATATACATCAAAACAAATTTTTCTTTATTGCGGCCATAGACCAGCATAAAAATTGTGTATAAAATTACCTTTGGGCTATGTGTATCATACAAACTTATATCAGGCAGGGGCAAACTTCAGCCCTCTGAGTATTTTGGACTTCAACTCCCACCATTCCTAACAGTCTCAGGCCCTTTCCTTTCCTTCCTCAGCCGCTTAAGCTGATTGCATCCCACAATGTAGTGTATGGTGCTAAAGCAAGCATCTTTGAACAACCTTCTGCAACACATGGCACATGAGAGTCTTTTCATTAAATAATAGTGTTATGAATCCACGTTAACTGTCATTACAACATCTCATGGAATCCTGGAATTTGCATTTAGAGAAAGGCATTTAAAATCCCCAGTTGGAGCGTTCCAGTTCCTATTAGACTACAAATTACAGAATTCCATAGGATGCAACCATGACTATTTATTTATTTTGTGTGAAAAGCATTGCATAAATAAGTATTAAACTGATAAAAATGTAGGGAACACAAGCAGTTAAGCAATGTTTGATCAAAAACAGGCAACAGTGATCACATTGTCTGTAGCTTTAAACAATTCTTCCTCTGTGCATGAGGCAGGGCATTGTAGATCCAACCCAAAAGCATTGCCATGACTATTGAAGTGGCAATTTAAATGGATAGATGGAAGATTAATTGGGACTAAGTAATCTGTAGGCTAACCTGTAGGAGCCCCCCGATGGTAAAGCGTGTTAAAACGCTGAGCTGCTGAACTTTCGAACTGAAAGGTTGCAGGTTCGAATCCAGGGAGCGGACTAAGCGCATGCTGTTAGCCTCAGCTTCTGCCAACCTAGCAGTTTGAAAACATGCAAATGTGAGTAGACCAATAGGTACTGCTCCGGCGGGAAGGTAACAGCACTTCATGCGGTCATTCTGGTCACATGACTTTGGAGGTGTCTACTGACAACACCGGCTCTTCGGCTTAGAAATAGAGATGAGCACCAACCCCCAGAGTCGGACACGACTGGACATTAAGTCTGGGGAAAACCTTTACCTTTATCTACCTAACCTGTGATACCACTTGGCTTTTCTTGTACTGGGATACCCACCTTGATAAACCAATATTTTCTGTGTGCTTGGATATACAAAAACATTTTTCCTAGGGAGAAAAAAAACATAAAACAAATCAAGCAAACCATTTAAAGAATCTTATGTGTGTCCCTATCCCTATTCTCTGTACCAGAACAGGGGTCTAGATCAGAATCTATGAACTCTTTATTATATGCTTACTTTTCCTGAATTTTAAGTAAATTCTAGGAAACAAAATACCTTCATTTATTTTATTTGTATTGGCACTAAAATATGTTTAGGATTAATGGTTTCTGATATTGGAATTTTACTCTCTGGCCCAGCTGCTTGGATAGTAACAGTGCTTACTTAGATGGGTGGGAGAGCTCTCTGCATATGTGCTATGATAAACTGATTTTCCAGATCCTGAGGCTAAATCCTACTGAATTTAAAAGTTAGAATTAAATTCCAGCTTGGTGGCAGGTGGCCTGTTATTCCCCAGATTGCAGTTCCATAACCCCCCTACCATGCCTGTTGAAGTTTATGTAATCCACACACCTGGAAGGTGCCAAGCTGGTTATCCTTCTTATCAGTCTTTGCTCAGAGTTTTTTTAAAAAAGTTGATTTTGTAGGCTTTTATTGCTTTGACTAAGGTAAATTTACGATTACTATATAACTTCTCAGTTTGGGCTGCAGATCCAGTAAAAACATCAACAAACTAACTGTGGAGGATTAGCAATCTGCCCCATTTCTTAGCTAAAAGCAGTGATTTAGATTATTCAGTCTCTGCTAGTACAGTCATATTCATCACAAAAGCCCTCTTAATGGCCTTTTCATGACAGTCTGTGGAGACTCTGAGGGCAAAATGGGACCAATAGTATCCTACATAACAAGGCCATTATGGGAGATTCAATAACATTTGTAAATTGCTTTGGAAGTCAGTAGAGGTGCTACAGAAAGAAAAGCAGGTCAGATAAGCTTAATTAGTACTTGGCACAGATAGTTTGCAAATATGCAGCCTTCTGCCAAGGCCCATATCTACTGCCAGCCCTGAAGCTCCCTGCTGATTCTGCTTATTATCTCTGTGGAGATGAGCAGTTAAACTATTAAGGAGAACAAGAACCTCTGTTCATCTTGTTGTGTGCCTTCAAATCCTTTTGGACTTGTGGCAAACCTGTCATGGGGTTTTGTTGGCAAAAGGAGTTTGCCTTCAACTTCCTTTGAAGTTTCCATGCTAAGTGGGCATTTCAAACTTGGTCTCCCAAGATCCTAGTCCAACGTTAAAACTACTACACCATGTAGGCTGTTCTGCTCATTTAACCCCAGTTCTATTTCTGCTAAACATGGCAGGACGGAAGAACAGGAGTTATGTAGAGGTATCCTCTACTCTAGTTGTTCTCTATACTATATAGTTGTAGGAATCAGATCCAATTCTAACCATCACAGCTCCATCCTGTAGAATCTTTAGCTTTGTAGTTGGATTATTTTAGAAATGGGCACACTTGGGCACGATTCAGACTGGAGAAGCAGAGTGTGCCATTTCAGTCATGGGTTACAAACCACTGTTTCGTTCAGCACTGCATTCCTCTCAGTTACCTTTCAGACTTTCTTTGAGAGTGAAGTAGTCTCCATGTTTCAATTGGAGGCTGTTGTTGCTTGGTGCCTTCAAGATAATGTAAATTATGACTACCCTAACGTAGAGTTGGCTTGATTTATTCAGAGGAGGTTGACCATTGCCTGCTTCTTGGGCTGAAAGAGGGAGAGTTGTCAAAGATGGCTGATGGGGATTGAAACCCTGCCTTCCCAGACTCTTAAGGTAAAGGTAATGGTTTCCCTTGACATTAAGTCCAGTTGTGTCCGACTCTGGGGGTTGGTGCTCATTTCCATTTCTACCCCGAAGAGCCGGCATTGTCCGTAAACAACTCCAAGGTCATGTGGCCGGCATGACTGCATGGAACGTCGTTACCTTCCTGCCGGAGTGGTACCTATTGATCTACTCACATTTGCATGTTTTTGAACTGCTAGGTTGGCAGAAGCTAGAGCAACAGCGGGCGCTCACTCCGCTCCCAGGATTTGAACCTGGGACCTTTCAGTCAGCAAGTTCAGCAGCTCAGCGCTTTAACACACTGAGCCACCGGAGGCTCCTCCCAGACTCTTAGCTCAGCTCAAATCACTACAGAAAGAAAGCTTGCTGGGAGAGGGATATTGGCTGAAAAGTTTGGGGGGATGCTGGGGGATTGGGAAGGCCAGCAGCAGTTTCAAGAGCCATCTGGACTCCTGAAAGTTGTATGTTAGCAGCATAATTCCCACCCTAAAGTTAGGTAGATAAATGATGCTACAGATCAGGGGTCCCCAAACTAAGGCCCGGGGGCCAGATGCGGCCCTCCAAGGTCATTTACCTGGCCCCCGCCCTCAGTTTTATAATATAATATTTTTATATCAGTTTTAATAATATAATATATTGTATATACATATAATATTGATAAAATATTATAATGTTATACAATATAATACTAATAATGATACCATATAATAATATTAATTATATGTTCTATATTACATATAATATTACAGTATAGTGGTATAGTTCAATATAGTAATATATAATGCTAATATCGTGCTCTGTTAATAATATAATATATTGTATGTACATACAGCTGCTCTGAGTCCACTTCGGAGTGAGAAGGGTGGGATATAAATGTAGTAAATAAAGGTAATAAATAAATAATTAATTTTAGACTTAGTCTGAAATGACTTGGAGGCACACAACAACAACAACAATCATAATTAACTTGACTATCTCATTGGCCAGTAGCAGGCCTACACTTTCCATTGAAATCCTGATAGGTTTATGTTGGTTAAAATTGTTTTCATTTTTAAATATTGTATTGTTCTTTAATTGTTATTGTTGTATTGCACTACAAATAAGACATGTGCAGTAAGCATAGGAATTTGTTCGTATTTTTTTTCAAATGATAATTCGGCCCCTCAACAGTCTGAACGATTGTGGACCGGCCCTTTGCTTTAAAAGTTTGAGGACCCCTGCTACAGATTGTACAGTAGAGCTCTCTAGAAGAGAAATCAAAAGTCCCACTAAACTACAGATTCCATAGCCATAGAGCAGTGGTTCTCAACCTGTGGATCCTCCAATGTTTTGGCCTTCAACTCCGAGAAGTCCTAACAAGTCCTGGTAAACTGGCTGGGATTTTTGGGTGTTGTAGGCCGAAACACCTGGGGATACACAGGTTGAGAACCACTGCTGTAGAGTCTTGTATCAAATTGCTACAACTGTGTAGTGTAGACACATTGTATTAGTAATATAGGAGCCAGCATGGTGTGGTGGTTAGAGCATTGGACTATGGCTCTGGAGACTACGGTTCAAATCCTCAGTTAACCTTTAAATCCACTGGGTGACCTTAAGGAAGCCATACAGTATCACTTTGCAATGGCAAGTCTTGACAATGAACTTGCTAAGAAAACCCTGTGATACGTTTGTCTTAGGGTCACCATCGATTGGAAATTATTTGAAGGAACACAGCAACAGCAAATTTGGCCTGCTCTGCCCACCTGTTCTCCTTGGAAACCTGTGCAAGTTCATCAGTGTATTTTATTTATTCAAAAGCCATCTGGACTTCTGAAAGTCTTTATGTTGTGATTGGCTTCTTGGATGCTGAATAAACAAGCAAACATCTCAAACCATATAAATCAGAAACAAAACCCCTGCCCTTGGACTTGGAGACTAACAAGACGAGGCACACAAGGGAAGATGAGCTAAAGGAGAAAGTAAGAGGGAAGATCACTTTACAGCAAACCGCTTCTTTCTCATACTGTCAAAATGCATTTATATCTGTCTAGGTCAGGCTGACTTTTCCATTCTTATGAACAGAATGTGGTGTAACTCTCTGCTTGTCCTCATGCCATGGAGGAAATGAAAGGTTGGCTTATGTGGCTCCAAGATATAGTCACAATGACTAGAAAGATTTCCTCATTTATTTTGTTTAAAAGGGAAATGTTCAACAAATACTTGATTTCCTGCCCCACTGAAGAAGTCTCTTATTCTGTCCAGTAACTCAGCTGATGACATTCAAATGGTTTATGCTATCAACTTTTAATCCTGCACCCCTTTCTTGTTCTTTACAGATGCTTTCCTCTGAATTGTGTTTGTAGGATGTTAGAATCTCAAGAACAAGAGGTAAGACCTGAAGCTTAGCAGACATGGCTACATGGCATAGCTTAACTTGGATGTTGGAAATGATGGATGTTTTGTGAAAAATTAATATGCTACCCTAATTAGTTAAACATTTCAACCATTAAAATGTTTTATTTTAGCGTTAAAGGCTGATCTTGGTATTTTTTGATTGACCATTATGGTTTTTCATTACTTTGATTTGTTATATTTTCAGGTACTTTATCCCTTTGGGTGATTTTTTTCAGATCTTAAATGATAGTTTCAATTTAATGATTTAATGAATGAATAGGTTCTTCGCGGGAGAATGGGCTCTTGGAGGGAGGGGATGAAAAATCCTTCCCATAGAGATTCTCATAAAGACTGTGCGTAGTTTGACATCACTTTAACTGCCATAGCTCAATGCTATGGAATAATGAGAGTTGTAGTTTTACAAGGTCTTTAGCCTTCTCTGGCAAAGTTTGCTGGTGCCTCACCAAACTGCAACTCCCAGGATTCCATAGCATTGAGCCACAGTAGTTCACGTAATATTAAACTGTGCTAATTCTACAGTGTAGATGTACCCTGTGCCTTCCTCACTGCTTGTAATATCTCTATGGAAAGGAATGGTGATGGAAGGGGAGATTAGGACATTTAATGGTGGAAGCCACATGTAGGGCTTTGGAGGTGGGATATGTACAATCCTGGTTTTTTAAAAACGTTTTTTTTAAAATAAAGTACAGTGTTTTCCATTTAGATAAGCTCTTTCTGGTCCTTCTAATCTGCATGGTGTACAAGGGACCAAAGAGGCAGACTTGTTTTATCTCAAACACACAAAGGCATTCATTTTCAGACATTATTTCCTGGTTTTCTGAGAAAGTCAATTAACTATGAAATAAGGGAAGTTCCATGAATAGAGCTTGCAACCAAAGCTCAAAGTTGTTTCTGTTCACTCACATGACGTAAAAGCTTCCTAGAAAGCCTGTATTTATGTGTGCTATAGTACATAAACAGATAGGTTATGTAGCCTTTACAAAAATGTGATTCAGTGGGTTAGATGCTGCACTTTCCCCCAGATGTTAGGGCCGGGATCCTTTAATCCCCAGGGCAAGTGGGAGAAATGTCAGCGTGAGAGTGTTGCTTTGATAATGTGTGTATCTATATTTTTTCTCACTTACTAGACTATGTTTTTGTTCAATTGACATACTCTGTGCACTGGTGCTTGGGGTGTAATGTGCCATGCTTAATGTCCTCATTAGGATATGCCCCTTATAACATAACTGAAGTTTGTCTCTTGTCATGACATTACCAGGGGTTATCTAAGATCTCAGGTTTTTACCCTGATATCTCAGAACCTGGAATGGTCCTGATCTGGTAACCCTAGATGGGCATAATTAAGTTCTACAAAAGCATAATGAGAACAGTAAGAAAAAGTGTATTTCCTTCCTTATTTGTAAATATTAGAGAGACACCCCCTCTGAAACTGTCTTTTAAGGCGAGTAGTTGCAGAAAGGACTTTTAATCTGGTTCCCTCCCACACTTTTGGATTGCATTTATTCTGTTATGTTTTAATAAATCTGGTTTTGCTTTAAGTGTGTTTTTCCATTATTTCCTTTGATTATCAATTTTGGAAGAAATAGAAAGTATACCACTAATCAGTCAAGAATCTCCCCACCTTTTCATCCCTAGGAGCTGACTACTGTGCGTGTCCAAGATCCTCGCGTGCAAAACGAGGGGTCCTGGAACTCTTATGTGGACTACAAAATATTCCTCCATGTACGTATGGAAAGACTGGAGCTGAAGGTAGCCCCAAATACAACAGCTTTAGTGGATAAATGGTTTGTCACTGCTGGTGGAAAATTTTGGTGTGAGATTTCTGTTTCTAGTTTTTACTTGTTCACTAAAGGATGGTTGAGGCTCTGGGTGTGTTTCACATATGTTAGATTGTATTGTTGCTTTTTCAAATCCTAGGGCAAAGAAAGGATTGCAGTAAGTAAGTGTGGGCACCATATACACAGCTGTGGTACGAACTGCAAATACTAGTTATGATATAGTAGTAGTTACAGCTGGTCCAAGTCTTCCAATAAGAGAAATACACTGCCTAGGTACAATAACTACTGAATAGAATATATTTGCATTTGTCACTGTTGGCTCTACTTGCTTTGCATTTGGAGATCTGCAGTGCAGCAACACTGGAAGACTGCATGATCGCATCCCCAGGTTGAATATTCAAATGCTAACAATGAAAAGGAGAACCTATTAATATGAAAATTGTTTCAATTAGCAAAGATAACAAGCCTCCATTTACTTTCATGGCCCCTCTTATCACCAATTGAACAAACACAATTTTAATTGGGTTGCTGTGAGTTTGTCGGAACATGTATGGCCATGTTCCAGAAGCATTCCTTCCTGACGTTTCGTCCATATCAATGGCAGGCATCCTCAGAGGTTGTGAGGCCTGTTAGAAACTAGGCAAGTGAGGTTTATATATCCGTGGAATGTCCAAGAAAGAACTCTTGTCTGTTTGAGGCAAGTGGCCACCTTGATTAGCGTTGAATAACCTTGCAGCTTCAAAGCCTGCCTGCTTCCTGCCTGGGGGGATCCTTTGTTGAGAGGTGTTAGCTTGCCCTGATTGTTTCCTGTCTGGAACTCCCCTGTTTTTTTTTTAGTGTTGCTCTTTATTTAATGTCCTGATTTTAGAAATTTAATACTGGTAGCTAGATTTTGTTCATTTTCATGGTTTCTTCCTTTCTGTTGAAATTGTCCACATGCTTGTGGATTTCAATGGCTTCTCTGTGTAGTCGGGAGAGAATGCTTCTGGAACATGGCCATACAGCCCAGAAAACTCACACCAACCCCATGATTCCAGCTATGAAAGCCTTTGACAACACAGTTTAATGGTAATACTGATTAACTAGTGCTCCCCAAACTTTGGTTTCAGCTCCCAGAGTTCCTGCCTGTTGGCCAATCTAGCTGAGGTTTCTGGGAATTGAAGTCCAAAACAGCTGGATTATGGTGGAGCAAAGCATTTGTAATTCTAGTTCTAATTCAGTGGCCAGCAGAGGGAGACAGCCTAGAAAGAGAGTCTGAGATAAGCAGAAATCCCATAGCAACACTGTCTTTTGTCTCATTATACAGACCAACAGCAAAGCCTTCACAGCCAAGACGTCCTGCGTGCGCCGACGATACCGTGAGTTTGTGTGGTTGAAGAAACGGCTCCAGAAAAATGCCGGCTTGGTGTAAGTGTGAAACAACGGTCTCATTAGAACAGCCTCTATCTTCCAAAAGCCACATGTGCTTGCTCTTGCAAACAACCAAAGTGTTTGCAACTCAATGTTGACATGTAAATACATTAGATGAGAGAGAGGGTTTCACACTAAAGTAGGGAACCTCAAGCCTAAATCCAGCCTTTTTGGGCACCAATCCAGCACTTGGGCATTTCTCCGGGGGGTGGGGGTCACAGCCCCTAGACTCCATCATTTGCTGATTTCCTAGTTCTTGTATATCTCTCATCACATTTTTAAAAAGGTTGAAATAATCTTTTAAAATTTAGGTAGTGGTAGTAATATTTAAATATGCTAGTATTTTGGGGATCCACCCACCACTTCTATTCTGAAATAAAATTTAACCCTTCAACCAGCGTTTCTAAACCTGGGGGTCGGGACCCCTGAGGGGTTGTGAGCAGGATTTCAGAGGGGTTACCATATTTCTGATGGTCTTAGGAACCCAAATCCCTCCAGTATTTTCTGTTGGTCATGGGGGTTCTGTGTGGAAAGCTTGGCCCAATTCAATTGTTGGTGGGGTTCAAGGGGCTCTCTGATTGTAGTTGAATTATAAATTCCAGCAACTACGACTCCCACATTTCAAGGTCTATTTTCCCCAAACTCCACCAGTGTTCACATTTGGGCATATTGAGTATCCATATCAAGTTTGGTCCAGATCCATCATTGTTTGGAGTCCACAGTGCTCTCTGGATGTAGGTGAACTACAACTCCAAAACTCAAGATCAATGCCCACCAAACCTTTCCAGTATTTTCTGTTGGTCATGGGAGTTCTGTGTGCAAAGTTTGGTTCAATTCCATCATTGGTGGAGTTCAGAATGCTCTTTGATTTTAGATGAACTATACATCCCAGCAACTACAACTCCCAAATGACAAAATCAATCCCCTCCCAACCCCACCAGTATTCAAATTTGGGTGTCTCGGGTATTTGTGCCAAATTTGGTCCAGTGAATGAAAATACATCCTACATATCGAATATTTACATTATGATTCATAACAGTAGCAGAATTACAGTTATGAAGTTGCAACAAACATAATTTTATGGTTGGGGGTCACCACAACATGAGGAACTGTATTAAGGGGTTGGGGCATTAGAAAGGTTGAGAACCACTGCCTTAAATGTACATAAAACTTTATTTTAAAGAGGAAAGGATTGGGAAGAGAAGCTTTAGTAGCACCTATGAGACTAAACTGATACATTTCAGCATAAGGTTTATTTTAAGGCTTTATAGATCACTCTTATTAAAGTGGCCGAGAGTGATGGAAGTTGCAATCTCACACATATTCTGGGCCCAGAGTGGGGAAGCCTGTTAGCATAATTGGGAGGGGACTGTAATCCCTTGTCGAGGACATGCCTTGCAAATAGAAGGCCTCCAATTCAATCCCCAGCTTCTCCGGTTTCAGGGTAACTGAGCTATGACCTTGATGTAGCGCCTTGGAACTGGCAAAACTTTCCCATAAATCTAGCTTCTGACAGGCTCAACTTGTAGCATCCCAGACTTTCTCTAAGGAGAACTGTCATGATCTAACAGTCTGAGCTCTTGGAAAACGTTTATCTCACTTACATGCTTTGCTAAGTGTCATTGTCTGAATCCAATGAACCATAGGCTATTTCTACTAGAAGCTCTTAATGTTTTATATGGGGACAGAATGTGAGAGACAGCCGATAGAACAGAAAGTTTTGTGGAGAGGCCTCCCCTTGAGTTTTGGAAAATTTACTTTTTTGGATTAGAGTTACAAGTCTGGCTGGTGGCTGTGCAAGCCATTAGGAAATATACCGTAATTTAAAAAATAGTTTCCCAAAGCTTTATGCTTTTTGTCATGAGCTGAAGCAAGAAGTAGAGTGAAGGTGGGGAACTGTTGGCCTTTTCAGATGTTGACAACATGCTCCTTCCATCATGCTTCACTATTGAGCTGAAGGGGACTGGAGTTTGATGCTATCTGCAGTGCCATAGACACACTTGGAAAGCTAGAGGCATCTCCTCCTCATCAAGTGCTGGCGGTCTTCATTTTTTGAGCTGCTCCTCCTTTTACCCTGTTTTCCAGACCAGTCCCAGAGCTTCCAGGGAAATCTACCTTCTTTGCAGGCAGCACTGATGAATTCATTGAGAAACGACGACAAGGGCTTCAACAATTTCTGGAGAAGTGAGTAGAAAGTTGGGGGGAGGCAAAGTTGGTGGAAAGCAGAGGATCTTCAGCATTTTTATTGGAGAAACTTTTATTGGAGACTGGCTTTTGACACTGGACTTGAGATGCTTAGCAATGGGGTGGGAAGGCATCAAGTTCAATAGAGACCATGTTCAGATCAACATGTAGTGCAGTGGTTGGGGAAAGTGCTGGGCTTCCAGATCTGCTAATCTGTTTGTCCCTGTTTTATTTCATTTGGACTATGTTGCAGTAGAGGTGGGTTTGGCTTCATTTACATTTCCTCTTTTTTGGTTTGGCCATCCTTTTTTCCTATGTGTAAAGAGACTTAAGGGTTGTCTCACTTTGGAATAATTCTATCAGGAAACCAATCAAACTTGTGGAAAGGTGATCAGTTCAGACTTACCCAGTCAGCATTGTGAAGGAAGGACTTCTTCTAGATCAGTGGTGGGTAACTTACAACCTGTAAGTCTCAAATGACCCTTGGAACACCATGACTTCTAGGGGGCATGGGGACGTTTTTGCTATGGTTTGGGGGACTACGGCCATTTTATTGCCCTTTACTTCTTTATAAAAGAAATCTCAATGGCCTGGGACCTTTCGGTGTAGCAATGAGCACAATTAAAATGCTGGTTATAATTTTAAAACCCTTACATGGGTTGCTTAAGAGTACAGAGATACTCCTGATCAGTCTTAAGGCAGAACAGGGTATAGGGTTACAGCCTGTGCTGCACTCCTCCTGAAGACACAGCCTCGCAGTCTGGGGTGATCCTGGATTTATTGCTGACCCTGGAACCTTAGGTGTCAGCCGTGGTCAGGAGTGCTTTCGTGCAGTTAAAACTTGTGTGCCAGCTGTGCTCATACCTTGAGATGCCAAACTTGGCCATGGTAGTCCACACCTTGGTTATTTCCCATTTGGACTACTGCAATTCTCTCTACATGGGGCTGCCTTTGAAGATAGTTCGGAAGCTTCAACTAGTACAGAGATCTGTGGCCAGGTTACTAACAGGAGCGTGCACAGGGAGAAAACCACTCCCATGTTGCAGCAACTCCACTGGCTGCCAATCTGCTTCCAGGCTAGATATAAAGTGCTGGTCATTACCTTTAAAGCCCAAAATGGCTCATGTCCAGGCTACCTGTTAAACCATATCTCCTCGTATACACCATCTTGGATACTGCGATCATCGGAGGAGGCCCTTCTGTCAGTCCCACCCCCGTCTCAAGTGTGGCTGGTAGGAACAAGAGAGAGGGCTTTCTCTGTGATCATCCCCACTTTTGTAACTCCTTCTCTAAAGAAATAAAAATGGCCCCCTCCCTTCTCTCCTTAAAAAAATCAAAAACTTATTTCTGTTCATTGGCATACAGAGAGAATGATTAGAATTTCACATTCAATCGGTATACCTGTTCCGAACTTGTAACTATACTTTGACTCAGTTGGTTTTGGCTTGTTGGTACCATTGACCTCGCTGGCATTAGTGACTGCATAATAATTTATTTATTTATTTATTTGCAGCATTTATATTCTGCCCTTCTCACCCCGAAGGTGACTCAGGGCGGATCACATTACACATATTAGACAAACATTCAATGCCTTTTTAACATAGGACAAAGACAAACAACAACATAGCTCCGAGCTTGCTCTCCCGTCTGCGCCACAGCCCCGGGCTGTTTAATATTTATTAAATTTAATAAATTATTAAATTTATTAAATTTAGTTTAATATTTATTTTAAATGAATATTATAGTTGTTTATATAATTTATGATTAATGTCTGCTATTTTGGATTGTTTTTGGGGGATATGGTTGTTTGTTTTATGTTTCTAATTTATGAATTGATCTGGCATTGAATGTTCGCCATATTTTGTTGTGAATCCACCCAGAGTCCCCTCAGGGAGAGAGGGCGGAATATAAATAAAGTTTTATTATTATTATAGCTCCAAGTCATTTGAAGGGCTGTATTCTCTCTTACAAACCAGCCTGTGCTTTTGAGATCTGCCAGGGAGGCCCTTTTTAAAGCCTACTGACATAATGCACTGGATATTGCCAATGATTATACTGGTGTGTGTATTTTTAATAATGTATGTTTTAATTTGGTTTTAATTATTTAATTGTATTTTAACTTTTGTGTGTTGTTGACTTTGAGCAATGTCTTGTTGGTTAGTATAAGTCACTTTGAGTCCCAATCTGGGGAAAAGTCGTGATGGAAAATAATAATATTTGGGGATTTTGGGGGTCAAGTCCTTTAAAAAATATTTTCGAGATGATGTTGTGGCCATCCAAGGTCTCTTAGAAAGCTGATGCAGCCCCTTGTCCTCCCAACAGTTGTTTGCTGCTTTTCAAAAACAAAGCTAGGGAACTGGTGATGATTTAAATTGACGTTAGACTGTATCTACCATCATCCGTCACTATCAGTTGTGGCTGGCTAGAGCTAATATAATCATCATCATCATCATCTATTTATAACCCACCCTCTCTCCCCAAAGGGACTCAGGGCAAACATTCAATGCTAAGAGCAAACAAAGAACAATCAAGATTAAACTTACAGTAAAATAAACTAAATATAACATATAAATAACCAAATTTAACTACAGAAACTAGGGTAAAGGTAAAGGTTTCCCCTGACGTTAAGTCCAGTCGTAACCGACTCTGGGGGTTGGTGCTCATCTCCATTTCTAAGCCGAAGAGCCGGCGTTGTCCATAGACATCTCCAGGTCATGTGGCCGGCATGACTGCATGGAGCGCCGTTACCTTCCCGCCAGAGCGGTACCTATTGATCTACTCACACTGGCATGTTTTCGAACTGCTAGGTTGGCAGGAGCTGGGGCTAACAGCGGGCGCTCACTCTACTCCCCGGATTTGTACCTGGAACCTTTCGGTCCGCAAGTTCAGCAGCTCAGCGCTTTAACACACTGTGCCACCAGGGGCCCCCATGGAAACTAAATAAACATAATATAACAAAAGGCCAGCAGCAGTTAAAACACAATACTTTAAAAACATAATATAGTATATTTCAATAGCGGATCTGATGATCAAACAGTTTTGGTATGGCTACTTGTTCTCCAAACTATGGACTCTAAGGATTCTCTAGTGGCAAACTACTTATGTAACGATTCATTATGTAAGTGAATTCATACTGCATGATTCATACTGTGATCACGCAGGGAGACAGCAGAAGCTGCAGTGCTGGAAGGAGACAGTCAGATCTAACCTGTTTCTTTCTTAAATATATTGCTTTAAAGCATTCTCAGGGGCTTGGGGAATTTCCTGTTTATGTGGTTTTCTAAGCAGACATGACAAGAAGCCACCCCAAATATTGGGTTTGGACATGGCTTCTTTTATAGCTTGAGAAGCATTACTTCTTATTCTGTTCGATTTATGCATGCATGCATACATACATACATACATACATACATATTTATACCTTGGTTTCCTACTTTACAAAGAAATTACTAGCTAGCAACATACATGAAATAGTAAGATCTGCATGCCAGCAATTTAGGAAGTTGCATATGAAGAGAGAAGCCCATTACAAATCAATACTAAATTCAGGGGATTAGTAGAAAATCTTCCAATTTGGCAGATTTAAAATGTGCTCCCAAAGATAAGTCTTGGGGAACAGTTCTATGGTCCTTGGGAGAACATCCTGGATGTTAAGCCTCAGCCGGCCAGGGCACCAAGGCCTGCAGCGTTTTAGGACCTGCACTTTGACATAGATAATGAAAAGGAATTCACTGACATTGCACCCTCCACAGAGGGGCCTTTACAGCTGCAGGTGCCTGAAAATGTTGATTATAGCGAACCGTTAATTGGGGAGGATTCTTCTAGTTCTTCCTCGCAAACAGAGCCAGATGTGGAAGAAATGCCTAGGAACGGGGTGTTTAACTGTAGAGATTTTGTGACTAGACAAAGGAGTGAAAAACAGGAAATTTGCCACAGCCAGAGACTGGCAAACAGATGGGAAAATGGGTAGCGTTGCCTTGAGAACGTTTTGGGAGTTTGTACTCCCCAAATTCTGGACAGACCAGAATCTGTTAAAAGTGTGCTCTTAGGTGGATTCCTTTGCGGTGTCAACGATGCTTTCTGGAGGAAGGTTTTTCCGTTCCTAGTTCCTGTTCAAGCCTAGTTTCTAGTTTCCAGTCGGGCTGCGCCAGGTTGCAACTCTCAAGTAGACTCTGACTTTACTTCGGATGTTATTCCTTGTTCCTGATTCAAGTTTTGCTTCAGCTTTAACAACTTGTTTACCTTGATTGCTATGCAGCATTTCCAGTGGATAGAACTCAGTTTTCTACCAGCCTTGTTTCCCTGTTAAACTCTGTGGACTTGATTTCTTGGGAGAGCTAACGAGTTCTCTTTTTGTATTATAATATTGGACCTTTTCCTTCACACCATTGGAACTGTCATTGACTTTCTGACAAGAACTATTCCTTACTCAGACTTTATACTTAATTTCTTTTGAATCTATAATTGCTTTAATAAAGATATAGTGTGTTATATTGGTTCTTGTCTGGTTTTCGAGTGCTCACGCTGCCTTGGGGTGCAACACTGGAAGACCTCCTTCTGGGCGTTGCAGTGTGCAGTGGGAGGTCTCCAAACTCCCTGGAAACTTCTCCTGACAAAGGGAGAAACCTATATTCTCCCTGTAGGCTGGTGTAACTCTGAGATAGGAGAGAAAAGGGGATGAGGTTGACAAAAAGATTTTTAAAGGTGGAAGGAAAACCTGCACCCTGCCCATCTTCTTCTCCAGCCATTCTAGATCTTCTACTGTGAATTTTCGCTCTATAACCCAAATAGATTTTTGTTCCATGAGGCAATGGAAGGCCGTCAAAAAGGGGACAAAACCTAGATTTCTAACCAGCAAGGATAAGGACATAGAGAACACATTATGTGTAGAGATCTCCCAAATATCTTTCCAGGAACTGCTTGGTGGTGTCTCCCATGTTTAGTTTTTGCCATCGCCCATTCTCTGCTTTCTTTTCTAGGGTGCTACAGAATGTTGTACTCCTTTCGGATAGCCAACTACACCTTTTCCTCCAGAGCCAGCTCTCTATACCAGAGATTGAAGCTTGTGTCCAAGGTCGGGGCCCTCTGAGTGTTACGGACGCCATTCTCCGCTACGCCATGTCAAACTGTGGCTGGGTGCAAGAGGAGGACAGCCACTCCACTCTGCTGGTCAGAGGGGACTTCAGCAGCAGGTGAACAGAACAAACGTCTTCTTATAGTTCCTAGTACAGGCAGAATTTTCTAAAGTAAAACCAGAGGTTGGAAAAGGGACATTTTTGAACTCCAGCTGCTAGAATCTCCCAGTGTGCATGGCTGTTGGCTGTACTTGGGGAAAGATTCTGGGAGTTTTTCAGATTTTACTCTTTCAAGTTCATGAGCAAAATTATGATACCAACAATTCAGCCCTCTTCTCCCACCAGATAAAAATTGGAGGAGGAGGATCAACATTTGGGAAATTTGAGGACTGGAAGAAGTCAAGTCAATGCTAAGATTTCCAATAGGGCAGTGGTTCGCAACCTGTGGGTCCCCAGGTGTTTTGGCCTACAACTTACAGAAATCCCAGCCAGTTAACTAGCTGTTAGGATTTCTGGGAGTTGAAGGCCAAAACATCTGGAGACCCATAGGCTGAGAACCATTGCAATAGGGTCATGCCTTCCTGCCTTCTTCTTAATCATAGGCAACTACTTGCCATATGGTTCATCCTGTGATCAAGGCTTGGAGCGTGGAGCACACTGACATAATCCATACTGTTGCAAGAAGCAAAGTGTGGCTTGCTTAAACATACTTATAGAAGCCACGTGACTAAACACCATATCAGTCTCCTTTACAAGCTGATTCAATCCTTTCCCCATAACCTTAGAAAAAGTTTGCTAAAGCCGCTATTTTTAGTAGGTGAGATAAATTCCTGTTCTTGAAGGTTTTTACAAAAATAACTTGAAAGAGTGCAATTTCACTGAATATATATCATGCCTTCTGGGTTAGAGAGAAGGGCAGTGGAGCATAGGCTTCAGAGTACATTCAGTCCAGTTTACAGTTGTTTCCAGTTCATGGTCAATGTTGTGCTTTCTCTTCTTTTCTCCCGTCTTCTCCCCTCACTGCCCTCTGAATTCATAGCTCTGCTTAGGCTTTGCAGTGGTGAATCTTTGGGCATTCAGAAAGATTTTACCACACTTTGCATTAGATCAGTGGTTCTCATACGCTGGTCCTCCAGTTTTTTTGGGACTTCAACTTTCAGATTCTTGAGCATTGGGGACAAATTGGCTGGGGCTTCTGGAAAATGAAGTCCAAAGCATTAGGTGAGCCCTTATCTAAAATGACAAACAACTCAAACAAATGATGGAGAGAGCCTGCGGATCTGCAAAATGGCAGGAGGCTATAGCATGTTTTGCATTCGCATCAGTGTAGTGCTTGGTATGTGGCAAAATCAAAGTTTGCTTTTTGGAATGTTTTTTCCAAATATTTTTGAGCCCTAGTTGATTGAATCCATGGATGCAGAACCTGTGGATACAGGGGGAAGGTTCTATTTACAAATATAAACTTTTCCTGACAATGTTAGGAAACTTGGTTATTGCACTTTAAGAGACCCAAACATCACTTCTCCCATAGAGCTTATTTTAGATGTGCTTTTAATTATGATTTGTATTTTATCTTTTTATTGTGTTATGTTTTCATGCATATTTGTTTCTGTTTTTATTATTGTATACAGCATCGAATATTTGCCTTTTGTATGTGTAAACCGCCCTGAGTCCCTTCGGGGAGAGAAGGCGGGTTATAAATAACATTTATTATTATTATTATTATTATTATTATTATTATTATTATTATTATTATTCCTGGGAGTTTAACTATAAAACAATACTTTCCCAAGCCCTGCTTGTAACCAAGGAACCCTGAATGAACCAGAGATCTTGAACAAGAACTCTGGTTTTGAGTTCCTCTTAAACTGAACATGGCTTTTCTCTCTTGAAGCTCTGATGGAGGAAGCCATCTTGGCCATGGCTCCCTGGAACCTGTCGCTCATTGGAGTGATGTCAGCCTGGAAGATAGTCAGCTGGAGAGCCCCGATTCTGAGGAGGAACATTTAACAGCAGGGCTGCTGCCCATTGACCCTGGAGCATCACCTGAACCTGTCAAGGAACAGTGAAAGGGAAAAGGCATGGGTCCACTCAGGATGTCCTTGAGGCTGGCATGTTAACCTCTGGCCCTTCCCTGGAAATCACCTTGCCTATCTGAACTCCAGAGCCCTGTGCTTGTGCTGTAACTGGCAACCTAAGTGAACAACCAAGCCTGGACCAATGGGATACCTGAGCAGCCAGAACTGATGCTTCGACAACTGAGATGTCGCTCCAAATACATTGTTCTGGTGGTTTATACCCTGGGTATGAAAAGAGATGCCTTCCAGCAAGGCCTTGTCAGTTGAACACTGTCTCCCACTTTTTTGGTACATTGTTGGCAAGGTATTCTAGGCAGGAAACTGCTGTCAGTTTTGTTTTGGCTGCATCGTCTTCCTCCGCTCCTGCTGCCTCAGCCCCCGTAGTTGGTAGTGCTTCTTGCAAAAGCCCAGCTGCCTTGTGTTATCTTGTAGGCATGTCAGAAGAAAAATAGCCTAGGGTTAGACTTTTCCTGTGCTGTGCAGAGCCAGGGAGCCCACCTGGCAGCCGTGGATGCCAGGCCCGCATCTGGGATCCCCTGACAGAGCTGCGTGCTGCTGCTGGGATCAATGCCCGGGCAACCTCCCCAGCTCATTAGCGCTCAGGTGGATTTTTCTGCTGTAGTCCGGCTAAGGGGTGCGTGAGAAGAGATGCAGAGGGCTAAAGGGGCTGTTGCTCTTTGGCCAGTTGCTATGCATGATGCATGCCTTAGGAAGAAGTTTTTTCCTGATCCATTGCTCTTCCTTGGCACAGTGCACAGATTGACTGGAGAGGGGTTAATGCAAGTTTGTCATATGCTTGAAGAAATTGAGCACACTCATGTGTGCACACACCCACAACTGTAATCCCTTGGATTAGTGTTCCTGATTATTAATCCCTTGCTAGTATTACAGCATAGGCTGCAGATGAGAAATTTTGTAGGCTCCAATATAAAAATGTGCAAAACAAACCTCGAACGTGTCCATTTTTTTCTGGATCTGAGAGATATCAAGGCTGTGAATAAACCACTCAAGTAGGCTGGAAGGCATGGATGAAGGTTCCAGTCTCCCCATTTTTCTTCTTTCTTTCTTCCTCTTTCCCTCCAAATAATTTGCTGCGGTAGGTAAAAAGAGCTTCCAGTACTACCCATGTTATAGTTTCCCCATCCATATTCATTGAAAAAGTAGCATGTTTCTTGACCTATAATTTGGAGACTCTCAAATGGTTGGGTAATTTCTCATGTAAACCAGAAACATTTTATATTCCACACTTTGTGCGCTTTGACTTTTAAAACCAGAATAGAATACTGCCTCCTTGTCCTTAAAATACTTCTTTTATCGTTATCACTTCACTTTTCTGCTTTCCAGTTTCATTAGACCCTATATAAATTAATATATGCGAACTAGAAAAACTTGAGGTAGGCAGTTGTGGCCTTCTGGATGTTTTTGGCCTGCAACTGCTGGCAGCCCTATCCATTATAGCTGCTAGCGAAGGATTATGAGAATTGTAATCAAAACATCTGGAGGGCTACTGTTGCCTGCCTGTGCTATAAACTTTTGGTCACATATCTCTCTAATCCTCTCTGCTCCCAATATAATTATGCCATATTTTAAATGTCATTTTAAGAATCTCACATAAGGAATTTTAGAGGGTGACAAAGAGAAGAAGGTACATGTACTTCTTATTTCACTGTTTACATTACAGGGATTTCTTTCCTGATGGTGACATTTTCTTCTTAAAATGATGGTGTGCAGGTAGTTCAGAAGCTGAAAGACCTCTGCTACTTAACAGTGAGATTGATAAGAAGGAAGGTGTTCAAGTAACATTAGCACTTTTTGTACCTGAAGATCTTTTGTCTCTTTACATAATTTTAGAGTGTGCAGTCTATATGGGATAGGCAACTTTTGTTCTTGTCAGTGATATATCGTAAATGAAAGACTTCAATGACTAAGGGCTCTGTAAATGAATATGGAAGATTGCCTAGCACAGTGGTTCTCAACCTGTGTGTCCCCAGATGTTTTGACTTTCAACTCTCAGAAATTCTAACAACTGGTAAACTGGCTGGGATTTCTGGGAGTTGTAGGCCAAAACACCTGGGGACCCACAGGTTGAGAACTACTGACCTAGCATTTTATCTTTCTTCAGGGACATGGGAAGATACCATGACTGGGCCAGAGGCTGGAGTGGAGCTCTTTGTCAATGCATATCAGCTGTATGTGGTAGAAGCACATTCTACAAATGCTTGAAAATTTAAACCTGTAGTAGCCAGTTGGTAATATAGTTTATTTGGCAACAATCCTTGGACAACATTTTAAGGCTGCATGATCCCCATCCCTGGTTTAAAAGTTGAATGTGTCTGATAGTGGGATCATTTCTATTTATAAGCTAAACTCATCAGTGTGGGAATAGTCGTTGTTTTAACAATGATAGTAGGCTATTACAGTTGAGTCAATTGGATTGATTGAGTCAGTAAGACATTTCTTATACTAAGGAAGGTCTCTGCTTGCTGCCCAGTGTATTCTGGTCAGAGCATGGAAAAGTTACCTTTTTGGAGTATAGTGGCGATATCTGGGATTCTGGGAATCCAAAAAGTAACTTAAGGCACTGTTGCTGATACACACAGATAGTGGTGGTATATAGGATGCTATTGAGTGTTGACAAGGACCTGGAACAAAAGAACTTACAGTATGACCCCCATATCAGCAAGGAATATACTTCAGAATTTTGTGTGGAGATGGTAAACCATGGGTAATAGTGAATCCTATTGAACAAACTTCTGTCGGAAGCATACCATAGTAGAGTCATGCTGGAGGACTTAGGAAGTGCTTAGCAAGGACATCTCTATGCATTCCTGGGTACTCCAGTGTGGCTGTGGCCAATTTCAACTGGAAGCATACCATGAAATTTCCTGGAGGACCTAGAAATTGCCTAGAGAAGACATATTTGGTCAGATGCATTTGTAAATGAAACTGTGAGCATCGATCCTGCAGATATGGGAGCTGTACTGCACTGTGTTTCAGCTTATGACACATTCCAGTGTAATGCAGGACTGAGGAATGAAAGGCATAGAGTAGATTTAGTGATGCTACTATCCACTGACTGTTCCTCTTTATGTCATTTAGCTATAACAATAAGAGAGAACCTGTGTACCTATTTGTTTAACTATGCCTTTCTCCTCCATAGCTCCAGCAACTAAGCATCTGCAATTTGGCATAGATATTGGGGACTTTGGAATTGTGCATCTCAGGGTTATTTTGTTCTTTTAAAGAATGACAATTTTGTTTGTGAAAACTTACCTGTAGCTTGCAGTAGAAGCTCCGAGGCCACTAGGTGCTAGGTGTGACAGAGCTGGGGGAAGACTTGAAAGGGTTTCTTTCTCCCACAGGTATTTCTATTAATCCTTTAATTTCTCAAACAGTGAGTGAATGAGTGAGTGAAAGACTTACCTAAAGTTAAAGTGAAGGGAAGAGAGCGAATAAGATAAAACTCTGATCCAAGTACTGAGCAGAGGGAGAAAAAGACTAGTGAGAAAGAAAACGAAATCGGGAAGGGGAGAGGAATGGGCTTAAAAGAAAATGGTGGATCTAAAAGGTTTCCACTCCATATAAATCTAGTATTTATGGTAGTCTGTTCCATACTGGTAAAAGGTAAAGGTTTTTCCCTGACATTAAGTCTAGTCATGTCTGACTCTGGCGGGTGGTGCTCATCTCCATTTCTAAGCCAAAGAGCCGGCGTTGTCCATAGACACCTCCAAGGTCATGTGGCCGGCATGACTGCATGGAGCATCGTTACCTTTCCGCTGAAGCAGTACCTATTGATCTATACACATTTGCATATTTTCGAACTGCTAGGTTGGCAGAAGCTGGGTCTAACAGTGGGAGTTCACCCCACTCCATTGATTTGAACTACCGACCTTTAGGTCAGCAAGTTCAGCAGCTCAGCGGTTTAATCTGCTGTACCAGCGAGGGCTCGTTCTATACTGAGGATAAGTAAAATGTCCTCCTTTACTAAGGATGCTGTAAGAAATAATGAGAGAATTTACATAAAGTATTTTAATAAACATGTGGTACTCCACCTATGTAAATGTTTAGGCTCTTTTGTTTTATGTCAACTGCTTGAGAGCTGTTGCCCTACAGATGTTATGCCTTTGTGGCACCATCAGAAATCCAGTGACATGTGCAAACGGCTGTAGATGAGATTTTGTTGGGCTCCAGTGCTGCTGTCCTTAGGGAGGTCTTGAGTTTGTGGAGGAACGTGGGAAGGAGCTAAGCTGCTGCAGCTGATATAATACTAGGGGCACTTTTTATTATTATTTTAAAGAATCGAAGTGCGGTAGAAACTTTTTCCCCTTCCCCATTTTACTTTCTCTGGGTTGCAGCTCTCCATCACAGGACACTTTTAGGCCTTGCAAGTAGCAAAAGGGGGGATTGAGCCAAATGCGCAGGTGGAGGATGGGGGAAGAGGATTTTGAAACCCACCGAGGCAAATTCTCAAAATGTCAAAAGAAGTTCACTTTAAAAAAAACCTACAAAAAACACAGAACAAACCTCTTCACACTAGCCAGATGCTCACTAATGACAGCTACTCTGCTGATTGGCCAGGCTGCCTCATGAATATTGATGTGAGCGCATGATCCAAATGGCGCAGCTGTGCAACCACCTGCCCTTGCCAGCTCAGCTTTCGAAGCTTCCAGACAGTCACTCGGAGCTTTAGGGAGATTTGATTTCTCCTCCTCTTGGAAACTTAGCAAGTCTTCCCGTTCTGAACACCTCCCTCTCGTTTTGAGTGTATTTGGAGTAACACAATGCAGAGACAACTAGAGGACAACCAGTTGTCTTTATTTTTCAGCCAAGTCCTGTTTTTTGCACCTACTTTCAGGAGCAAAGTATCCATTTGATAAAAGAGACTCAGGTGAAACAGAAGGAATAAGGCAGTTTTCATTTTCAGTGGATGCCTTATTCTAGGTCAGTTTTTCCAGATGTGGGGACTGGCAGGGCTTTTTCTCCAGTGTGTCAGGGACTAGCATCCCATTTGTACCCACTTACAATACCTTCTTTCTGGCAGTCAGTAGCTTCTAGTTTTGCACCAAAACCAAGACCACTCATCCTGCAGTACACCCCAGAAGTTGAAAAACAGACCACAGTAGGCCTCAAACTTGATGGACTTCGTTCTTTTAATATTTTCCCGAGTAAAAAGAAACAACCTATTTGAAACACCTTGAAACTTAGTAAACAAACATATTGTGTCAGGTGCTAGATTTCTTCATTGAAAGGAAACCTTTTCTAATGTGAGGAGCATTAAATAATGCAAGCTTATAAAAGCAGCAGTACAGTCCAGAATTCTAGCATCCCCTTCTATAACTACATTGGATTTCAAATCATCTTCTTGACACGGAAGCCACAACATGGAAATGTTAAGCTGATTGGGGGTGGGAGGTATGCTTTTTAAAAACTGTATTTGACAAATTAATAGGGGGAAGGGTTGTATAAACTCATATGCTGTTTAGAGCCAGAGCATCTTATCAGCTTTTGAGACCAAACAAGGAACAGCTGTCTTTATCATGTCCTGGTTGGCCTCTTGTTAGTTCTGTAGGTTTGTTCTTAAGTTGAATTTCTATGTAAGTCAGAACAGGTACATTTTTAAGTGTAACTTCAGCTATACACACACACACACACACACACACACATACACAGGGGGGGCAAGTGAGCGCTTTGAATAGCATGGGGAAGGGTTAACACCCCTGTAGTGTTTGTTTTGCTGCCTGTGCCCTTATTCAGAAGATTTCACCTCACTTTTTGTCCCTGTAATAATTGGACTTGGAGAAATTTGGCTTATTGTGGAAGCAAGCATTGGTGGGAAAGCTTCAGTGGAGACTACTGTTTCTCATGATAATTCTTTTGGGAGTGAATATCCCTTCCTAGGGGTAGATTTCACTTACTTCCTGTTCTCTCATTCTTAACTATGAGTTGTTCATAAGTCGGATGTTTGTAATTTGGTGGCTGCCTGTATTCTCTTTCTCCCTTTGTGGTGCCCAAAGTTCGTTTGGACTTAGACGCAGCCTCCAGAGCTCCTTTGGGTGGCTATTCTGTTGTTTGTGATGAGCAGACAGGGAGAAGTGTCTGACGATATCCCTGTAGCCAAACACAAAAAGATTATATCACATTAAAATCTGCTGGGGTCTTCTCTGATCCTGACTTCTTCACACGAGGCAGGGAATGGTTTTGCAGGGGAGAGGCTTCAAAGATGTAGAGTAAGTCCAGGGGGATGGTATGTCGCTTATCCTAGTGTTGGTGCACATCTTGATCTGCTATGCTACCCTGAGCCATACAGGACTGTAGATGCTATCTGAGAGTTTCCAGAGGCAGTTGGCTGTCCATTCAGAAGACTGATGGTTCTTGATCTGATCTTGCAATGTGGTAAAACTTTTGCCTAAAGTTAACTGAGTCTGCATTATCTGGAGTATTCTTCTACAACTGTGGATTGACAGAAGAGTCTTTCACCATATACCTCAGAGTTGGGAACTTATAGCTCTCCCAATTTGCCTGACAGCCTGTCCTTTCATCCCTAAACACTTAACACGCTGATGGGATTTGGAATCTTAACATTATGTGGAGGGCCATCACTGGTGTAAGGATCCATTTCCTTCCCCATTGATAAACTATCTCCTTGTTCTTCTTGGACATGACTTCCAAACATTTGTGAGCCTTGGCATATATAATTTCAAAAACAAGGAACTGACAAAAGACCTTTATTTGAATTAGAATCCAATAGAATTGAGTCTCCAACTTGTTTTCCACCAAAAATGCTCTACCTTGAAAAATAGCACCAAATGTGGAAGAAGCAAACCTCAGAGCTGACTTGAAATTTCTGCAGAGTGCAAACAGCTGTCTCCTGACAGGGCTTACAAGTCCAAGGGCATGACTTCCAGACAGTTGCAGTCCCCCATGCGTTTTAAAAACCACACCCTACAACTGTGTGGGGTTGCATGAGTTAAAAAGAAATGGTTTCCCTGCAGGAGTGCCACTGCAATATCAACATCTGCAGGCTTTATTTTTAGGCTTAAGATGGTTTAATCTTCCTGCTGCATATGGATCCATTTAGAAGGCTCCCTGCAATGGACTAACTCTTGGCCCGGAGCTTCCTTTCCTCATAATGAATTCCTCACTCAAGAGCTGTCTTTTTCTTCTCTTTCTCAAGACTCCCTCTGAACAACCTCCATCACTGATCGTGTTTAGTGCATTTCCAGACATCAAAGGGCCTGAAAGCAGCCTCCAGAGAGCTTCCCAGCCATTTATGTGGGAAGCTCAAAGGATGTCTTTTCCCTCCCTTGTTTCAGTTAGCCTTACACTGAGGAGGCAGTTAGTTATTGTATGCCTTAAAGTTATTTCTGACTTATGGAGACCCTGCCATGGGGTTTTCTTGGCAAGATTTGTTCACAAGAGGTTTGGCATTGCCTTCCTTTAAGGCTGAAAGAGTATGACTTGTACTGTCGGTTTCACTACTCCATACCATACTGGCAGAGTTAGAAGCACAGCAACTCTCTCCCTTGGACTACAAATCCCATGAACATCTAGCCTGTTGTAGTCCAAGTTACCCATCTTATGAGCCCTTTTTCAGTGTTGCTTCGCCTATGATTTAGGGCATCTGTCTCTTTGCAGGATTGCCTCTTGCTGTCGGATCCTTCCAAATTATGATTTAGCTTGCTGGGAAATTGCGTGGGTGTTTTGTGTGCATACAGGGAGTTTTGCACCTCCTGAGCTGTGAGCTGGGTCAAGGTTTGGGAGTTGCAAACGCATCCCTTGGTTTGTTTTTCTCTCTCTCCTCGCTGCCCCCTCCTCCTGCTGGCAGGAATTCTGGCAAAGCATCATTAAGGCTCCCCAAGTCTTTTCTGCCTTCTGCTCTGCAGAGTTTCTCTTGGCAGGCGCTTGCCCTTTTGGTTGTTGTTTTTGTTTTAAATAGAGAAAGTAATTTTTGCTCTGCCTGCCAGCAGCCAGGAATTTCAGGGTGGTAATTAGAGGGAAATAAGGGGGGGGGGGGGCCGAATGTATATTTGTGTGTGTGTGTTGGGGGAGGTTGAGCATGGTGCCTACTGCAGGCTCATTAAACTCAGGGTTGTAGGGTGGCAGCTGTGGATCGAGATGTGGGCAGCCGTCTGAGACGCGTGAGAGAGAGAGAAAGGGAGGGGGGGAGGAGAGATTTCTTTCCATCAAGGCCTGGACACAAATCGTACACCCCTATTCTCTATATATTACCTCCTGCCAAAATGAACAGCGGGGAAAGAAAGCACCATGCTCTTACCTAATCTGGGATTTGTTTTCAGCACCAGGGCCAGTCACTATGTATAAATCGAAGTGTTCCTTTTGGGGCCTTGTGCAGTGGAATCCCCTTTGAAAAAACAAAATGTACCTCCAACCACCACCTTCTACAATTCCTCCTGTGCCACCTCACCAGCCAATGATGTTTGTGTCCAAGGATCTAACATAAAGACTGCTGGATACTCAGGCATGCCATGAAATGCAGCTTAACTTGAGCCAGGAAGCCATTTTTAATGCTGAGATTTCTTAACCTTGAGCCCTATTGAATAATAATGAAGACAAACACCATATAGCTCACAGGGCTCCTCACCCATATCTTGATATGCGAAGGGAAAGCATCCAAGCCACCAAGCTTGATTTCTAAACAAGTTTCAATTTGGGACTATATTAATTGCCTTCCCAAATCCAGGATCTTCCAGATGTGTTGGAACACAACTGGATCATATCCTGACAGTGTGCTGTTGGTGTTTGGCAGCTGTGGTCTGCAACTATTCCAATCCTTCCTCTTGTGGGGTCAGGTAGAGTAGGAGTTAGCTACAGAGGGGTTTAGAAGGTCATGCCCTCGCTGTTAGTTGTGTGACCCTGACCTAGTGGGACTCCATTTGCAGAAGGCTGCCTTAAATACACTTTTAAGATTTCAACAGTATTATGATATTGATAATAGGTGAATGGGCCTATATAGGGTTCTTTTCCTGAGATGCTGCTTGGGACAGAGTGAACTTGCTCATTTGCTACAGGCAGTTGTGTCAGAAATATTAAAAATTAACTAGGTATTTTTAATTACAAAAATGTTAGTCAAGCACTGAAAGGGTTAAATAAGCTAGTGTCTCCCTGAGGAGAGTGAGTAGGCAGAAGCCTGTTAGAGTTAGTGGGCCTAAGCTAGTGTTGTCCTGAGGAGTGTTAGAACACCTCAGTGTTAGTCAGCCATAGTGAGAGAAGGTCTCACTGTAAGAGATGCCTCAGTGTGAGATAGGCCTCTGTGTGGGTAGGCCTGGTGTGAGATGCCTTGTGTGTGAAGCTCTAGTGTGAAAGCTGCTGTGTCTAAAGCTACTGTGTGTAAAGCTCCTGTGTAAGGTTGTTGTGAGAGGAGGCTGTGTGAGAGCGAAGCTGTTTATCTTCATGAGAAATAAGCCCAGAGTGGAAGCAAAGATGGAAGTAAAAAGAACTTTGTGTTGTAGAAACCTTATTCTTGTAAATAGTGCAACCATATTATAAAGAAAAGCCTTGGTCTGTGTTTTTTTGTTCTTTTAATCACTTTTGGCTACTGGTGCTGTATCACGCTATTGTTAATAAGTTATTCTGCTATACGTTTATGGGGAGAGTCTTTTGTTAACATGGTACCATTAATTTGCAGAGTACTTCCAGTGTTGTAATGCATGGAAACGCAGAAGCCTTGTGTATTGGGTCAACTGTGGTGCAGTGTTACAAACTAAGAAATAGGGATAATGACAACTGCAATGTAACTCCATGCAAAATCCTTTACCTCATTATCCCTTTTTGCTCCATGACAGGGGCCACGGGACTCATTGGAAGTCAGGGGGAAACTAGGAGCCTACAGTTGTGCCAGAGTCTAACAACATGGTGAGAGTGCAGTATAAGATCTGGGTGGGTAGGTGGAGGGTTCAGAAGGTCACCAGAGCTACATTGCATCTTTTTGGACTAGCCAGGAATTCTGTCAAATGTCAAGGCACCAGAGCCATTCCCATTCATTTCAGTGGGGCCCATGCAGGAACATAACCTACTGAAATGTACCCTTTATCTTTCTTCTGCTGGGAAACATAGCTACAGAGGCAAGCAAACAATTTGTGGCAAGCAGCAATCCCTGCCTCCTGTGAGCTGAGCTGTTTGAATATGTCTTCCCAATTAAAGCACATCTGTTCAAAAAAAAAAAAGAACAGGAGAGAGAGAGAGCTGGAGATGGTAGAGCTGCTGTCTCTTTAAAGGGCCCTTCTAGTGACTGATGAGGGCAGGAGAGAGGGAGAGAGTGAGCACACGCCAGGCAGACAGGCCTACATGAAACACCTCTCAGCACAGCTAGAAAATGAGTGTAATTATGAGCTGGTCCCTGTAGGAGGACAAACTCCAAGTTTACTAATAACCCCACCATGTGCCTTTCTCGATCTCTCTCCATGTCCAAGTGGTCTCTGTGGCAGCAAAGTTTGGCTTTCACAAAGTGCAGGCAGATCGTTTCTACACAGGGTAAACTCACTCCAAACCCTACCTTTCTGCAGCTGGAACCGCTGTAGTGAAGGATGCAATGTCTTTGCATATCTTGGGTCAAGATGAGAATCATAGAATCATAGAGTTGGAAGAGACCTCATGGACCATCCAGTCCAACCCCTACCAAGAAGCACGAAAATCACATTCAAAACACCCCTGACAGATGGCCATCCAGTCTCTGCTTAAAAGCCTCCAAAGAAGGAGCTGCCACCACACTCCGGGACACAGAGTTTCACTGCTGAACAGCTCTCACAGTGAGGAAGTTCTTCCTAATGTTCAGGTGGAATCTCCTTTCCTGTAGTTTAAAGCCATTGTTCCACATCCTAGTCTCCAGGGCAACAAAAAACAAGCTTGCTCCCTCCTCCCTATGACTTCCCCTCACATATTTATATATGGCTATCCTGTCTCCTTTCAGCCTTCTCTTCTGCAGGCTAAACATGTCCAGTTCTTTAAGCTGCTCATCATAGGGCTTGTTCTCCAGACCCTTGATCAGGGGTCCTCAAACTTTTTAAGTGGAGGGCCCGTTCACGATCTCTCAGACTGTTGGTGGGCCGGACTATGATGAAATAGTCCAAAATTAGGATTGTTGTTGTTGTGTGCCTTAAAGTTGTTTCAGACTTAGGTCAACCCTAAGTCTAAAGTTTAGGACAAGGGCCAGGTAAATGACCTTGGAGGGCCACATCCAGCCCACGGGCCTTAGTTTGGGGACCTCTGCCCTTGATCATTTTAGTTCCTTTCTCTGGACACATTCCAGCTTGTCAACATCTCCCTTTAATTGTGGTGCCCAGAATTGGACACAGTATTCCAGGATGGTCTGACCAAGATAGAATAGTGGGGTAGCATGACTTCCCTGGATCTAGACACTATACTCCTATTTATACAGACCAAAATCCTATTGGCTTTTTTTACTGCCTCATCACATTGTTGGCTCATGTTAACTTGTCGTCCACGAGGACTCCAAGATCTTTTTCACACCTACTGCTGTTGAGCCAGGCGTCCCCCATTTTGTATCTCTGCATTTCATTTTTCTGCCTAAGTGGAGTATCTTGCATTTGTCCCTGTTAAACTTCATTTTGTTAGTTTTGGCCCATTTCTAATCTGTTAAGATCATTTTGAATTCTGATAAGAGTTAAACATTTACACTTTATTTTACAAAACTTTAACATGGTGAGGAGCAAAGGATAACCGAAAAACAGTCTTGTATTACACAGTTTTAGCATCTGCTGAGGCATTAAACATAAACAACATTAAACAACACTAAACTTCTAAAAAATGGGATTTAGTGCATAATGAAATGGGAAACAATTGACCTTTTATTGTGACTCACCCATAAGCCTTTCATGAAATCGAGAATAACTCAGGCAGATTTGTTAACGAATTCTTGTTCACTACTACCAGCTAGCCTCTGTTTTCAATTGCCATTTGAGAAAATTTTATTTAAAATTGCAACCCCCCCCCCCCCCAAGGGGATTAGGTAAATTTTAGGCGAATATGGCTTTTTCGATGGCTATTAATCATGACGGTTAAGTTTTACTTCCAGTATTGCAGGAAGTATGTTTCTGCATACAAGTTCCTAAGAGATATATGCAAGTAGATGCTACTGGCTTCAAGTCCTGCTTGTGAGCTTTCTAGAGACACTGGCTGGACACTATGAGAACTAAATGGTGGACATGGTAAATCTTTGATGTAATCCACTGAAGCTCTTCTCATGTCTTTATGTAAAGTTTAGAAGTTTATGCTAAGATGTATTCCACTTACCAACACACTTCTGGTATCTGCATGCTTCCATTCTTAATGTCCAGTGTATGTCTATCTTACTAAAACTGTCTAGTTATGTCCTGTAGCCAGAATCAGATTTATGACATCATTCACCAAGGTGCTGGTGGATCTCATCAGCATTTGTCAGCTGTATGTTTCTGGCTGTAGAGTATAGGCAGATGTTTCTCCACACATCCTGCCCTCTACTGACCACACAATGATTACCCAGAGGGGCTACTACAGCAAAACTGTGAGACCTGGAGATGGTGAGCGGGGAGCTATACTGGAGTTCTACCTGTGAAATTCTTCTATTGTACTGGCAATGTGGGTTCTTGGATTTTGGTTGCTGTGGTTCATCTCCAAAATTTCTGTGAGGTGTATTTCTGGAGAATCTCAAGGCTTCAAACAGAACACATTTTCTCCCAAATTAATCTCACTAGTTTACTTTTGAGAAGCCTGAACAGCTGCCAATTTTGCAAAGTTTTGATGTTCTCAGTCTTTTTAGTATGTGTGCCTGTGGCTACTAAACATGCTTAGTAGCAAAGAAATGTTGAAAATAGTGGGAAAGTGGGAAAAGAGAAGAGGGATAATGGAATGGAGTGCCATTCTATACCGCAAAATTTTGTTGCAAGTTCTGTAAACATGCATTGTTTCTGATATGGATATCAGAACTTGGAAATTTACTTTTAAAATGTGGTCGATTTTTGTTACTTATTACCATTGGAGAAGCAATCAATTACTATTATTTGTTACTATGTTGAAAAAAGCAATTTATTAACTTATTGCATTGCTTGTTACTTTTAATGAAGTTTTCATACAATTATATGAAACTTGAAAAATTCCTATCAAAATGCCTTTACAAATACCTTTAAAAGTAATTGTTGAAAGCAACTTAGAGGCCTTTAACTTGCTACATTAATGAAGTAACTTCATTAATATTGTGTGGCTTTTGAAATGTACCTTGTTACACCATTATGCCACAGTAACTATGTACATGTAATTATATTCCTTCCATGAAATTGTATGTATGATCCTATGTCCTATGAAGTAGTTCTAAGATTTCAGGAACTGAAAAGGGTATATTTTCATCCATAGAACCACGAGTTACCTTGTACATCTATTTTAGCACCCAGAAGAGCTCCCATTCCTTTTTAGTTTCACCTTTCAAGACCAGGTTATAATAGAGTAAGTTGCCTTGCTAAATCAGGCCAAAGATCCACCAAGCTCAGCATTCTTGTTTCCAGAGGAATCAGACTGGTGTCCATAGGAAATTAACCTGAATATAATGGTGAGAGCCATTCCTCTTCCTTTGTCCTGAGCACCTGGTGATCAGTGATGAACGGCATTCCTATCTTACCCACTAACTATTTAGTCTTAAGTGTCCACTACATCATCCTGACAATAGGATGTGTCCCATGTAACATCCGTACTACACATGGAATACTTGGTAGAAAGCTATAGATGCTGTTCTGACTCCCCTACACTTCCAATTTTGTTAATGTATGAAAGGCATGGGCTAATTTCCATGTTAAAAGGCTATGCTCCCTACCCGAATAAGCACACATTCTTGTAGACAACATGCTTCTGCCACCTCCAAAATGCATTTTCAATGGGGAACATAGGTAAAGGTAAAGGCTTCCCCTGACGTTAAGTCCAGTCATGTCTGACTCTGGGGGTTGGTGCTCATCTCCATTTCTAAGCCGAAGAGCCAGCATTGTCCGTAGACACCTCCAAGGTCATGTGGCCGGCATGACTGCATGGAGCGCCGTTACCTTCCCTCTGGAGCGGTACCTATTGATCTACTCACATTGGCATGTTTTTGAACTGCTAGGTTGGCAGAAGCTGGAGCTAACAGCGGGCGCTCAGTCCACGGGATTTGAACCTGCGACCTTTAGGTCTGCAAGTTCAGCAGCTCAGTGCTTTAACACACTTCGCCACCGGGGCTCCTAATGGGGAACATAGTGCCCAGGAAATGAAAATCTGTTGGGGAACAAGATATACACTCCTTGTGTACCATGTTTTCTAATAGATTCATAGTGCTTTTAAACTTAGCAGTGAAACCTTCATCGATGGCAGCAAGGACAAAATGGCATTAGCTTGAGACTGCCATTTCCCCAACTTTGTCATGCCACTGTTAAATCAAAATGAGGCTGTAAATTTGTCCATTCACACACACACAGACACTTTCAAAAGTGTTTAGTTGTGTATAAGATGTATAGCAACCTATGCTTATCTGTGTGGCATGTCTGCTGGATTTGTGAACTTGGAAATCTAGGCTGGAGTTCAGCCGGTAGTCATACTTCTTCTGTGGCAGTGGTTCTCAACCTGTGGGTACCCAGGTGTTTTGACCTACAACTCCCAGAAACCCCAGTCAGTTTACCAGCTGTTGGGATTTCTGGGAGCTAAAGGCCAAAACATCTGGGGACCCACAAGTTGAGAACCACTGTTCTAGGGTCACGAAGCTAAAGGCAGAAAAACCTGCAAGTTCTAAGCAGTTGATTTTGCAACTGCTGCACCTCCAGCTTTCCCCTGCCCCCTTTTGCCACTACTGCCTGTGATGATATAGTGCACCAACAGAACTAATGCCCAAAAATCCAATATTTAGCATGTGTTTAGAAGGAAACCTTTCTTATCTCTAGGGAAGTTGGAGAAAGCTCCAGCGTTTTGTTAAGATGGGAATCTAGATGTGCCAGGTGAGTAGTTAGCTACTGCCATCTTGTGGCTTTAATGACTTCTACACCTGAAATATGGTGTTGAGAAAATAATGAGCTTTATTGCGTGGCAAATAGTCTCATAGTTCTGTGACGTCACACCCTGGAAATGATGTTTAATAGAAATAATACAACTAGATTCACAACCTTGGCTGATAAATGGCCGGCCTCCCGTATCATCCCAGAGATTAGGAAAGAAGGACAGCTTTCTGCCAGTGAGACACATAACTATTTATTTATCCAAAATGTAACATTAGGGACAGGGTTGAATCTGGACCAGGACTCATTTGAGTCAGTATTTACTGAATGGTGCTGCTTGGCACCTCCAAATGTATCAGTTTAACAATGAGCAGAGCAATTCTGATGTCACAGTAAAGAAACAGGCTGCTCTGGTTGTTCTTTTACATACACTTTTAGATGGTTCAATATTGTTTACCGTACTACTTTATGTGTGGTGTTTACTACTGTTAGCCACCTTGGGTATGTTTTATGGAATGTTAGGGTACAATCATAAGAATAAAAACAACAACAAAAGAGCATTAATTTGTCTAGCCTGGAGACCTACTAGGCATTACCAAAATTAAATTGGGATGAAGGGTAGGGATGTTAGTGGCTCTATTTTTAAAGCTTTTTAGGTGAGGTGGGAAGTTGATCCATTATTACAACCCCCCCCCCCCAAATATTTTCTCACTTGATTGTCTTTTAACCTTTAGTCATGCTTATCTTTCAGACAACAGTATCCATCATTATTTTCATATAGAAGAATAGTGTATTCTAATAATAATATTCTGTACTGCATGTTATAGTTTTGGATTAAAATAACAGCATCTGATAACTTGATTAAAGAATAGACAAAATATATTTGATACAACAAAATGTTCCAATAAGAGAATGCCAGAAAAAAAACATTGTGAAAAACCACTTAATCATTTCAAAACATCCTTTCTCTTGAGTGCCCTCATTTAAAAAAAGGAAAAGGAAAAGGAAATTCTGAAGGAACATTTGCTGGTGCATTTTCTCCCCTTAGAAATAGCAAAGAGAGTGCTGGGATATGTTTTCGTTGGCATCATCAAAGCAAAGTTATGTGAAGAGATGAAATACCCATTATCCTAGGAATGAATGCAAAAAAAATGTAAATATATATTTGGGAAAAACAGAGGAAAACATAATATCTAATAGATTTCAACTAATGGATAACATAACCAATAACTAATAGATAATAACTAATAGAGACCAGAATTCTGTATCAGCTACTCCATTCCATACGTTTAATTAAGTAACTGATGGAAATGTCATTTGACTATGTTTCAACCAGGGGTTGAAGGGAGGAAGATTTGATTGTGGCAAAAGCTGCAAACTTGTGACCAAAAAGCAATCATGCAAAATAGTTTTACACATCTGTAACTGTTTCACAACTGCATTAGCAAAATCTGATTTTTCATGCAAAATTATACAATTGTTTATCAATCTGTCTTGAACGAGATTGACCAGAAAAGGTCCTTCCAGTGTGGTTCCACTTTTGGACTTGCTCAGGATAATTTAAAATCCCTCTACTTTGTGTTTTCGACTGGTCATAGTATAGATATGTCCCCTTCTATTTTTGAGATCTAGGACAATTCTTTCCATTTCCTCCCTTCCCCTCTAAAAGGTTGGCATGCCTGCAACACAAGTTTTAAAAAGCTCAGTTTGCAGTGTAGGTAAGGAACTCGCTGTAATCACTCTTGTAATGCTAGGCATATCCTCCCTCTTGGACCATAAAATTGGACCGATCTGAATATTTCAAGTTACAGGAAGAAAATCCTTCAGGGATTAAAACTGCATGGGGGAAAAATCAATTTCCCTCTAGCAATTAAAGACAAAAAGTTGATTACAGACAACTATTTACCAGAAGGCTCCAGCCTAAAGAATGCCAAGCAGTTCTCCAGGGATTGTGGAAATTCAGAGGACTTCCCTCAGTCGCACACCTGCCCAAACTTTGAACCCACCACCTTTGGTTTTTGGGAAATAAGCAGGAAGTTTGCATTAAGAGACTGGCTGAACGGTTCAAAAATTGATTCTTTTGGTAAAATGCTAAAATGTGTCATATCTAAACAGGAGTGTCCCAAGTAAATGATGAAATATTTCAGAACAGTATTGTAGTTCACACTGATTCCATGTAATATCCTCATGGTACCACTTTCTTATGCTGAGAGTAATCCTATTTACATGGGGTATAGGCAGGAGAGCAGATCTGCCTCTGTGCTACTGCCAGGCCAGTAAAGGCCCATTTCTCCTCCTACAGAAGTGGCACAAAACCTGACTGCCTGTACTGTTTGTGACATGCATGTCACAGGTTGTTCCTTTGAGCCATGGTGATATTTTACAAACCATAATTCCTAATTAGAAACAATGCTCAACCAGTTTTTCCACCACCATTATCTCCCATTTGAACGAAGGTGTGCCATGCCTCCTCCCCACTGCATAATCTTATTAAATTATATTCTATTGATGCCTCAGAAATTAACCTCTGTGAATCTGGATGCTTTCTGCAAATGCGGGAACTTCCTGACCCACTCCAGCAGCAAGGAGAAGCCAGAAGATGGAGCCAGAGACAATATTCCTCCAGGTTTAAATCTAGATTACTGGCAGAAAAGCAGTACAAGACATAGCTTGCCAGGCCCTTTCAACAAAACAAACTGTGTGCAAATACTTCAGAGGCTGGTCTTACTTCTCTATGAATAGGGAACATTAAAGGTAGGGAGTACACCAGCTTCAGCTTGATTCACATTTCCCCAGGACTCAGTCCCATAAATTGTTGTCATTGCCAGGACTTCCAGTTACAAAAGTAGAACACAGATGGATTAAGGGCAGAGCTCTAGGTTTCTGTATGCTGCCAGATACATGATGATTAAATCAGTCCTGATATCTGCTGGTGTCCTCTGCAGGTCTCAGCATTGAGATAATTATTTTGTGCCTGACAATGACGACATAGCCAGATGTTTCTCTGATGCTCCCCATTCCTCATGAGACAAAGAAAAATTGTGCAGGGGGGTTTCAGAGGCCATACAGTAAGTTGGGAGAGTTGCTTTGGGCATTGCAGATGGAGAAAGGGAATACAGACTTCTGAAGTGCCCAAATGCAGACATAACGAAAATTATGTGTATGAATATCTCTAATAGGATGTCAGCGTAAGTGTTTGAATGGCTGTCACTGCTTGTTCAGTTATCTCTAAAGTACCTTTTAAGGTACCCTCTAAAGCAGTGGTTCTCAACCTGTGGGTCCCCAGATGTTTTGGCCTTCAACACCCAGAAATCCTAACAGCTGGAAAACTGGTTGAGAACCAGTGCTCTAAGGCATTTCTTAGGTACTCTCTAGCTGATGAAGCAGGAATGGTTTTGGTAAGGGAGTGCTGTTTGTGGCATTCACTTCGGAGTGCAGAGGGAAAAGGTCCTCTAGGAAGGCTGAATGCTCTACTATGTATCTCCATATTATCTTAGTATGACAAAAGTGAAGCAGTCATCTCTGCCAATTGGTTCCAGATACCATTTGGGACTGCATAGGGAGATGTTATGATAAATATGTACTTGCATTTGTGTATGTGTGTGTGTGTATGTGTATATATACCGGGCTGTGGCGCAGCTGTTGAGCAGCTGCCTTAAATCACTCTGACCATGAGGTCATGAGTTCGAGGCCAGCCCGTGGCGGGGTGAGCACCCGTCAATTAAAAAATTAAAAATAGCCCCTGCTCGTTGCTGACCTAGCAACCCGAAAGATAGTTGCATCTATCAAGTAGGAGATAAGGTACCACTTATAAAGTGGGGAGGCAAGATTAACTAATTTACGACCTGGAATGAGGAAGTGCCGTCAGTGTGGATGATGAAGCAGCTGCTCCCCCCTGTGGCCAGAATCGAACATCCCCTCAGAAGAAGGTTAACTTGCCTCTGCATGTGTCTCTCAGTCTCTGTTTGATGTGTTTATGGGCATTGAATGTTTGCCCTATGTGTGTTATAATGTGATCCGCCCTGAGTCCCCTACGGGGTGAGAAGGGCGGAATATAAATACTGTAAATAAATAAATAAATATCTCAAAACGGAATAACATTTACCCGACTGGTGGTACAATATAGAATAGGCCACAGGGTGAACTGAAGAGCATTTTGCTATGGGCAGCAATCACATCTAATTTGCTCTCAGTGACCAACAGCCACTGTAGGGGAGAAACATTTTCAGGGTTGCATTACAAGGGAAAGGATTAAACTCTGCCTCCAGCTATGCTGAGTTTCTAATTCAGATGGATGGGTAGATGGTGTTGGCTGCTACTTAAAATGCACTAACGCTACACACTGAATGTAAGTTGTAGATTGGCTCTGAAGGACAGAATCATTTAAAGCCATGGGATCCAGCTCGCCAGGAGACTAAGCAGCAGACATCCACCACTGAAATGAATGAGAATTCTGCCACAGCATGGAATACAAGGCAGAAATGTGTAATGGAGAGAAGGCCCCAATTGTCAAAACTGCCCTTTCCCCCTTCTCCCTCTTCAACCGCGACATAAACTAAACTCTTTTTTACCTGTTGTTCATCTGTCTTCCACATCGAAGGCTGGCATGAGATAGTCTTTCGGGACAATCCCCACTGTGCTGTTCAGCAAGCCAACCCACCAGCCATACATGTTGTATACCTGGAAGTCAAACAAGGTCAACATTGAGCTAAAGGACTGAGGAAGTCAGGGTGCTGTGATTTGCAGCTGGTTAAAACCTTGCCTCTGGCATAAAACAAGTTTTTTTTCTTTTTGCCACAGACAATCCACCTGGTCTCTTTAAGAGGAGTAGCAATATTTGAAGTATTTTTATGTACTCTCAGGTTATTAGCACACCATAGAATTTTTAAACTGTATTACTACCATTTGAAATATGAGGACAATAATAATGTACCAACTTTATAGTGTTATAAGGATTATTGAGACAATACACATGGAGTGTTATATAAATGCTAAGCATAGTGGATTATTAGTCACTATTAACTACTTACTGGCTGTTGGGTTATTGTGAATTGGCTACTTTATACATACAATCCCTCTTTATGCTCTCTGTATGCAAACAGGATGAAGCAAAATAGATGCATATCCCTAAATACAGTGCACACTTGAGCACCAAGTAATTCTCCATGTATTATTGGGCTGAAAATTCATCAACTGTAATCTCAGCCAATGCTAAGAAATAATGAAATTGCAGTTAGTACATCTAAAGGGTTGTCGTCCACCCTGTAGGCAAGGACGTCTGCAGGACATGAGGCCTCTTCCTTTCTATCTGAGAGGGTATTACTAAGAGCAAAGCTGTGCAAATCTCTTTTCATCTAGAATAGGAGGGCGATTTGAAAAGGATTTGATGCAGAAAAGTCTTATCCACTTGTCCTAGTACTGCCTTAGGTAGAGGGTTGGAAGAGGGCATTGTATTTTGGTGTCTTTTTATTTTATTTCATATGATCCCACTCCTTAGGTGCTGGTCTTACTGCTGATCTCATTTCTGATCATAGAGGCAGTTAAAGGTGTTTCTTTAAAGCTGCAGAGTATACAAATACTGTCATTCTCCTAGATTTTAGATTTTTCAAAACAGGATGAAGGAGAGAGAACTACTACTAGAAAGAGATTTCTGCTAATGTCAATTAACAGCTTAAAAGTGTATGAGCTAATTTCACAGTAGATAGTAAAGCACCTGCTGGATTCATTATAAGCCAAATAGGTAAGGTTTTCCCCTGACATTAAGTCCAGTCATGTCTGACTCTGGGGGTTGGTGCTCATCTTCATTTCTAAGCTGAAGAGCCGGCGTTATCTGTAGACACCTCCAAGGTCATGTGGCCAGGATGACTGCATGGAGCGCCGTTACCTTCCCGCCGGAGTGGTACCTATTGATTTACTCACATTGGCATGTTTTCGAACTGCTAGGTTGGCAGGAGCTGGAGCTAACAGCAGCCGCTCACGCCACTCCCGGAGTTTGAACCTGGAACCTTTCGGTCTGCAGCTCAGTGCTTTAATGCATTTCACCACCGGGGTAAAATATTCCATCATAAATACAAATTCCTGAAGTTGGAGAATAGCTACTAGGAGGAAAGAAGACCTTACCTCCCCAATTAGGAATTCTGACCCCCCCCCCCCCCGAGAAAATCTTCCTTCAGGTCCCAAACATCACAATATCCTAAAACTTCAGTTGGCTATTTAGAAATCAAAGCTAAGTATATATTTTTGAAGGCGTGGGGTGGGGTAGAAAATTTGCCAAGGGAATGTGAAAACAACAAATATGACTCTCCTCGCTGCTAGAAATTTGGGAAAAGAAGCAAAATTGATTTTGGGGGGGATTCTTGGGGAGTAATGTCCTCATTTTAACTGCCTCGTGTACTTTTTCTGTGCTTTGAGCACAGAAAATGTCATGTCACTGCTATTTTTCTCTGTTTAGGGTATGCATGGTGGTGGTTGAGGATATTCTATGAAGGAGTATGAAAATGTGCATTCATCCGGTTGTAGCCTGAGGTGGTGTAATTCAAGAAAGTGTCACTGCTTAACACGGCTAATGCCATAAACTCTTCCTTAAACAAAAGGCTTTTGATAAAATACAGAGAAGAACTGGAGGAATTTTATCTGATTTTGTGTGGGCACACTACTGTCAGCTCTCAACATGATACCTGTGGCCTCCCCTTACTGGTTAGAGGAATGCATTCCAACATCAGCAGCAGCAGCAGCAGCAGCAACAACAACAACAACAACAACAACAACAACAACAACAACAACAACAACAACAACAACGCTTTAGGCCTGTGAGCAAGATGAGACTGTTCTATACTTTGTTTCTTGGGCAACTGCAGGGTCATGTGAATATATATGTGTGTGTGTGTGTGTGTGTGTGTGTGTGTGTGTGTGTGTGTGTATGTATGTATGTATGTATGTGTGTGTGTATATATCTATCTATCTATTTATTTATCTATCTATCTATCTATCTATCTCTCAGAAATCCTCTGAGCATGTTCAGGTTCCTTTTCTTGCAAGAAAGTTCCACACAGGGGTTGGCATTTAGTATTCAGTTACAGATTAATAGTGCAGCATTACAGATATGTAACTGCTTTGTATTTCATAAGATTATATGGCCTCACTGTAAAACTATGTAAGTGTCATCCCAGCCCACCATAAGAGCTAGCAGCCAAATCAGGCAAATATGTTCTGTTCAGCTTTCGGTTGGGGCAAAAGGAAGATAACATTTCCACTCCCTCATGTCAGTGAGTGAGACTTGACAATCAAAAGAAGAATAAAAAATTCTCGTTGTTGCCTCATTCGCTGGTGGGAGATTGGAGGAAATGTCATTCTCCTGTGGTGCCTGATTGGAAGTTGAACAGACTCCTTTGCCTGATGTGGCTGCTGGCTCATAAGGTAAGGGCCAGGAGATATTACTTAGATGTATTCCTAATTAAGAAGCCCAGGGTGACTACCAGCAAAATTAGTAGCAGAATCCAATATGGTTTTTACAGACAGGTTTGAGTCCCAGCAACACTTATCATAAAGACTCTGCGTTGTTTTTCATGCACGTATGTTCACCACTTGTTGACTACAGCATCAAATCCATGGCGAATGAGCCATAACAGATTAATCACCATAGTCTGAGAGACACCTTTCATGTCACCTGGTGTCATTTTGTGCACGATGCATTTCAGTCGAGTCAATCCAAACATCCTGCTGCAGTCATCAAGCACAAAGCAATCAAGCGAGGTACGTCATGGCATGCATGAACTGAGCCCATGGCTCAGGGATAAGGGCTGAGAAAAGGAGCAACTATGCCAGACAGGGGTAGATGCAGAAGGCAAGATGGAGGCACAAACTACCTTTGCGGCATTGCTTTGGCCTGCGTACGGTGAGGTATTTTAAAACAATTTCAGGTTTGATGGATTGCTGGGAAACTGGCGATTGCTCATAATCAAAAAAAGGAGGAAAGGAATGCAAATGAGCCCAAGCCGAGAACCATTGGCGCCGGGCGCTTTATTTCCCTGCGCTGTGCCAAAAAGAATTAAAACAACATTAAACTCCCAGCAATAATGTTTAAGCTCTCGTTTCCAAGTGCCAAATTGCACCGCTCTGGATCATACAGATGTTCGTTAATTATGCTAATTTTTATTAAACTATTAAAATGGAGGAAGTTGCACTGGCAGAGCCCCGGCCCGAGGTGAACTCTGCCTTGCGTCTGGAGGTGCTAATTTGCCAGCTTCCCTCCATAAGCTGCTGATGCTAGAGATTTGTGCTTTGCTTAGTGAGGAGGATTTGGGGATGAAGCAGGAGGGGGTGACAGAGAGGATGACTTCTGCAGCAAAGACTGTTAAGACAAACTCCAGTGAGCACGAGATCTCTTCCACCTGTATGCATCCAACAATCCAGAAAATACTGACTAATGGGGTAGATTAGGTGGGTGGGTTATGGATTCAACCCCTACCCCCACCCCAAATTTTAGGGTTGTTTTTTTTTAAAAAAAAAATCTGATTTACTCATGAGTTTTAATTGGTAAAACAAATCCCATACTTAGTCTATTGAGAAGCAAAAAATTAGAGTCCGCCAGAACTGCAAGCACTATCTCAACTAAATTTTGATAATTTATTCATGCTATCTTTATCTACCTTTTTGCCAATTTACATTGCAATAGCAGCAATAGCTGACAAAGTGAAAGTGACCAAGTTTTGATGCACAGATGTTTAATCAACATTTTCAACGTAATTCACCAAAACTTACATCAGAATGAGACACCCCAGGTTAAACTCCATTAAAAAACTTAAGTTTAAATACAATTTATGATAGAACAATTTTGTGCCTGCTTTAAAAGTTTATACATTAATTTCTCCTAAACTTTCAAGTATTTTTTAATAATTGGGTATCAGATTAAAGTTATTTTATGTAGTTTCTAAAAATGTAATGATATATGTTGGTCATAGATCTTGATTTTTAGATATAATAGTTATCTCAAGACTGCAGTATATTAGTCCTCAAATATAGAATGAACTAATAAACATTTGTGGTGACAAAAGTAAAAAAGTCGTAAAAATAGTAAATAGACAAATAGTAAAAAAGGGTTGAAAGCCGCAATGCATTACAGTGTTTCTCTGTTTTGGCAGATGAATCTTTGGATATGAGTAGCTCAGAACAGTTATTGGTCTCAGTAAGGTACGTTGATATTGAATAAGGAATAAGAGAAGATTTTAAAGTATTTGTGAAGATAAATGATATGACAGGTGGAAGACTTGCAGACATTATTTTGAAAACACTGGAAAAATTGGGCTGAACTTGCAATACTTGTGTAGACAAAGTTATGATAGAGCTGCTAATATAAGTGGTCATATTAGTGGTGCACAGGAATGATATCACAGAATTATCCACTGCAGTGCTCCCTCACTAAATCTAGCTTTTATTTGTTTATTTGTTTATTTATTTATTTTATATACCGCTCTTCTCCCCCAGGGGGACCCAGAGCAGTCTTATACAATGGCAAAATTAAATGCCACATATAATACAAAATTATATTATAGTAAAAACCAACAATCGTAAAACACACTTAAAAACCAATATCATACCCAATTAAAACAGTAAAACATTGTGTGACTGTTACAACAGGGCCAGTAGAATTGAGCTAAAAGTCAGAGCCAGTCTGTGTTCAACTTCATATTAATCCAACAAATACATCAGGTCATAGCAACCATATCCTAGAATGGTCCAAAAGCTTGGGCCCACAACCAGGTCTTCAGCTGCTTCCTAAAAGACATGAGTGAGGGAGTTTCCCTAATTTCCCTTGGCAATGAGTTCCACAGCCGTGGAGCCACCGAAAAAGCCCTGTCTCTCGTCCCCGCCAACCGCACCTGTGATGGTGGCGGGACCGAGAGCAGGGTCTCACTCACAGATTTCAATCTGCGGGACAGCTCATAGGGGGAGATATGTTAGCAAAGACTTGTAGCATTCCACTTGTCAGAAACTGCCAAGGAACTATATCATCTGTGTGCAATTTCTTCAGAGCATCAACCATCAGACTGGAACTGTTGAAGTAAAATATAAAAGACTGTTTCCCTGAATCAATAGTAAACAACCTGTTGCCGCTTTGTGAAACCCATTGGATTTCACAAAGTTTTACATTTTGTTGAACTGTACAGTGTGGTGGTGAAAACACCAGAAGAACTAAAAAAGAGTCCTCTATACAACAGTGAGATTTTCTTCCCAAACTGGACACCCTCTTTTAGCTGTTCTGAATGCCAAACATACACATCCTAAGAAAGCTTCTGTCATCACCCCTTCAGCTTAGCAAAACATTACAAAGAGTAGATATGGACATTTTCTGTAGTCTGCAACATGTTGACAGTTTCTTTCAAAAAGCCAGGGGGATGCACACAGTATCTGTGAGATAATTTTGGAGATATTTGACACCACAAGATCAGTGGTGGATTCTATGGGTGGAGAAGTTAGGATTCCTTGAATTTGTTCAAGGCAGACTTGTAAAAGCAACATCCAGACAACTTCACCAACACAATAGGCTAAATGTGTACATCCCATTTCTGGACTTTTTCTGCAGTCAGCTTAAAGAAAGGTTTACAAAGCACAGAGAACTAGTTCAGACACTGGAAGTCTTCCTCCCTATTAATTGTGGCCATTTAAAATCCAACTTGAACATGTGTACAGAACTTTACAATGAATGACACATTGATGGAAGAGTTTGACCTGTGGTGCAGAAAATGGAAAAAGATTACACCTGCAGAAAAAACATAAAATGCACTGAAAGCATATCTTGTCTGTGATAGAAAGATTTTTTTTAATGTTAAGAAACTTTTTCAGATTTCTGCAACATTGCCAGTGTCAACAGCTACAAATGAAAGCCATTTTCAACTCTTAAATGTTTGAAAACATACATAAGCACAAAGACTGACTGGACATACATGCTTGAGTGTGCATCGAAGTTTACTTGATTTCTGTCAAAATGTATTGACACAGTTTTCAAGTGTGGTTTTCTTTTGTAACGACTAAATTACCAATTAAGAATCATCTTTAGGGTTTTTTAAAAAGAAATTTTGATTTAATTAGGTCTATATAAAAATAGGATGAGTTCTAGAATTTAAATTATCTTGTGTTATGGACCTAATCTTCATGAAGACCTAATCTTGTTTTAACCCTGCCTCCCCCAAATTTTATTTTCTAGTTATGGGCCTGGATTAGGTAGACCTTCTGGCATCAACAGCTCAATTCAAAGGATGCTACTTATGCCAGACTCAGTATATGGGTCCATGCTCTTGGTCCCCTTTGAGATTTATAAATTTATAATATTAATTTATTTGTTACTCTTACAACCTGTCTGCCCTCTAATGAGCTCTGGGTTACATTCATAACTGTCTTCCCCTGTGTTTTACCTTTGCTTCAATCCCTTGAGTTACACCAGGATGTGAGAGAATGTGAATGGCTCAGTGTCATCCAGTGAATTTTATGGCTTGGTAGGGAGTAGAACCCTGATCTCCTGTCAGTTCCTGTCAGTTTTTGCTGCATCCCAGGAATAATCACTTCCTGTTTTGGGGGTGGGGAGAGATCCCTGTAAGCCTGTAAGAATTACAGGAGGCTGAAATCCTGGTCAAAAATGTGGAAAACAGCTCTCTGGAGCTGCAGAAATGTTAACATTTCCAAGCTCTGCTTTAGGCACCATTTAAATTTTCCACAGTGTCATGGAATGGCACTATGGGAAACAGTGGCTATATTCTGACAACTGTGTTACTCAGAGCAAAAGGGAAGAATTTTTTTTCTTTTAAAGGAAAGCTACCTATGGAAACTGAACAAAACCTGTGCCTCAAATCACTCCTGGATGTTCTGAAAGCATCTAGAACCTATTGGATTCCCCCTTCATTCCCTCTTTTCTTCCTTTTAAGAAAGAGTAGTCTTTCCAGTGTCTGATTTCACTATATTCCACTACAGGAGCATGGAAACATTGCTGAGCATTAGCAGAGAATTCAGATTTCTTAAGGGCAGTGAGCTTAGGAAGAGGTACAACGAATTTGTCCCCAGGCCCCTTTTCTTGAAGGAGTCAGTCAATGAAGGGGTATCCTGGCTAAAAATTAGGGCCTTCTGGGACTTATCTCTAAATCTTAGTACAAATGACTTCTATGTGTGTGTATGTACCAACATGTGCATATGTACATGGCACATGTGCATAGCACATGAGGGGTGTGTGTGACAAAAATGGTTGCATTAAATATATGTAACTTGATAAGATGGAGATGCATTTTAACAAAATAGGGAGAAATGTTGTTTTAGGCCCAGAGATTTGAGCATAACTAAGAAAATTGACTATGAGCAATATTATCTCAACAACAAATCATAAGCCCAATTCAGTGAATGACACCCACCCTGATTTTTCAAAATCTAAAAACACACAAAGGAAATCAGAAGTAAAAGTATCCTTGCCCTTCAGCTCCTAAATTTCATGTCAGCAGCAAATCTCCAACAGCTGTATGGCTCACAATCTGTGTGTGTGTGTGTGTGTGTGTGTGTGTGTGTGTGTGTTCTATAAAGAGATCACACTGACAGAAAACAATGTATGGAGTCGATGCCCCCTAGTAAATGGGGAAAATGACATCTAAAGCCATGAGAAAGGATGCATAGTGTATAAACTTAAAAAAGGATGCTGACAAGCAACCTGGGAAAAATTGTCTGACTGCTCTCAGCCTCCTCATGGGCTTCCCTGTGGCCGTGTTAACTGCTTTTCAACAGCGTCACAACATCTTTTGCCTACCTCCTTTCTCAGTGTCTACCATGCTATGAGAAAATGCCTAAGCAAGCAAGGAGCAGCAGGGAGCAGAGGGGGAGTAAGATGGGGAGGAAACAGCAGGCATCCCTCATAAGCCCGAAACGAGAATGAAGACCCCTGCTACAGAGCTGCTTGCTTTTAATTTCCGTCTGCCCCCATCCCCACTGTTTCCCCATTTGTGGAGCGTTCTGCATGACAACTCAGCAACTACCCAGATGACCACAGAGATGCCTTTAACAGGCAGGATAGAAACATCTTAGGGCTGCAGGCTGTACTTAACATACAAACGCAGGCACCAGGGTTCAGAGCTAATAGGATACCCTACTCCTTACTGACCTGGGAGCTTTTCTAGGAGTTCAGATGCAACTTTTGATTATGGTTACTACACAACCTGTAGTAACATCATGAACATTCTATATACAGAATTGGTTTATTTAGTCCAATACTGTGTGCAGTAGCTCTTCTGCAAAAATCAGTCCATTTTAGGCCAGTCTGGCCATTTGGCCGAATGAACCAATTGCCTCAGGTAGCAGAAATTGGGGAGGGGGCAAAAGTTATTAAAGAGGAAGAATAATGACAAGTTATTATTTTAAGTGACATATCCTGCAATTTAGATATTGACTTTAGGAAAGTCTGAAAACAACAACAACATGAGCCTATTGGAAGAGCTAAACACCACCTCCTCCTCTCCTCTTCCTTCTGCTGAACTCAGTGAGTGCAAACTAATTTTACACTTAAATTTGAACTAAATTTGCAGCAATTGAAAAAAAAAATGGGACCAAAGGAAAACATGGGAGAAGAAAAGAGAAATCTGGGCATTTTAAAAGTGGTTGATAAAATGGGATAACAGAGGAAAAATTGAAACTGTTCCTCCAAACAGGGACACTTAGAGAATATGCATCTCCACATTTCTGTACACAGAATGGAAGGGATAGGGCATCTTTGTCCTTCATCTCAGGCAGCAAAATTTGTCTGTCCACTCATGTTTTCTGTTCAGTAATCTGATGTTCTTTATACTGGAAATACGAGTGCCTTAGGTCTTCTGCATACACAGAATACATTCTACTATTGAGCCAGTGCATATTAAGACCGGGTGATAACTAATAGTTTAGATACTTAGCCTATATACAGAGGCACAGGAAAGTTTTTATGACAATGTTTCATGTGAAAAGGGTGTTATTTAATTTATTCTCACCACAGGTATAGTCCTAGTGTACATAGCAGTCTTTTCAGAGCAAATGAAACACATTGAAATTACGTGAATAATAGAGCTGGGACCATTGGGTTCAGCTGAAAACTGGAATCTACAGCTAAAATGCAGGAATCCATAGTTAAAGCATCCCTGAGATGTGATCTTTTAAACTCAGCTATGTAGAGGAACTAATGAGGGAGAGTCTACTACTTTCTATTCCATTATTGAATATCTCTTATTAAGTAGTTCTTCTTTTCTCTTGTACTATCTCTAAGTGTTTCTCTTCACATGTGCTGTATTTCCATGGCACAGAGAAAAGACTGGGGGGGGGGGGGAGAGAGAGAGAGAGAGAACTGGCTCTAACTTTTAAATTAAGAGTAAATATTTGCAACAAGACTGTCCCTTTCAGCGTCAATATCTGCAAGTAGAGATGTGCTATGCTAGCATTATGCAATAGTGCACAACATAGTCCATGAAGAACTCCTGTTGTGTATTTGCATTGGAAGACATATCCTTTTTGCATCTTCATGTGCATTATTACATATGAAACTGCACTTCTGCCACTGTCTGTGAAATACAACTGTTGCATAATGCCCATTGTTCACTCCATGTGGGTAGAACAACTTCTGCGTATGTCACCAACAGGATGTCAGCTGCTTATGTATACGTGTGTGTTGTGGGATGTGTGTTGAATTTCAAGAAAATTTTCCTAACACTTACATTTCCTTACAAAAATGGCAGATCTATTGTTTTCCCAGTGATGGCTGCCTTGGGATTCGGGGCATAGTGCTTGCTAAACTTAACTTAAAACCGTGCATCAGCTGACCACAATGCTGACCACAAAGAAATACAATGATTTATGGAATTTTCAATGAAATTGACAAGAGGAAAGGGAAACTGCAACATGGCTATAGATAAGACTCACTTGAGGTAGGAAGCGTGAACAAACTTCACAATATAGTCCATCAAGCAAGAGAAAGAGATGATTTTCAGAAGCAGGAAATGCCTGAAATAGACCCACTCAAAGCAATTCCTTCTTCTAGTCCCAGATGTACAGAGTGGATATCCTGTGGTTCCTAAAGGTAATGCTACATGTTATGAGAGCTACAAAAATTGCTGGCAAGAACATGGGCTCTGTTTTGAGTTTTCTCCTTCCTCTTTCCTTGTATGTAGTAAAACCAGCCCCATGTCTTCCTGGTGAATTGTTCAACTTCTACCTAGTTCATTAATTAACTACTTGAGGGATCTGCTACTATCTCTCTTATTTACCTGTAAAATGTAGCTGCAACACCAGCAATATTAAGGGAAAGTAGCACTTCTCCTTCCTGCCAACCTAGCAGTTCGAAAACATGCCAATGTGAGTAGATCAATCCACTTTACCTAGCACTTCTCCTACAGATACTTTTTTAAAAAGTGCTTTGTGCAGACATAACCTACTATCCAGGTAAATCCAGGTTGGAGACTGCAAGTGTAGTGAGATGTTACCTGTTCTGGAAAACAGAATGGCCCCATACCCACTCTTCCCAATGCTGAGCTAGCAATATTTACTCCTCATCCCCACCTTAGCTCTTGTTACAGTCCAAGCGCCTCATAAACAACCCCGATCCTACTTTGGCAATGCAGTTAATCAGCCCCAGTCGCTCACAGAAGATCAATGGCGGGATGATGGATGCCTGAGGAGAAAAGCCAAAATCAATCACAGGCTTATCGGTATATGATTGCTTGGCCCCATTATTAGCGCCAGAGTGTCATACATTATTGTTAGTAAAATGGAGGCCTTTAATTCATACCTGAGCTGTGTCACACATTATTGGAAGGTCGCTTGACATCGGAGGGTGTTATATTGGGCCGCCACAAACATCTGTTTACCTCAAAAACTAGTTTCTCAAGTCGCTCCTGACACACACACACACACACAACCCCTCAAAAACTGGCACTGAGCCAAAAACCATTTCTGAAATAAAATGTAAGGCTTCACACAAGAAATGAAGAAACTTGAATGTGGTGGCTAATTTCTTAAAAAGTGCCAGATATCTCCAAGTCTCCTAGGAATACTCTCTTGTGTTTTGTGCAGTTTCGAGTCATTTTAGTGGAGTTTCCACTCAGGAAATCCTCAGTAGGTTCTATTAGATAGAACTGACTTCTTCAACTGTTTACAATCTGCCTCTTCAGGTGGCAGCCTTACATTGCCACACAGAAAGTCACAATCTATCATTAGAAACCCACAAATCTAAAGACTAACTTTTTAAATACTTGGCCCTGAGAGTCGGCACCAGACTTGATCATAATGTAATTAAAGGTAAAGGTTTCCCCTGACGTTAAGTCCAGTCATGTCTGACTCTGGGTGTTGGTGCTCATCTCCATTTCTAAGCCGAAGAGCCGGCGTTGTCCATAGACACCTCCAAGGTCATGTGGTCGGCGTGACTGCATGGAGCGCTGTTACTTTCCCGCCGGAGCGGTACCTATTGATCTACTCACATTGGCATGTTTTCGAACTGCTAGGTTGGCAGGAGCTGGAGCTAACAGCGGCCGCTCACGCCGCTCCCGGAGTTTGAACCTGGGACCTTTCGGTATGTAATTAGACATACCGAAAGCAAATGGTAATTTAAGTCAGCAATGCTGTGATCTCAGTACTTAAGAGAGATGTTCTCTTTCAAGAAATGACATCCCAAGTTGTTTAGGGCTTTGCATGTTACCACAAACTTCTTGAATTTGGACCTGAAATGTACTGTCAACCACTGCTGTTACTTTTGGACTGTTGTTACATGGTATCTAAAAGGTACTCCAGACAGCGCTTTGTACCAGTGTATTTTTTTGTGTCAGGAGTGACTTGAGAAACTGCAAGTCACTTCTGGTGTGAGAGAAGTGGCCATCTGCAAGGATGTTGCCCAGGGGACGCCCTGATGTTTTATGTTTCACCATCTGTGAGAAGTTTCTCTCATGTCCCCCCGCATGTGAGCTAGAGCTGACGGGAGCTCACCCCACTCCCTGGATTCAAACTGCTGACCTTTCGGTCTGCAGTTCTGCCAGCACAAGGGTTTAACCCATTACACCACCAGGGGCTCCTGTACCAGTGGTAGTGTCTGAGTTATCTTCAAGGGTATCCCCCATACTATATTATAGGAGGCCATCTGTGTCTGAGATATTGTGGTTAGGTGTATCTTTGACCTAGAAAAGTCATAGCTGCTGACCAGACAGAACTGATTCATTCCACTCTAAGCCATGGAGCACACTTGTGACTCCAATGATAAAGTTGGATTTAGGACCAGGCTATTTCCTCAATAAACATAATGGTCACAGATGATTCAGAAATAGTCAGAGACTTTCTAGGAGTTGTCACAGTCAAAAATCAAAATGGAGACTGTAGCCAAAAGGATCAGAAGAAGACTAGGACTTAGAATGGTAGCTAGATAAAATCCTCAATTGAATGTATATGTGTGTGTGTGTGTATACATATCACTGAATATTAGATTAGGACTGTTCATACCATAATATTTACCATTTCTTGGTAAGGATATGAAAGTTGAACAGTAAAGAAAGATTATGAGAATAAAATAAACTCATCTGAAATAGGATGCTGGAGGAGAGTTCTATAGAGATTTGTGGAATGCTCAAAAGACATATAAATGGATCCTAGAGTAAATCAAGTCTGATTTCTCCCTAGAAGGCAACATAAGTAAACTGAGGCTATTTACATTTTGTCATATCACAAGATGATGTGCCTTCTTTAGAAAAAAAAATACTGCTTTTGGAAGATGTTCTTCTTTAGTTTTTTTAACTTTAGTGTTCATCTTTAGTTTTATTCTACTTTTTATATTAGTTGTTCATGGTCTGTGCCATAATCTGGTTGCGATCTTGTTTTTGCAGGTAATACAGCTTCTTCATCTTCTGTTTCCAGTTGTGCAGCCTATTGATTTCTATTAGTTAGAAGGTGAAATTCTCATGCTTTGGGCATATAAGAAATAACTTATTAGAAAAGAGAATAATGCTTGCTAAGGCAGAAGGCAGTAGCAAAAGAGGAATATTGCATCACAGGTGGATAGATTCAATCAATTAAGCTATGGCCCTGAGTTTGCACAACATAAGCAATCCTGTTGATGACAAAAGTGTCTTGGAGATCTCTCATTCATAGGGTTGCCATAAATTGAAGCTGATCTGATAGTAATTAACAAGTTCCATGTCACAGAACTAGTCTAATAAGATACCAAGAGTAATGATATCAAAATTTCTGAGAGATCAATTAATATTAATAATAGTAGAACTTTTCTATCTCTCTTTTGGAATAGATTGTTGGATACAGCAACTAAGGCCATTATAATATCTCACACTGGCTTGAAACCAAATCAAAATTGGTCTACATAATTTATTTTCTCAAATGTTTGAAGTTGCCTAGTCTCCACATACATTTTCAACTTGGTCAAAAAATGAACTTCAAATGTACCTCAGATTAATCTTTGGATCCACGCCCCCAATCCATTTATTTGGTTTCTTTGCTGCTTTATAATGGTAACTCTTTAATGGAGCAAATGCTCAGCCAGTTTTGAGTATGTAAGCAACTTGATCAATTCTATGAGAGTCAATTTGAGAGCACAGCTATATCTTTTAATATAGCAGACATTCACCAAGTTGTTTAGCATCCCACCATTCCGAAAATGCAATTGTTTCAGAAGTTGGATAGAAATTATTAAATAAATAAGCAAGAAAACTCACGTAGAGAACTTTTTCCTCCTTGGTGGAAATGGCATATTGCAATTGTCTTTGATTACTTTTTTTGCCATTATTTTGATCACATTCCAGATTGCCTTCCCTCCCTTCCAACTGTTTACTCAGTTCTACTTCACTACTGAATATTTATATATTTAAATATTTTTTTCTCTACAGTGAGAACCAATTATTAAATCTATATGGACTTGCCTAAGTTCTGGGATTTGTGGGAAAGGATTTCTCTTCTATTTGGTGAGGAGCCAAGAGGGAGCTTTCTAGGTAGCTGTGGAACTCCTGCCAGCAGGAGAGTCGGGTGGCCCATTCTGTTTCCCTCTGACAGCAGGCAAAGACTTTGTTTATTTAGATAAACCTTTGGCCATTTGCTGTTTGTGGGAGAAGGAATGGGACATTTTTGAAGGTATGTGCGTGTACTCCCCCCCCCCCCCAAATCCAGCACCAAAATACAGCTTTTTTGCTGGCTGATCCTCGGGAGAGAGGAAAGCGTTTACTGCAATGTGCAGCTCAGTCTTCTAACTCTTCTCTTTTGGCCACCTTAGTTCTAACACTTAATGGAGGTTTAGTTTGCTCTTAATTTAGGTTTGCTAAACATAGTAACCTGAATTATAAACACTGTTTTGCTGTGGATGGGGATGTCTGGAGAATTAGTTCTTGTAGGAAAAGTCTTCTAAGTCTAGGAGTTGTCTATGGGAGATGGATTGCAGCAACCCCTCCCCAATATTCGGAAATGATAGTGATACAGCAACTGAATGGTGAAAATTCTTCAAAAATAATGAATTGGATCCCACAGAAATAGGGACAACTTGCCTCACCAGTTGTCTCTCCTGTTTTGAACATTTTTAAAGATAGCTTTGAAATAAAGCATTGAAGGATATAAAATCCTTGAAGTCTTAAGTACTGATTAAATTTAAGTCATGACCTGCCATATGTTTGTTAGCATCTGCAATGGGGATGTTTAAAAGGTGGGAGGGGGGGAGAAGAAAGATAGAACAAATATGGTATTAAAGTGAATGAGGAAAATTGGCTTGAGTTTGATTCTATTGCCCATTTTGTTAAAGTGTTAATATATTTTCTTTGGTTTCTTATAGGATATAGTTTTATATAATAATGTTCAATTTCAAGCATTTTTGAATTACAATATTCTTCTTCTTGAACTTCCACTTTCTGGAAGAATCTTGTGAAACTGAAAAGCTTGCATGCCAGATCTGGAACGACATTTTGGCCTCTTTTATTCAGCCTGGAAACTTATTCATTGATTTATTCCCTGATGAGTGACAGCTCTTCAGCATAACAAAACCAGTATAATTGTGGTAGTGTTGCCCATGATTTGACAATCTTCTGCCCCTTTCCAGATTTAGGATTTTAAGACTAAATGTGATTGCTTGATGTGTTTACAAAACGCTTCACAGTTCTAGAACTATTCACTCACATCCCACAAAAAATAGTAAAACCCTCTAACTCAATTCAGAGACAATAGCTGTGATGGCGGCAACATTTCTCACCTCTTCCTCCCCCCTCTCCACAATCACCCCAAGCCAACGGGATTGCAAAATCACGTGGTGCCACCGTATTAATATTTATTCCATAAAAGCGTTCCTGCTTCGTACCACTCCGCTGCGCCGCTCTGACCGCAGTGCCAACCCTCAGGCACCGCAACACAATTTGGAAACAATGTGACGGAAATGTTTAATCTGTGCAGCCCATCTGTGCTGCGTATTTCTCCACATCTCCCCGAGAGAGGCGCCTTTGAATCTCCACACTGCCTTTAATATTCTCCTAAATCATTCCCCCCACTGCACTTCAAGGGCCATTGCTACAATTTCACAGGTTCATCGAAAGTGCACTGGGAAGGGAGGGGGATGTTCTGGGGTGGGGGAACAGGGGTAATAGGGCATTAGTTGCCTGAGATTTTTTTAATGTTATGAAATGTTCTCTTATAATAATTCCTAAAGATTACACATCTTCCTGTGGAAAAGAAGCAGTGGGAATGCACCCTTAATAAAGGCATTCAGCTATTGCAATGATTTGGAGCACAGTGGTTAAAAATAGCAAACAAATATTTCCTATGAGCTCAGTTGCATTCAGTCTCAATTTCGATGCAAGGGATCTTTTGGTAATCAGTGGGAATGTCTACAGCCCACAGATCTACCAGATTCCACTAAGTTTATGAAGAAATCCACCTTTCTTGTGATTCAGCTTTCCATGGTCCCATACTGGTTCACCATAGCCATAACTAGTATAATCTGCTCAGGGAAATGGAAGCCTCATGGACACTCATATACTCAATCGGTACAATAGTCTGCTGTACATAGAGGACAAAGGCCAGGTGTGTTGTATCAGTAGCAATCAGTGATTATTTTATAGGGAGTCCCTTGTACCTAATCATGAGTGCTAAACACCTTTTATTCTCAAGTCAGAATCTGGAGATTTTTCAGCTACTCATGTGACTCCCTTGATAGGACTCATTCCAAAACTAAGCAATAAACCCATGAACCCAGGGATTATTCTACAGGGAGTCTCTTGTACCTAAGCATGAGTACTAAACACTCTCTATCTTCAAGACAGAGTATGGAAATTTTTCAGCTACACTTGTAACTCACTTGATAGGAGCAATTGAATACAAAAAGCAGCTGGTTTGTGTTTCAACCAGAGCTTGGAACAGTTACTTTTGGATTGCTTCTCTCTAGCAAGCATGGCCATTGGCTGTGTTGCCTATCCATGGGCACTCAAGGAATTACAGATCTTAAAAAGAAGTGCTTTACAAATATTTTAGATTAACATGGCTTCTTCTATGGGTGTATATGCCTACAAGTTACCTGTTGACATATGCAACCACACAAATTTCATAGTATTTTCTTAGGCAAGGAATATCTGAGGTATTTTTCCAGTTCCATCTTCTGAAATATAGGCTACAGCACTTGGAACTGGCAGGTGGACTCCTATCCAGGGATTAACCAGAGCTGACCCTGTTTACCTTCCAAGATCAGACAGAATCTGGTACCTCTGGTGTCCTAGAAAAATATAGAACTTCTATCCATTTGACTTGAGCTTACAGATGTGCTTGTGCAATATATCAGCAACCCATGAAAGTTCTAAAAAATGTTTTGCTTTTTTATATGTACATATATGGCTGATATATAGATCATAATCTCTGTTAACGGTTGTAGAGGGACGCAGGGGGAAGGGACGCAGGCTTTATGCAAGACTCATTAGCATGGGAAACAATGGTTAATCTTGCATATACATTATGTTCTTGAGTGTTTGGCTGATACAGCTAGAGGTTGTTCCAGGATAAGCTTCATTAATCATGTTGAGATTCACAAAATATGCAATCCTTTTGGTAGCATGGGCCAAAGCCTGTATTGTTCAATCTTTGGCTGAGACTAATAAGGGATAGGATATGAAATGAAAATGGGAATTCCTTATGGATGTAATCTTATGTATATTCTTCAGGCCATAATTTTGTTGTTAGTTTCAGCTAGAATCAGTGGAATTTACCCAATCAACAATTGGCTTAATGCATCTACTCTAATTGGATCTAACCAACAGGTCCCAATCTCGTAATGAAAAAGAAAGCACAGACAATTTTACTTGGGGTACACCGTTAGTAGGATAGAGAAACATGGATGTGTCTTATTATCAGAACAGATGTATTTATTTCTGGACAAAAAGAATAATCAAAATCCACAAATGATTCCCCATCTTTCAAGTCAAATGAATCTGGGTCTGGTGGCTAATAACCAGATGGAAGACAACCCAATATACACTATTCTGAATTCCATGGAGAATACCAAGTGATAATAAAAATAATAAATTTCCATGTATAGCTGCCCCAAACTGACCTTTAGAAGCAGAGGATATTACAGCGTATAAAGCTTGGACATAATAATATTATGATATTAAATTACATCTTTGGAAACAGACTTGTAAAGTATAATATATCTATAAAAGCCTATCACTGAAATATACTGCTAAAATAAACCACACTTACCTTGGCCACTACATTTTTGCTCGGTCTAAAAACTTACACTACTGTTTGATGTTGCTCATGTTTAGGTGAACCCTGAAAGTGTGGATGCATTAATGGTTCCTACAGTCTATTTATAAATCTTAAGAGACTGATCTCTTATGAGATACAGGAAACTCATGAGAGGCAGGCATTTCAGAATAAAAACATCAAAGGCTTTACAGATCATTTTTAATTTACTATAATGTATTTCTAGTCTTGCACCAAAGCAAAAAAGTAAAAGGTAACATTAACTAGGTGTACCCTAATTTTGGCTTTTAAGACAGTAAATATTCCCAATACTTACAATTCAGGTCCTATAAGGTAATACTGATGTTTAGAAATGTTGAAATTTGATGTTTGTGTATGATGTGTTTGCCCATGCACTTAGTTTGAGGTAATTTTTCTATGTTCAGGTTCAAACTCTATAATGTCTTATTGCTTGACACTGGACTATTGATTTCTTCCAATATTTGAGGCACAGCAGATTAAAAAGTATGTTCTGAATGAGACCAAATGTGAAGCAGTGAATAGACATACATTTCAGGTCTCCCAATGCATCAGAGTTATCCTTGATTTGAACCTAAAATGTTAGCACAAAGCAAGGGTAAGTAATTTGAACAGAAGACCGGGGGTGTGGGTGGGAATCTCTATTAGGGCAATGCAATGTTTTCCTCAAATGGATTTTAAAATTTAAATTTTAACTTGTCTTTCTCAGTCTCCATAATTTGAACATGTGCTGAATTTACTCACAGCTGTTATCTAATGTCTATTGAGAAAATCTGTGTAGGTGCATGGGTAAGAATGAGAACCACAAGGATACAATTAGAATGAGGCCCCTGATTTCTATACCAAAATTACACACCTAACAAATGAACATAGAAAAAGTTATGGCAAAGGATAGCCCCAGACAGGATGGTCAAAGGGAACTGAAGTCCAAAACACCTGGAGAGCCAATGTTTGAGATCTGACGCCTTACCCTACCCTCTCCATTGCAACACTAGAAAAGCCGCAAGAAGGATGAGATTCAGCATTGTGCCCAAGCTAACAGAGATACTACCCAGAATCCATGGGCCCCAGACAGCTGGCTGATACAGCCAGAGATTGGCACAGTCAAGGACAATGGACATGGCTGCTGCTGCTGGTAGAGACAAAGTCCTAGAGGGAATAGGCATGCTGCAGTAATGTACATGGAGTTTTTGATCCCGACATCTGAAAGTCAAAGGGGCACAGGGGTTGGCAGAATGTCCAAAAGGAATGAATCTGGTTAAATGAGCTCCAGTTGCTTTGGCAAAGGTTGTTCATGTGTATGCGCAGCATGCAAGCATGTCCCTGTGTGAGCCAGGAGACGCGCGTTCCCGTTTGCCAAGATTTCCAGGCTGGTGGTGCTGTTTGTTACATCATCTGTTCAACAGAGGTGTTGCTATAGCAGCTGCTTATAGCTTCATTTCCTGGATACCCCCCCAGGGGGGTGTCACAGCCGGATCCACCTGCTCTTTTACCCTACCCTCGGCGGGGTCATCTTAAGGTCGCCAAAATAAATGAACGCCGTTGCTAATGATCTGTTTGCTGGCTGTTTATGCTCCGCGAGTGTCAGGGGCGCTCACATTTAGTAAACTCATTATGGGTCCAATTAGACTTCACCATTGCTAGATATTTAACTCTTTTTTCCCTTTTAAATTAGCATTTTAATAACATTCTATCCAGCAAGGATTGGGAAATGCAAGGGGGAGGAGGGGGACGCATGGAACAAAATGACCATTTTTCACGGACAAAAACTTCTTTAGCCGTAGGTGGGACTTTAATAGCAGATCTGCAAGGGTGGCATAAGAACAGGTCCACCTTCTGCCCACCCACTCCGCCGTACCAGAGAGGAAACGAAGGATGGGGGGGAGATAAAGGAAACATTTCTATTTGCTTTATCACACACTCAATTTCCTAAATTTGTTCAGCAGCCAATTATTTTCAGCGTTAACGTCTTGAGCCTCTCGCATCTGATGAAAATGAGCAGCCATCAGAGTTAAACTTTGGAAGTGACCTGTGAAGGGGTTTGGAATAATTACGTAAAGGAGTCAATTTATTTCAGATTCCCCTGGCTTGAAGAACAATCCACAGGAAAGAGGAAAAAGTAAGATGGGGGAAAAATTAAAAGAATCAAGTGCTGATGAGATGATTAGAATTATCAAAATATCTCCAGACTGGAATCCCCCAGAGGGCCACTTCTTTTTTAAAAGGTCACTCCAATAATTCTAGTGCCTTTTCATTCCCTTAGATGACTGTGTGGAGCAATTCTCCCATTTTCACCACCTCTCAGCAACCTGTAATGACCAATTTTGCAACAGAAAGGAGTGATGGAAAGGGTAACTCGAGGCATCACATGCACTAATTTCCACCAAGGACCAGTGACTGTTATAAAGAAATAACAACTGCTTGGCAGGGTCAAATCAAACATCTCCTTCGCAGTCCTATGCTTTGATTAGGTAGAAGCCCCAGTGCATTCAAAGAAGCTTATTCGTAAGGAAATGTGCACTGGATTAGAGTCTTAGTCCAGTCTAGTGGTAACACTAGAAATCCTTGGGAAATTCAGCCTGTTTGATTCCAGCATCTAGTAGGCAATGGTATATATGTGTGTACATCTACCTTCAGGTTGCCTGATGACTTATGGTGTTCCAATGAATTTCATAGTGTTTTCTTATGCAAGGAGATGTTTTGCCAGTTCCTTCCTCTCAAATAAAGGCTACAGAACCTGGTATTTGTTGGTGAACTGGTGACCCTATAGTATTTAGACCCTAGGCAATGATATACCATATTTGAATATGGAAGCTCTATTTCTAATTGTCAGGCTTACTAGCCACATGTCTTTGAAATATGTAATGCAAGTATTTTTCACAGCAATGTATATCCATAAACTGTAGGTGTTTTGATTTTACGAATCTACGCCATCTCCCCTATATTTTTTCAGCTCTTACAAACTGATATTCCCAGGCACTACTGAAAATGTCACTTTTCCAAGCTGGCTTTCTTATATCTAAGTTAGCTGATCCACTATTTCTGATCAGCACTGATTCCTCCTCCCTCCACCTCCTCTTCTCTTTATTTAACTCTTCCATATTTAGACTAGAATAGCTTTATTGACATTGTACTATTGCACAACAAAATTAAATCCCTTTCCCAGCACACATCACATCACAAAAACAACACCCTCATTCCTCCACACCCCCAACTACTTTAGAAGCTTCTAAGGTGCTTTACTCATTGCATTACTGTGGTGAGGCAACCACCATAGAAGCTTATCTACATAAGTATTATAGATATTGAAGGTGAGGAGGGGTTATTTGAAGGGCCAGGATTTGAGCTGGAGCCCAGAAGTGCCAGCAGCTTCCTCAGCTGAGCCTGGAGGACGACCCTATGGAAGAAGTTGCCACTTCCCAGCCCGTAGAACAAGTACAAACAAGTTCATCTGAGCAGGCAGAGGAAGAGTTTAGTGTTTAAGCTCTTTTATACTTGTGAAGGGAGAAGTCTCAACTTCACAGGTCCTTCAGGTTAGCAGAGAAATGAGCTAGCAATAGGCAACACCTGAGAAGCTAGAATAAGAGGTGCTCTAGGGTGACACCTTGTTGCTGGCAACAATTTCAGCATTTGGAGCTTGTGCTGTTAATGATCTCTGGACTGTGGACTATTTCATTGACTCTGGCATTCGGATTTGTGGATCGACCCTTGACTCCAGACTCTGTTGGATTCAATGTTGGAAGCTGGAATGGTCTATCGGCTATTCTGGAGTTATTCCCTGCTGTTGTCTCTTGGCTGGATTCTGTGGCTTGAACTTGGACAGTTTGCTAGCCTCCTGTTTGGAAACAGGATTTGGGATTCATGACCGTAAGTTTCATAAAGGACGGATGATTATGCATGGATCTCTTAAATGTCAGGCCCTGTTTGTTGACCATGCCACTTACAACATGCAGTAGCTGCCATCCTTTAGTGATACACACTGTAGCTGCTAACCACAGACATTAGCTGCAGAAGTCTGCTTTGATTACTGATTTGTATGCTGTTTCAAAAGGGTTTTTGGAACACTTGAACAAGTAGGCAGGATGTCAGTATTTACAAGAGAAGGAAGGAGAAGTAGCAACATTATCTGTAGAAGTGCATTCCTTAATTAGTAGGCACAATGGGGTTCACCAAGCTAATGCTGGTATACTTATAGTAGAGAATGATAGAATAAATGCCACTTGTGAATACTCCCTCAAATAAAAATCTTTCTACAACACCTTCATGGAGAAAGATGAAGTCTTAATTTAAGCCTTGGAAATCTTGGAAACGTTAGGCTCACAAGTACTATGAAAAGGGCATCCTCCTATGGAAATCCCTCTGGAAATATGGATGGCACTTGCTGGTGTGTTTCTATAATCTGTGATTGTATTTCTATGTAGACTCGCCAATGGCACTAGCTACCAGCAGTGGTGGGATAACAGGCTCCTGTGAGGCAAGAGGCTATGTTGACTGCCAGGTTCGAATCCCACCTGGGGAGAGCGCGGATGAGCTCCCTCTATCATCTCCAGCTCCATGCGGGGACATGAAAGAAGCCTCCCACAACGATGGTAAAAACATCAAAAACATCCGGGCGTCTCCTGGGCAACGTCCTTGCAGACGGCCAGTTCTCTCACTCCAGTTGCTCCTGATACGGGAAAAAAAAAAAGCACTGCTGCTAGTTGGGTCATGTTAGTCAGACAGACTTTTGCTGAGGAGCCAGACTAATTGTGCCAAACAGCTACTGGGCAACAGCAGTAGAGTGGGGTAACATTGGCAAAGGATCTCTCAGAGACAGCAGTAGCACCATAGCAAGAGCCGGCCCAATGTAATTTTTAAGTGTAGGTGAACAGAATTTTGGTGCCCCCCCAAACCATACACAAGTATGGGAAATAAATAAATAAAATCAGGACAGTAAAAAAAAAAACACTCAAAAACAGGGGAATTCCAGACATGAAACAATCGGGGCCAGCTAACACCTCCCAACAAAGGATCCCCCAGGCAGGAAGCAGCCAGGCTTTGAAGCTGCAAAGCCATTCAAAGCTAATCAAGGTGGCCAATTGCAATATCCACACTTGCCTCAAGCAGACAAGAGTACTTTCTCCCACCCTGGACATTATCCCACGGATATACAAACCCCACTTGCCTAGTTTTCCAACAGATGTGGGCCGGAGGTCGGGCCCAGTGCAGGCCGGAGGTTGGGTCCAGCGCGGGCCAGAGGTCAGACCCAGTGTGGGGGGGTCGCTCGCCCCGCGGACCGGAGGTCGGGCCCAGCATGGGGGGGGGGTCGCTCGCTCCCTCGCGCAGTGACATAAGGCACGCTGTGTGCCTTATGTCACCGCCCGAGCGAGCGACCCCCTGCGCATGCATGGAAGGGTCCCATCAACCGTTTTGGGCGATGGGACCCTTCTGCTCATGCACACAGCGCCATCGGCCAAAATGGGTGATCGGCATTGTGCGCCTGCGTACAGCACCATCGGCCGAAATGGGCGATCAGCGCTATGCGCCTGCGCACAGCACCATTGGCCGAAATGGGGCGATCAGCGCTGTGCGCCTGCGTACAGCACAATCAGCCATTTTGGGCGATGGTGCTGTGCAGGTTGGCACAGAGCTTAGATGGCTCGTGCAGGCGCACGTGACCGAAGCCCCGCAGCAACGGAGGCGGTGCGGCGGCACCGGCAGCGCTACGGGGGCGGTGTCGAAGCCTCGACAGCGCCCCTATTGGCGTGCGCCCAAAGCAGCATCTTCAGTCGCCTCTACGTTCAACCAGCCCTGACCATAGCTAACATTTGTTAGTACTGCGCAAAACATCTTTATAGAACAAAACCTTATTATTAGACAGTCAAAAATGAAACAAGTGATAGTTCCAGAAGATGAGATATTCAGGTTGTAAGGCAGCCAGCAAGCTACTGAGGTACTGCACAGAACAGCAATGACTAGCACTGCAGTTAATAATGCCACTGAACTCAAGACAAAAGGCTATTAAGTTATTAATGTGATTAAAGGAAAATCTAAAGATATGCAAAACATAATTAGCAACATGGCAACATGGAATATGAAATGCATGAATCAGGGGAAGCTTGACAGAAAACTGGAACACAATCAAATGAAAATCAAAAGAGAAATCGGGTGACATTAATAGTGAAGAAAAATGTAGTAAAAGCAATCAAAGGATGCACTGTGGAATCTAACTGAATAATATCAAGAAGACATCAAGGAAAACCACAATTATATAACCATAATGCAAGTTTATGTTCCAACCACAGAGGCAGAAAAAGAAGAAATTGTAAAAATTTTGCGCTGGTGCCTGTTATGAAATACATAAGTGAAAAACTGAGATGACCTGCATACTTATATTTGATTTAGTTCAGACATGGGATAATAACAATCCAGTGTCTGTGTGTGGGCACCATTACTTCCTTAAAGAACTAGGAGTCAAAACCTCTTTGTAGTCTACTGAAAATTACCCATTGACATATAAGTTTTTTTAAATCATGTCAAAAGCGAACATATTGCAAGCCACTTCTGGTGTGAGAGAATTGGCTGTCTACAGAGACGTTGTCTAGGGGAAGCCCAGATGTGTTACCATCCTGCTGGGAGGCTTCTCTGATGTCTCCACATGGGAAGCTAGGACTGACAGATGGGAGCTCACCCTGTTTCGCGGATTCGAACTGCCAACCTTCAGGTCAGTAGTTCATCCAGCAAAAGGGTTTAACACATTGTGCCACTGCGCCCCAATATATAAGTAGCATCCTATGTATATTCTGCCCACCTCCCACCCCCTTTACCATTAGATTCTCAACTTCAGGCACCAAAATGCCTTTAGTGCTGTTTGCATTTCTACTATGTTACCAACAATCTCAAATAGGTAAGATTTGCACTGACTTTGTACTGTGATAATATTTAAAATCTGCAGGTATTCAGATACTTTTAAACTATGTACCAGTCCCTTGGAATGTAATCATCAGCCAGACAAAATGAATTCTTGGTGCTCTTTCATATGGCTAAAAGACTTGTATGGTAATACTCGGAAAATAAATGACCAAAGGTCAATCACCTCCAAAGTCCACCAGTATTCCCAGTTGGCCATGGTGAATTTGTGTGCCAAGTTTGGTCCAGATTCCTCATTTGCTGGGTTCAGCATTCTCTAAATATGGGTGAACTAAACTCCTGGATGTTAAGGTCAATCACCCCAAACCCTGCCATTATGCAAAGTTGGCCATGTTGGGTCTGTGTGCCAAGTGAGTTCCAGCTTCATTGTTGGTGGGTTCAGAGAGCTCTTAGATTGCAGGTGAACTATATATCCCAGTCCCTACAACTCCTATAAATAATGGTTAATTCTCCCCAAACCTCAATCTTCAGTAGTATGTTCAGTTGCTGATCAATTCCTCTGTTTGCTGTGTGCCATAGAAAAGAATAGGAAAGGGTTAAGGGAGAGGCAGTGGGCGGGGACATCCACACCAATAGAGAGAGAAAGGAACACTGGGGTGTGTTCTCTGTACAAAGGTAAGAGGCCACTACAAACAGAAATATAATCCAATAATATAAATTGTTTTATAGTTTATATTATTGGATTATATTTCTGTTTGTAGTGACCTCTTGCCTTTGTACTTTGGGGAATCCCTTCTCTGTAACGTGCTCTCTGTAACATGCAATGTCCTGGGAGGGAGTGGCTTGGTGGCTCCACAGCACTGGGAACTATAGCCTGTTTGTGGAGGCCCTGTCTGTGTGAGTGGACACCTGTGCCACATATGCACAGACAGATTTCCGCTTTTATTATGTGTAGAGATTTCATCATTTCCCTTCTGTTACTATTGCACTAGCCTTTGCCTAGCCCCTTATAGCTGGTCATGTCCACTTTGTAATTCTGGTCATTGGTATTTGAACCCGTATGATGGAGTAAATCGAACTGGTTTTTAATTTTTGTGGTGTTTTAGTAGGATTGTATGTTTTTGCTTTATGATGTTCAATTTTGTTGTATGGTTCTCCTTTTTGGCAACTGAATGTTTTGCCTTATGTTGGAAATGGCCCTGAGTCTTCTTGGGAAGATATGGCGGTATATAAAGTTTTATTATTTATTTATTTGTTCTTTTTTCTTCAAGATTTTGTGTGATAAAAATAAATTGCACCCACCGCCCAATAATCTATTATTACTGTGGCAGCTTACACAATATTGAAAAAAAAAAGAGAAAAAGCATGCTATTGAAGACGTGGACATAAAAGGATGCTTGCTTGCATAATATAGGCCTGTAAATTAGATGTATAGATTCAAAACTAGAAATATTCACTTGTAGGATTAGTAACAATAAATAATAGTTATTTATATAATGTATGTCTCTACAAAGTGCAAAAGACTGTCAGAACTGTATCTGTTGTTCACACTGCTGGCCAGGAACTGAATTTTGATGGGCAGCTTCAAAGACACTTTTCTTTTTGCTCACAATTCTTTATCATTAAAGTGGATTTTGATCACACAGCCTTTCAAAAAAAGGACTGCTTTTTATTTTGTGTCAAAAGCATTGCATAATAAATAAGTTTAAAAGTAATAAAATAAAGGAATCACAAACAGCTAAATAGTTTTAGACCAAAAGTGGGCAACAGCAATCGCATTGTCCGTAGCTTTAAACAACTCCTCCTCCGTGCATGAGGCAGGGCATTGTGGGCAAGCATACATACAGTATGAGGAATTGTTTGTTCTGCTCCACAGTCACACAAGGTGGAGGATTCCTCCAGGTATTGCCATCTTGCCAGGTTGTCTTTTGATCTGCCCACTCCACTTCTCAGTTTATTTAGGGACTTCCAAGTTGCCCATTTTTGGTTTGCCCCTGGAGGCAGACTCTCATGGGGGGGGGGGGGGGAGCATCCAGTTGGGATGCCTGGTTTAGCTGCCCAGAGGGACACCCTTGCTGTTGCTGTAGGAACATCAAGCGGAGTGGTGGTTCTCATGAAACTCCTCCTTGACTTGAGTCTACTGGGAGGAGGCTGATAGTCATGCAGTGGGTGGCTTTCACAATGTTCGACCTTATTTCTCTAGCCATTAGCAGCAACTTCCCGTTGCACATCGGGGGGGGGGGGGCAATGCCAGCTACTGCTGTCCATATGGCCAACTGATTTCTGACAGTGCAACTAAAAACAACTGTCATATAGAGGAAGAAAATGTGGAGGCAGTGACAGACTTAGTATTTCTAGGTGTGAAAATTACTGCAGATGCAGACTGCAGCCAGGAAATCAGAAGACGTTTACTTCTTGGAAGAAGAGCAATGACCAATCTTGATAAAATAGTGAACAGTAGAGACAGCACACTGGCAATGAAAGTCCACATAGTTAAAGCAATGGTATTCCCTGTAGTAACCTATGGATGCGAGAGCTTGACCATAAGGAAGGCTGAGCGAAGGAAGATAGACACTTTGAACTGTGGGGTTGGAGGAAAATTCTGAGAGTGCCTTGGACCGCAAGAAGATCAAGCCAGTCCACACTCCAAGAAATCAAGCCTGACTGCCCACTGGAGGGAAGGATATTAGAGGCAAAGATGAAATACTTTGGCCACATAATGAGAAGTCAGGAAAGCTTGGAGAAGATAGTGATGCAGGGGAAAATAGAAGGAAAAAAGGAAGAGGGGCCGACCAAGGGCAAGATGGATGGATAGTATACCTGAAGTGACTGACTTGACCTTGAAGAAACTGGGGGTGGCGTGGGCTGGTCCATGTGGTCACGAAGAGTCAGTATTGAGTGAACAAATAAACAACAAAAACTAAACACACTCAGATACACACTTTAAAAAAATCTTATGAAACATGCACATTTCACTCTCCTAAGAATGGGGGGGGGGGGGATTACCTTGAAATTCTGCAACATTTTCCCAATATCTTTCCATGCACTCCTGTTCCATGGAGATATAGCATGGGATAGTTTCAGATAGCAGGTATTTTAAGATATTATGGGTGATGGTGAATTTACTCATCTAATTTGTAAGCTTGAGGGTAGAGCCCGTGTTTTGCTTTTCGAAAGAAGTGAGTTGCTTTGTGAGATAATATCCCACATACATACATGACAAGAGAAAAATCTTTATATCAATGAATCATCTCCAAGACTGCGTTTACCACGCTGAATTTTCCTAAAAATGTCTTTTTGCAAGAGGCGATTTTATAATTGATAATTATTCTCTAGTTTATGTGAAATACAGACTTTCTATCCACTCCAGAAAGCAAGAAGGAATATAGCTACTAGAGCTGCTGTAAGGAGGAGAATCAACCATAATTAAATCTTGTTCATTTCAGTGGATCTGCTCTGATGGACCTATTATATGGAAGTTCCCTAGAGTTGGCCCACAATATGTTAATAATCATTCAAACCATAACATAGTGGCAGAAGTAAAAAAAAAAAAGGAGAATTTCACTGCATTATGTTGTATTATGGCTTCATGTTCATGTGCTTGTATTTACAATTATACTACCACAACAGATAAATAATGTGCATGCAGAGGTTTAATTTCCAGAGAAACTAATAAGGGAGCTGAGATCCAAAGAACAGTGACTCCGGAAGATCCTCCAGCAATATTTAACAAACAATTCCAGAAGATCATTCTCCTCCTATGGCACATTTGGATTTATGGAAAAATCTAGTAACAGAAAAAAAAAACCCATGACCATTTAATGTGATGCATGGAAATATCTGATGATGACTTGTACTTCTGTTGAATTGTTATTTTTTCTGTGCTAAGTATATGATTGTTCTTGTTTTTTATCTTTAAAAATATGCTGTTTAAACCCTTCCCTCCCCTCCCCAGTGACAAGGAACTGGAAAATTGAGACAATTGAGCAATATGCACTCCCATTGCATTTGAGAAACTGCTTGTGCAGGGAAGTATCCTTCAGATGTTTTGAATATTGCTTAAAATGTCTAGTTGTTGGTTGTGTCAGCTGTGATATAAAACATTTGAAGGGACTTAGATTTAGGTCTCAGCAATACCTTTGCTACTTTTTCTTCCGATAGACACAGACACCTGCATGTATGTCCAAGAAAGAAACAGTTCTAAAGCAGCCTGTTTGTTTCTCATTTAGCAGCAAGTAGAGCTTTGAGAAATCCAGATGGCCCTAATTTCAGGGAGCAGGTGCATTGCTTCAGCACTTCTGATCCCTGTGGCCCAGGCATGCAAACTACTTCCACTGGTGTTGATCCCCAGTAGTCCACACATCTGATAGGAACCATGGGGGCAATGTGATTTGCATGGCTGGCTCACTAGTGTTACTGGCAGGTAAGTGTGTCAAAGCATAAATACCTGCTAGTCTGAGAGATGTCACCTACATGTTTGCTGGTATACCAGCACGTTTTATTTTGGAGGTACCCTCTGATTCTTCTTCCTTGTACCCAGGGCATTTCTCAGGATTCTGTAGGTCAAACGAAGGAAGACGAAAATGGAAAGTCATCTCCAATTCCCTACAGTTTCTCCCCTGCAAAAATCAAGATCTTCATTTGCACAAGGGAGAACTCAAGGAGAATTTGGGGAGGAGGGAGGAAACAGAGCAAGGAAAAAGAAAATCGCTTTTCTTTTTTGCAGCAAAGGTTTAAATGTTTGCTTTCTGTATCAGCTCAGCTGCACCTTCGAAACTGCCGTTTCATAAATACAACCGGGACAGCGCAAGCTATAATTTGGAGATAGCAACCGCAGGACATATCTAGATTCGTTTGCACTACTTTAATTAAATACTGCATTATGGCTTGTGACAACTTCATCACTAAAGCGCAAATGAATGTGGAATTAAAGTGTTACTTAGGCTTTCAATATCATCATCTTTTGGGGTCTTTTTGTTTTGTTTTGTCTGCCCGTACCTTTTTTTGTTGTTCCTGCTCTCCATTTCTCAATTTAACAAAGAAAAGAGCCATAAAATCAAGATGTTTGTTCATTTACAGATTGAGCAGGCGTGGAAGAGAAAAAAGGGGAAAAAAGAAGAGGAAAGAAAGGACGAAAAGAAAAACCATAGGCCATTGCTACCTAGCTCTATAGCACACTCTCTTCTGTGGATTCTCAGATAGCAAGAAGAATTCCTTTGATGGGAAATGCTTGAATATTAATTGCAAGTGTGACTCTTATCTTCCAAACCGGGCTTCTTATGAATGATTATTCTCAAGCTGTGGGAGTTTGCCTCTTTTGTGTAATATTTAATAGCCTGCTTTTATTTCTTTATTTGTTTTTAACTTGATTTTCTACCAGTTTGATACCAGAGAACTCTATGGAAATTCATACAAATTTCATTTTGGATCACTGCAAAGGGTGCAGCTTTCCCATTCTCAGGTACCCCTTCTCCCCTCTCCTCCCCCTCTTTTGATCACATCCGGGAAACTTGAAAGGCTAAGCCAAACTTATTTTATTCTCAGCGATGTAAGCCTCGATCCCATCAATCTATCCACTTCTCCCCTAATGAAAAGCCAAGGCCGCGTGTGACATTTTGTGGCACCAAGCACTTTAAATGTTACCAACATCAATCGGGTTTTTAAATGTTAGTCGTGTCTCGCATGGATCGGGAAATGGTTTTATAATTATCTCCTGCTCTCTAAACGAACTGAAAGATTTCTACTGTTGTTGCAGTCGGGTTTTTTCCCCATTCTTTAGCACAGCCAAATGAAATGACAAAGCCATATTTATATTCTAAAGCTCCAGGAGATAAAAAAATAAAGATAAAATGTTAAAGCATAGAAAGTTCTGTAAGAGTGTGCATTCAGCTCTGGCATATTAAAAAGTGTTAAAGAATTTTATGAACAATTTTTGTGGGTGTTTCAACTGAAGTGTAATTGGATTTTACAAAAAAATTCATGTGATACCAATCTGTTCAAAATAACTATCAGAAAAAAGAAAGAGGAAGGGAGGAATAAGGAGCTGTCAAACAATTGTAAAAGTGTTTGTTGCTAAAGGCTTGTGCTGAAGCATATTTTTGAACTCTGCAACCTAAACCAAAATGTTTGTTTCCCGTCACCTTCCTAAGAAATAATCAACATTCTTCAATAATTACTAATGTGAAGCATAAAAGGTTTTCAATGCCAATTTTAAATAGGGTGCCACTGGAAAGCATCTCCCCATAAGTAAACTGGGCAGATTAGCAAAGTAGTTTAGAACTAAATCTTTGTCTAATAAAGGGAGGATTGGTTTTCACCAAGAGCGCCTTGTTATAAACCTGCCTTTTGAAAATGGAAGGAATGTCACATTTAAAGACACAAATTTCCCCGATAATATATTCGAGTGGAAACGCACCGAATCCACTACGACACAGGCATAACTAATAAATTTGCAATATTTCAGCCTCAACAGCCTACAACGGTTCGTTTTAAAGATTTATGCAGTAAAAAATTACTCAGCGATGAATGGAGTTTATTCTGTGCCGGATTGGAAGGTATAAGGAATTAAACTACTGTCTTTAGCAGTGTATTTATTATTACCTCTGTCAAAGAACGAAGGCTTTAACAGCATCCATGATAAATTTCAGCACAAAATAAACAGGGTGGGGGGACTGCACATATGCAAACACATACACATATATATTATATATAAATATCATACACAATATATATTATATATAAACATTGCATGCACCACACACAGGAAAATTCTGTACCCATTTATCTAGTTCCCTTTGCACACTAGATCATTTAGGCTTCCAAACTCAAATAAAGGGACAATTTGAAAATGGAGTGACTGAAACGGAAAGACATTTATTATAAGGGTCAGTATAAAGAACTGTAACATTCGAGAATAAAGGCTGACCCCTTAAATCAAAGGATGCTTCCAGAAATAATGAGCAGCTCCAATATATTCCTATGTGGGAATTTTCACATGCTGTCGGAAGACAGGCAGTAACTCCAACAAGCCTCAATGATACCTGTTAAGAAAGTGGGCTTAGTATTATCCAGGTGAGGAAAATTATCCATTTTGGAATGACAGTTGGGTATTTCCTCTTTGAAGGCTGGAAGAGAACTTGAATGGAAAACACAAGGGCTATTATCAAATCCTAACCCTATATTTCCAGCTCAGTTTGACTTGAAGAAAGCAAGATAAGAACAGCTATTTGCAAATCAGATATTCTGGGATCAAAGGCAGAAAATGCAGATGGATGCGCGCCTTCTCCCCACCCACCAGTTAACAATCCACTGGGAAGATAGCTCCTTAATTTCAGTGCAGCCTTTTACAGTAGATCTCAGATACACATATTGCCCATTCTGCCATCCTGAATGGCAACCGACCTGTACCGATCACCTTTGATCCACAATTCATATTTCAAGATCATGGAATGCTGATTATATTTAAGAGTTTAAGTCTGGTGCTGTCACAATAAGACTCCTAAGAGGATGGGGTTTCTCCTCCAGACTTCCATGCCATCTTATGGGTGAAGTGGGGATTCCAATGAACATTAGTCTTTGAATTACAGAACCAGGTGATGGTAGTCTTTGCAATTTAATTAACAAAGAGCATGCGACTGTGCTTCCCTCTCTCTCTCTCCCTCTCTCTCTCTCTCTCTCTCTGCTGTATTATTTCAACCTGCTTTTGTCTAGCCTTAACATGCTTGTGAGACATATTCTCTAGTACAGTTAAGACTAACAAAACTCTAGATCAAAAGAGAAGATGCTATACAGAAGCCTTGCCAATGTAGATCCTAAAAGTTAGTGTACACCCCTTAAAAAAGCTTGCCCTTTTCACAATCAGAGAAGGGACAGTAATAAGAAGATGGGATTTCCCATGCTATCAACATATTCTTATGGGTGAAATGGAAGGTTAGATTCACAGCAATGAGACTAGAGAATTAAGGAAGAGTATGTGGATCAATTACTTCTAAGAACAAAAGTATGGGACTTCCAAGTGTATGACATAAGCAGTTGAGCTCAACCTCACTGATAATGGTTAAGTTTGTGAATTTTGGAAGCAGGGAAGCCATAATAAATTATGAAGTTATTTTTAAAGTTTTCAGGGAAGTATTGTTAAGTTTGTTGCAGTGAAAACAGTAGTCTTATGGCATCTTAAAGGCTAACATGTTACTTTTGTGTCTTAAACTTTAACCCCCTTAATCCCATTACAGCTCCAATATGCAGGATAGCAAAACATAACAGAATTTAGGGAGGAAGGGGAAAAGTGGCATGGGGAGAGGCAGAGGAACCCTGGTGTGTGTGTGTGTGTGTGTGTGTGTGTGTGTGTGTGTGTTGTGTTACTGGGCAGCGCTAGATTATTACAGGGGTGGAATAGCACACCCAACCCTGCCCTTGCATAACCTTTCTGTCCTTACACAAAACGATGTATAGAAAATTACGTGGGAGGAATGAATTGTCCCAGGGTTTGTTTCTGGATGGCTGGTTCTTGTCTCAGGGTGGAGATGAAGGGGGTTATGTTAAGGAAAGCTTTTTGAAGAGGGGACATGAAGTGGGGAAATAGCCTTAAGCCTGAATTTGACCGGTGTATGACCGTTGCCTTCTAGCTGACCTCAAATTCTATTCCCAGGCCTTTCCCGATTCTATAGTCAGCACAGGGGGCGGGAGGGGGGAGAGGAGGAATGATATGTGGGTTTGAGCGCCAATTGCAAAAATGGCCTTTCGTTGAAACCAAGGATCATTGAGACTTGTGACTCCTTGGCTGCCCCCCATCATCCTCCCCATCCAACACCCTGTCTCTTCCTTCTTTACATTCCCAAAGAAAGACCACTAGATGTCACCCTCCTCCTCCTTTCACTCCAGAGTTTGGAATAAAATTGTATTTTCAAGCAACAGTGGGAATTCATGGGGCTGGAATATTTGGAAGCACGAAGTTGAGTGCTGAACAACAGAAGTATGATAGTACTTAACTGCATTGAACTGCATTATATGTGGCCTCATCTAAACCACCATATAACGCAATTTCAGAATGCAGTTTAATCCAGTTGGATTATATGGCTGCGTAGACTCATATAATCCAGTTCAATGCAGGTAAACTGCATTATGAAACTGCATGATATGGTGTAGATGAGACTTATGTCATATTTAAGGCATTTTAAATGGACACTGGACTGAATCATCAAGATGGAAAAGAGATGAAGCTAATCTGCCTACAAGCAAAGCTGTTGCTCTATTCCAAATCAACAAAATCCAGGATGCTAAATGTCAAAACACTAAGCCAGAACAAATAAGACTTGTTTGTCTTACAAAAGGTATCTGCGGAATAGGAAGCATCAAATATCTCAAGCAGCTGAGCAAAGCTGTATTCACCAATACAATCCAAACTGGCTAATGACCATGTGGGCTACCATGTAATATGTGGAATAACAACTCATGCATAAGGAATTAGACATGAGTAGATGATTGAACCACTCATATTCACAATGAAATTATCTCCCCAGACCCATCTAAGACAGTGTTTCTCAGCCTGTGGGTCCTCAGGTGTTTTGGCCTATAACTCCCAGAAATTCCAGCCAGTTTACCAGCTGTTAAGATTTCTGGGAATTGAAGGCCAAAACATCTGGGGACCCACAGGTTGAGAACCACTGCCTTAGAGGGATCTGAGGAGATACATTTCATTCTGAATATGAGTGTCCTTATACGTGGGGTGTTATTCCACATATTACATAGTAGCCCACCCAAGTATGCAACCATACATAAACTTGGCAGAAAACTATAGCAACCCTGACTCTCTGCTGAACATAATTTTTATCTTGCAAATATTCCAAGCATCTGTCTTGTTTCATTCACAAGTTACACTTTTAAGTATGCACAACTAAAACCCTTTTGGTGTATACTAAAAATATACATATTAAGAGTACTCTTAAGCTTGAAACCCATCAGTAACTGACTATGGAATGACCTGTTAGAAGGGATCTGACAGCTAAATAAGCTGTTGGAATTTAAAATGCACCTGAAGACCTATCTCCTTCAGTAGGCCTACACAGCCAGTTTTAATGTTGGAATCACAGACTTAAAAGTGACTTCAAAACAGAGTTTATTAAAACAAAAGAAAAGGGACGCAGAGAAACTAAAATGTAGTTCCACTGGTCAAAACTCAAAAAACCAAACCAGACCTGGTCCAAAAGGTTAACAGAAAGATGATCCAGATTAACTGGATGCAAAGAGCAACAAGTCAAACAAAGCGCTCTGAGGCAAAACAAAAAGGCACAGTACACAAATGGTTAACAAAAGCGTCGTCAGCCAAAGTCCAGGGTTGAAGCGGGAGAAATCTGAAACACCTTGCTCCAGTGTCCGCAGAAGCAGCATCTTTAGCCAAACTGGTCCAGGTCCAAACTGCAGATCCGAATCCAACACCGAACATGAAACAGGCAACAGCAAGTCTACAAGAATCTTTACCAATGCACATCAACACCTTGCCTTCTGCAAAGACCCCTGAACCCACTTTTATCTACAAACCATCATCAGAAGATGAACTGACCACCGCCCCATCACTATCACCCGCAGCTGCTCCCAGCTCTTCACGTGAATTCCCTTGCCTTTGCCTCCAATTCCTCCATCTCCTGTCAAGACTTAGATCCCCCCAAGACTCAGTTTGATCCCCTGATTGCCAGTCTTCACCCCCAGAGAACCCCATAAAGGTATCACTAGTTGTTGGCACCTCACAAATAGCTTGCACTTCTCTTATCTTAGTCCAATCCATGGTGTCTCCTCCTTCTCCTTCACTCATTGACCCATCATCCCCAGAGAATCTCTCAAATGACTCCTCATCTGTAGGTGCTGTAAGTATGTCCCGGATCCTCTTTCTCTGCTGCTCATCATCAGATTCCTGCTCCCGAGTAACCCTTTTCTCCCTTCTGGCACCCATACTACTGTTCTTAACGTTACTCACAGGCTCTACTACAACATTTAATCATGAATTTTAAACTCACTATATTATATTTATTTTAATATATGCATTTTGTAGAAATACATTTTAATATGTGTATTTTATATAATGCTTATGTGTTTTTAGCTATGTTGTATCCTGACCTGAGCCACAAGGAGAGGCATGTAAGAAATAAAATTATTATTATTATTATTATTATTATTATTATTATTATTATTATTATTATTATTATTTCATACTTCTGCATTCTCCTTTATTAAAAACATAACTCCCAACAGCCCTACCCAGCAGTGGCAACAGTGGGGGTTCATGGGATTTGTAGTCCAATAACATGTGGAAGACCATATATTTCCTATCCTTGATATAGTTACTTTCTTAGTCATGAATCTAAATTATCCACTGGGGCTTCTTAACTCAGGATATTTGTTAGTAAGGTTCTGGTTTGTATCTGATTGAAAAGCACTATTGAACCCCTTCCTTGTATGATACAAATGAATACAAACGACAAGATATCCTAAAAATGTTTTACAGGAATGCACAGTGTAAAGATAATTTCATACTTGGTTATGCTTTCTTAGAGGTTGCATTGGTGTGCCAATCATTTAATAAATGCATGCATGTGTACACTAAGCCCTACCCTACTTCAGACTTAGTCTGTGGAGAACTAATTGTCTATGGTTCAACAAGTGAGCTCAAAGCCAAGGTGTTTACTATACAATCTGTGGCATGACTGTGTAATTCAGCATAACTATGTATCAGTAAGTGTAATTCATCAATTTTCAACTTATGGTTATCCCATGAATTTTACTGGATTTTCTTAGTCAATGAACAGTCAGAGATGAATTGCCATTTTCTTTCCTCTGGCATATCTATCTATCTATCTATCTATCTATCTATCTATCTATCTATCTATCTATCTATCTATCTATCTCCTACAGCACCTGGTATTAGTTGACTGTCTCCCATCTAAATATTAACCAGGGCTAACCCCGTGTAACTGCCAAAATCTGGTGCCTTTAGTTTAAACCAGTCCAGAAATGTATAAAATCTTGGCCAGTTATAAAACATTGACCTCTGAGATACATTAGATCTTGTCACATTGGTATTACCTGGCAGTACTTTGAAATGTTAGATTTTTTGAACTCCAGTTCCTAGATCCCCTTATGCAAAATGGCTGGTTATATCCAGGTAACTTTGTCAAACTCTGTACATGTCACACCGTTGGTGCTTAAAGAAAAAGAATTAGAGACAGTTGTTTAAAAAGATAAACTCAAGGACATCTGGTAATACTAGGGTAAAGCCTGGCTGCCACAGTGGCAAGGTTTGCTACAAGCCCTGTTTGTCATTTAAAAGCACCTGAGGATGCAAACTGGTTCAGGTTGTTGAGCATAACCACCAACTGCTCTTTTAATGGTGCCAGTGAGGATCTCCACAAGAGCATTATTGGTGGTGCCGGAGGTGCATTGAGAGCTCAGCATCTCCATCTTTGCTTTAGCCACTGCGCTAAAAGGGATTGGTTGTTGCTGTTTAAAAGGCCTGGAGTGTACAGAGCACATGGCATCCTGTTACAGACCTTATAGCAACAGTCAGACACCTGCAGGCTACACCTATCCTGGGGCTGTCAATGTCAGTCGAGATCTTAGAGGCTGGGGCTGCTACACCAAGGCTGGGGTTTACAAGAGACAAGATGGTTATGGGCAAAGATGAAAGCCATCTTTCACTCCATCTCTATGAGGGGAATGAATTAGCAGTTGTCTAAGGCTGAATATACGTTTTTGCAGGTTGAGGGTAAGAGGAGAAAAGCATAATGCTGAGGAAAACTAGTAAAATAAAACTAAAAATCATTATCAATACTTTGTATAGGAACATACATACATACATACATGCAAATGCTATGTTCAGGAAAGGACAAAAGTGATCCTTTCACCTCTGCAGAAGTCTACCATATACCATACAGCTGTGGACAAGTCTACATAGGGAACACCAAATGCAGCATTGCCCAAACATGAATCAAGGAACATAAAAGGCACTGTAGACTAATTCAACTAGAGAAGTCAGCCATAGCAGAGCACTTGATAACCCAACCTGGACACAGCATATTATCTGAGAACACAGAAATGCTGGACCACTCTAACAACCACTATGTCAGACTACACAGAGAAGCTATTGAAATCCACAGGCATGTGTACAATTTTAATGGAATGGAGGAAGATGAACAAAATCTGGCTACCAGTATTAAAAAACCCTAAAATCAGGACAGTAAACAAAGAACAACACTCTGAAAACAGGGGAATTCCAGGGCCAGCTAACACCTCCCAACAAAGTATTCCCCCAGGAGGGAAGCAGCCAGGCTTTGAAGCTGCAAGGCTTTTCAAGGCTGATCAAGGTGATTAATTGCTATATTCACACTTCTCTCCAACGGACAAGAGTTCTTTCTCCCATCCTTGACCTTCCACAGATATATAAACCTCACTGACCTAGTTTTCAATACCTCACAACCTCTGAGGATGCCTGCTGTAGATGTGGGTGAAATGTTAGGAGAGAATGCTTCTGGAACATGGCCATATAGCCTGGAAAATTCACAGCAACGCAATATACATATTAATATCCATCTTTCATACTTAGTGTTGCATACAAAATTCAGCATACTGGAAATCAGTGCTTTTATTTTGTTGAAGTGCAGTGTTTCCAGCCCTTGCTGGTAGCAAAGAAATGCTTGCAATTCATGGATGAAAAGTTTTACTAGTTTGGGCTACAGAGTGTAGAAATGGATGCTGCTACAAATTCCTAAGCAGAAACATTTGAACAGCTGTTTGGAAGTAAGTCTCATATTGAACTCAGTGCAGAAAATAAAGCAAAGGAAAGGCATTTGTAATGTGAATAACCATTGTTTCCCCAAAGCTGGGTTTTACACTAGTAAAACTAAACAAAACGACACTGAAGGAAAAGCCACTCGTAGGTAAGAGGCTTCTGCCAATCCTGCTGACTCGGCCAGCAATGCCAGGGCCTGTAGCTAAGACCTTATATATGGAAAGGCTGAGCTTCAAGGCTGAGTCATAATTCCTTGGAGCTCCTCTCTGGAGGATGGATTTCTCGCTTGCCCTGCCTTTATAAAGTCCTCAGACAGCCTGAAATCTAATCAAAGAGCTGAAGCTAAATAAAAGCCATGCTGGATCAGATGGAAAGCCCATAGATCAGGACATGAGTACAGTATCAGCCTGTGAGCATTACATCTTTCCCTTTGGTACAGTGTAAGATAGCTACCAAGTATCCCTTCCTTGGCACCCAAAAACAGCTGCCATGCTACTGGGTTGATAAATCTAAGGATGGAAAGAATATTTCCCTTTATTGTTTCCAAAATTGGTTTTACCGAGACTCAATAAATCTTGTTAAGAAACATAAAATTGTAGCAAGATATTTTTTTTGCAATTTTAATCCAGTATTTTCATATCCTGAAGTGTTTTGGGAAATTATTCTGTGCTGCAGAAATACATATGGTTTTGTCTGTTTTTAGGCAGCTACATGTATTTTTCTAGGCAACCCTGGCACATTACATGGCAAAAACATTATACACAAAAAAACTTCCACAAAAAAGCTATCTCAGATATGGCTATGTGAAAAATTGCCCTTTTCTGTATTTTGGCACAAAACAATTTCTTGCAACACTAAAAGATGGCTGTGTAATAAGTGAGCAGAAATATTTATTTTTTCTACAGCTGTAAGAAAACTGGAGAAGCTATTCATCCTCCTTCCCTACATGATTGAAACAATAGAATATTAACATTTCTAATCAGCCCTTGGTAGAGCCAATATGGTGTAGCAGTTGAGTGATTAGGAATCTAAGAGACCCGAGTTCAAATTCCTACTAAGATTTGGAAACCCACAGGGTGATCATGGGTATGTCATACTCACTCGGCCTCATAGACAACAACAGTAAACTCCTTTAAAGAAATCTTGTTAAGAAAACCCATGATATGACTTTAAGGCACACAACTACAACTAAATCTGTTCTGGATATCAGTCTGAAACTATCCAAGTTGCTAAGCCCTGCATCCAAATAGGTTCAGGGTATTGGAGAGTTCTGTTAAAGTTCAGGCAAAAACCCAGCACAGATTTACTGCTCCATCAACATAAAAGGCTTTAATTCACTTCTTCAGACAATCTGAAGTAGCACTGTGGAAAAGTTTTTTTGATGCCCATCTTAAAACTATTTTCAGTAGGAGGCTCAAATGCACCCTGGTGAATAATATTGGTCAGAATTTAAAAGAGAAGAAGAGTATATTTTTAGCCAGTGTTAGTATCATAATAATTAGAAGCTAAGAGAAGAAACAGAATATGGTGATCAGCTGGTGCTACTTCATAGCAGTACATATTGCTAGATAAAATCAGATACTTGAACATCTACTAGACTTCATCTTGTGATTTGAATTTAAGCACAGATTTCACAACAACAACATTTTGATAGGATTTTAGAGTTTCCTGTGCAATCCCTAATTTTTGTGCTGGTGAAAAGTTCTGGCAAACCTGAAAGCATACACCTTTCTGTCACATACCCTGTTTCCCCTAAAATAAGACATCCCCAGAAAATAAGACCTAGTAGAGGTTTTGGTGAATTGCTAAATATAAGGCTTCCCCCAAAAGTAAGCCCTAGCAAAGTTTTTGTTTGGAAGCATGCCCGAACAGAACACCAGAGCATGCAGGATCGGTAAATGTACGTACCAGAGTGTTGTACATGGAAATAGTGGTAGTAACAAGAAATTCTTGATAGGATTCACAGTTTGTCTGGTTATGCTGGTTTATGATGACAACTACTGTATAGTATATAATAAATGTTCATTTTTTGTTCAACAATAAATGTGAATTCTACTTCATGGAAAAATAAGACATCCCCTGAAATTAAGACCTAGAGCATCTTTGGGAGCAAAAATTAATATAAGACACTGTCTTATTTTTGTGGAAACACGGTAATATTTGTCGTTAATAAAGGTATATAACTCAACTCCACTGGCAATGTTTTTAAATGATACAATACTTTAAAAATGTAAAGCCTAAAACTGACAACACTATATATCACAAGAAAATGCAATTTTGTGATTTGAGTTTCCAAAATATCAACAGGAAAAGCAACTCAGTTTGAAGTGAAATGAAGTATTCATTGTGAAAGGAACTGTCCTCTGCCAATGTGATATTTTTCAGTTAAAAGGAGGCCAAGTAGAATTTCATGCCAGGTTTATACTTAGGAGCAATACAGGAGACTATTTACATGCAATGATACCACTTTGATACAGTAGTCTCGCTTATCTAACCTTCGCTCATCCAACGTTCTGTATTATCCAATGCAGTCTGCCTTTTAGTAGTCAGTGTTCCTGTAGTCAGTATTTTCAATACATTGCAATGTTTTGGTGCTAAATTCATAAATACAATAATTACTACATAACGTTACAGTGTATTGAACTGCTTTTTCTGTCGATTTGTTGTAAAACATGATGTTTTAGTGCTTAATTAGTAAAATCATAACGTAATTTGATGTTTAATAGGCTTTTCCTTAATCCCTCCTTATTATCCAACATTTTCCCGTATCCAACATTCTGCCAGCCTGTTTATGTTGGATAAGTGAAACTCTACTGTACTACTTTTATTACTATGGCTATACCTCATAGAATTCCTGGATTTACAGTTTAGTTAAAGGTCTCCAGCAGATAATTTTCAAAACCAGATGAAACTATAAATTCCAGGGAACCACAGGATATAGCCATGGTTGCCCATGTAATATCAGAGTACTGGAATGGTGCAGTGAAAGAGAATGGGTTTGTTGCTATGCAATATGTGTAACAAGCCACTGGGTGTCACTGGTGAAAGGATCTGTGGCTCCTATATCCAGAGTTCTTTTTCCAAAAGAAACAAAATGCATACAGGATTTGAGGTTGTTTCATGAAATCTGCATTTGACAACAACTAATACAATTTTGCATTTCAGTTCCAGCTAGGATTACATTCTCAATTGGTACTACCTATGATGTTGAAGAGAAAGAATCTGTCTTCTGTTAAAAATATTTTTAGAGTGAAGTTGCAAGGTTTATGCAGCCAGTTTCCCTTGCCACAGTAGTAAGATTGGACAGGTCCTTCCTGCTGGCATTTGAATATCAGCCAAATAACCCTCCCCAACCAAAATCACGTCTCCCCACGGCTGATGCATGAAATGTCAGACAGGACCTTAGCAGCAGACGGCATGCATTCCAAACAACACCAGATGGATTTTTATATTAGCTACTATTTCATGTTCAAGGCACAGCAATTGCACTGCTTTACAAAAAGGGAAGAAGGAAAGAAAAAAATCAACAAAGAAAAAGAAAAGAAAAAGCCAGTCAGCCTCTGCGCCACTGCCACGGTTGCTTCTGTGAGATTAATTCCGCAAAATTAATTGGGACAAGATTGAAAAGGAAATTAAAATGCAGTTGAGTGAACAGGCTTTTCAAACACCTTTTTTCTCAGTCTCCTACCCTCCTTCCATATTCGCATCTATCCCAACCCCCCTTCTACCATGGTTTATCAAGCATCACTTTGCTGTATTGTTATAGGTGAGCTCTGTTGCCACACAAAGTAATTTGTGAAAAGGGAGGCACTCAGGACCAATTGGTTACATGTGAAGAAGTTGTGATGGAGCTCCAATTTTGAGTCACAGAAGAGAGTTAAAACCAGGTCATGTTCTCACGTTGCAGAGGAAAGAACGCAAGTGCAGATGGATCTGCCATAAATGATTCCTGGTGGAGCATTAAACTATATACATAAATTGGTGGTTTAAAGTCTAGTTATAAGGCCTTAAAATAATTATTTTTGAATTTTCAAACAGTAAATGCACTAAATTCCATCTCATTTTAGGTGCTAAGCAGAGTCAGCTCTGGTTAGTACTAGGATGGGAAACCATCAATGAAGACCAAGTGCTGTAGGCTAAGTTTCAGAGGAAAAAACTGACAAAACTCTCTCTGAATATTATTTGCTTAAGAAACCTCTATGAAATTAATGGACTCACTATACGTTAATAGACATATGTTGACACTGCTGCACTAAATCCTTGCAGATATGTGCATTATTCCTCATCAGTAATGCTCTTCTTAAATTTGTTGTTATGTGGTGGGCAAGAAACAATATCTACAGAAGTACTCTTGGAACTGTGTTGTCAAAGGCTTTCATGGCCAAAATCACTGGGTTGCTGGGAGTTTCCCGGGATGTATGCCCATGTACCAGAAGCATTCTCTTCTGATATTTCATCCACATCTATGGCAGGCAACCTCACTATTGGAAACTGTTATTGAGGTTTATATATCTGTGGAAGGTCCAGAATGGGAGAAAGAACTCTTGTCTTCTGGAGGAAAGTGTGAATGTTGCAATTAATCACCTTGATTAGCATTTAATGGCCTTGCATATTCAAGGCCTGGCTGATTCCTGCCTGGGGTAATCCTTTGTTAGGAGGTGTTCGCTGGCCCTGATTGTTTCATATCTGGAATCCCCCTGTTTTCAGAGCATTGTACTTTATTTACTGTCCTGATTTTAGAGTTTTTAACTCCTGGAATTGTTTCTGACTTACGTCAACCAACCATCCAATTTTCTTGGCCAGATCTGTTCAGAGGGTTTCCCTTCACCTTTCTCTGAAGCTGAGATATCATGACTTTCCCAAGCTCAGCCAGTGGGTTTTCATGGCTAAGCAAGGCTTTGAACCCTGGTATTCAGAGTCATAGTCAAATATTCAAACCATACCATGCTGGCTCCCTTCCCATATTACTACATTTACCATTACATCATCTGTAAAGGACCAAAAAGGCTACAGAGTTGGGGCTACTGGCATCCAGACTCTGCGACTCTGCCATTTGTACCAGCAGCTATTTCTACTGCAAACCCTGAAGGCTGTACTCTGTATTCAAGGATGCCACCTAGGTATGGAGGTGGTATGGAGGATGCCACCTCCAGTCTGATGCCTCAAAGGGCCAATCACAGGGCACTGGGTCCTATAAAACCCTAACCACAGAGTCCATTCCAGACAACTAATCTCTAGTGTGAAACACTGTTGTAGCCCTTACTCCCTCACACCTGTCTTATATTCTCTCTATTCGTGGGCAATGGTCTCATTTAACATTCAGTGTCTTTAGGTCTCAAAATCAAACTGCCTGGAGAGTTGGATCCTTGCTTAAGCCTCGTTCATCCACACCTTTAGAAACTTACTGATTTATTCACCTGCACATTTGAAGCACAGAAAGTATTTTGTACCACCATATTCCTTCACCTTGCACTTCCCTGGCCCCTGCCTCACACCTGACCAAGCAGCTCAATTACCCTTGCAATTCCTGAGTGATTTACACACATGCTCAGCCTATTACTGAGACCAACTCTGCTGTGAGGAAAAAAGTTTCCAAAAATAACTTTCTGAGTCTAAGAAGCAGACTAGAGTTTGAAGTGAGAGAGAAAAATAAGATAGAATGGGGTTGATTTAGATCTGTGATTTTTAACCTATTGTAATTTGCAGAATTCTTTCCACGTTCACTTGTATGTTTTGGGGCCATTGTCCATACACAAACGGAATCCCTGGGAAGTATTTCAGGCAGACAATTGATTCATGAAAGAGGCTGGCCAAGCTGACTGGCTAGCTCACTGTTACTCTCTATGAACTGGAACTGCTCTGGAGGAGCCTTCCTAACACGCTGTCCTTCATGATATGAGTTATAGTGCAACACATATGGAGGGTACCATTTTGGAGGAACCCTCCCTAGAACTTGTACTTCTTCTTTGACATTCCTGCTACACCCATCAATCACATTGTTACTGAAGTACAAAAGAAACAATTATATTTTATTTATATATTTTATAAAAACCTCAAAGAATTAAAATTAGCTGTTGGTATCCACTAAGGTATGGTTTCAGATCTCATGAAATTAAAATTTGTGGATACTCCAGTCCCATTGTATAAAATGATAGTTTAGTGGTTTTAAATAAAGAAAATATTATATGTTTCTTCTCTTTCTGCCATAGCAAGGAGCTGTCATTATGTAATCTTTGAAGACTATGCATGTCCTCTCTCCTGTTCTGGAGTACAGCTCTATCCAGGGTTTAAATGCATAAAATTTACCTACCCCATAGCAAAGCTGATAAGTGGGTGTGAACTTGATACATTTGCTATATAAGAGTATTGGAAGAATAAGTGTGGGTCACTAACAGATTGAACAAGCAGAAGAATCCAAACTAAGGATCTCCTTCTACCATTGCTTTACAATATATTTTAACATTAAACAAATTATTATTATTATTTCCTTGAAGAGGAAGAACTCTTTGGTTAAAACATGGCTTGGAAATCAGAATTCATTTGTCAATTCAATTGTCAATTTCACATCTACCTTACTGATGATATATATCAAATCTCCACGCTGGAAGGACAGCTCATCTGGGTGGCTACCAGTACAGTCCCACAGACTTTGATAGTAGTTTGCATAACTTCTTGTGAATCCTTCTATAACCAAACAGAAAGGAAAGGAAGGAGAGACACACAATATTAGGAAATTTTGAAAACAGAGGTCCTTGGGCAATGATCTGAGAGAAACATTCAGGTGGTCTACACATTGCTATAAAGCAGTTGAGAATATTAGCATTTTGACCTGTAATTCATTTTCATAATATGGCCCTGGTATAGTTTGTTGCTTTTCTTTTTCCACTAAACATTTACCAGTTAAAAGAGTCCTTCTTTGCATTTGACATAGGATCTGTCATTTCCATAATATGATCTTCATTTAAGGAGTTATAGTGATGCCAAAGAAATATATTGTGAAAAATATTCTTTATGGCAGTGCATCTCAGACTATCTGATGTGGGAACCAATCAACCAGGCACTGGCACCATATTTTTTTACTCACTGACTACAACTGTTTCTTTTTTTCTTTCCCAGAAACTCTCCAAGCACCCAATGTCTCAGGGACTGGGATTGCTCAAGGGATGACCATGTTTGAGTAATACTGATTGGTGGACAAAACAAAGTTTATTCAAATTTTCCTGTTAATTGGCCAGTATGATAATTTTCAAGTGGTTCATGGAAAAAATGGACATCTGCTGAAAGTACTCTTGGATTTGCACTCACATGGGATTCTAGGAGAAATGGAGAGTCATGGAGCACTCCCAGATTATGAATCTGGAAAAAAAGCAGGAACAAGCCCTTCACCTTCAGGCAGACTCTCTATTGACCAACAGCACTTCAGCCCTGTGGGGGTTTAATATCAACTAATTCACACTCATCCCATCTCAAGCCTATTTACTCAGCCACACCTAATGGCAGATCAAAGAGAAATACTTAAGTTTTATACTGACATGTTTGAGGGTGAAGGCATCCTGTCCAAAAGCAAGCCAAAACCTAGCACTTTCCAGTTATTGGAAAGTATAGGCCAGCCTCTCCCAATTTAGCACACGACAGTGAAAAATAGAAGTACTTGTGAACAGAAGAGGGAATGCAATTTTGAAGTGGATCCTACTCACTTTGTGTTCTGTAAAGTAGGGACAGGGAATAGTATCAGCCTTCCAGACATCGTTGAACTCCAGGCACATCTAAACAGCAGTGAGGGAATTTCAGTTCAACTAGGTCTGGAGGGCCACACTTTGTCCATCCTTGGAGTAAAGTATAGCTTCTGGATCAAATCCTAATTGGATCTTTCCACTCAACCCTCTGCTTTATGGATGGCATCTTATTTGTTTTTCTGAGTGTGATTTAATTCATATGCCTTGCATATTTATCCAATCACATTTTCTCATCCTAAGGGAATGGCAATGACAAACCTCCTCTGAATAAACGGTGCCAACAAAATAAGTATGAGTTGATTTGAAGGCACTTAACACAACTGAAACAACAACAAATCACCATTATCTAGTTTAGTAACTATGCGATTTTGAATCAAAGTTTTGAAAACCTCATTTTTAAGGGAAGGAAGTTGAATTGTGTTTGGCACAAATGCAAATCAATCAGAAGCATGGATAACTATTAGAGTCAGGAAATGAGATCTACTGTAATTTCATTATTTCTTTCTTTTTTTAAAAACTAGCCATTTACCCCGCGTTTAGTTTTTAAAAAAGAGAGATGAGATTAACCTTTTTCCTATAAATCCTGATCTATCAAGATGACGGTATAGATTTCGGAATGTAGACTGACTGCATTGATATGGGTTATAGGGCATTGTAGACTCATGTGATCCAGTTCAATGCAGTTAGTCCATATTCTAGAGCTGGATTGTGGGGCAGTTTAGATCCAGCCTGAGACACATAGGGTACATATACACAGTAGAATGAATGCAACCTGACATGACTTTAGTCTTCTCTGCCAAAGTCTGCTGGTGCCTCACCAAATCACAGATCCCATGACTCAGTAGAATTGAGCCATGATGCTAACGTGCTGTCATGCTGCATTCATTCTGCAGTGCATTCCTGGACACATCTAGTTTTATCTTCTTTCTTCAGAGTATGAGAGATATTTTTCTAGACCAAGGCACCCAGTCTAGAGCTGGGCGTCTTAAACTTTTCCACTTGGGAGCCCTTTTGGCCTGAGAAATTTTTATGTGACTCTAGGTAAATAGGTATATGAAATAGATATACAAACCAAACATTTCTTGGTAATAAATCAGCACTTGCAAGGTTTGCTGAACAGAGTTATTTTCCTTTTTATGAAGTACAGCCGAAGCATCTTCTGCAGACTCCACAGTAAATACTGCATAACAGATTTATGTAAATGTCTAAAACAACCACTAGGTGGCATTTAGAAAAAATAGTTTAAGAAGCTGTGGTCTAGAGTTAGCATGTTGTCAGTTGTATGGTATTTAATGTCTTTTAAATTGGTTTTAATACTTTTAATTATTCATTTTACATATTACTAGGTTTTATTCTATTTTAAAGTTTCTAGATTTTAGGTAGATTGTATTGTTTTCACAGCTTTGAATCTCTTCAAGAGAGAAAAAATAGTATAATAATAATATCTGAAGTATTAAATATCATGTTTTGATTTTGAAAAAAAGCTGACTGTATATATTTCTAAATGTCAGCGAATACACTTCTCCAGCAGCTATAATGATATCTGTCTGTCTTCACTTATTCATCAGATTCTATCCACAAGCTTTCACAGAACTCAGAAATAACACATTATAGGAATTACATGAGCAACAATGAATTGCTGTTTTGCTTTATCAGGAGCAAAATGAGAGTAACGAGAATAAAAAATAACTTATGTATAATGCTGTAAACTTTTCTTTTCTTTGCTGTGTTCATGGTTCACTTCTGAAACACAGCTGGAATTGAAGTAGGATTTTTTTTGACATTTTTCTATTTTAAAAAATTAAATGAAACTATCCTTCCTAGTTAAAAAGTGGATGAACTATTTAAAACTAACAAGGGAAAACAAGAAACAGTGAATTACTTTTAAAAGTAAAGTTCCAAAATGTCTCTTAACAGAACTTTTCTGGACTCATGAGAACTAGAAAGATGCTTCCAAAATATCAAATGTCTCACAAGATAATGAACTGTGTGCATCGGAATACTGAAATACATGCATTAGTAATTTATCTTGTACACAAGGGTATCATAACTACTGTTTCTTTGGCAGGATTTCTAGGGCTCTTTACTAGTGCGTTCCTTAGTTCTTTTTTATTCAGACGTTAGGGCAAATTAATTGCTATTACTGAAGTCTTAGCTATGCTACAGAAGAAGAGATAAATAAAACAAGGGAGGAGGAATGGGTGGACCTGTTTTGATTTGGATGTGAGGGACAAGGACTGATGTGGCCAGTTTGAGATTGTCTAAATATGGGGCATTTATAGAAGCAGATAATGATAGAGCAGGGAGACCACATATCCTGGTAACAGTACTTGAGAGAAAGTAGGTCTGTGTCTTTTGTGTGAGATATTGAAAAGGGAACAAGGGCTGATATGCAAAACTGGGAAGAGAGAACAAAGGAGCTCATGCAGAAAATTAAAAATTTGCTCAGGGCTCAGAAGTTGTGATCTAAAAAAGCATCAAGTGTGGGACTCATTACTAAGCAACCATAAATGGATAGATTCAGGAGTCCCACCACTTTTTCTCTCTTCTGCTTGGATTTTTAATTCCACCACACCTAGCTACTGCTCAAATTTGTGTGCTAAACAACTAATTTGAGGTGTTGCCTACAAGGCTGTAGTTGGTTCCTAGTTCCTTATGAAATATAGAACTGCATAAGCACTTTACACATCTTTTTGTCTTAACGTAAGCATTGCGCTTTTCCAAATCATATATCCCCATCCATGAAGTGAAGCACAGTCCCTATAAGAATCCTTTCAGTGTTTCACCTGTAAATCTTTCTTTGCCTGAAGTGTGAAATTCCATGACAATTAGTCAGCTATTATTAAAGGAACTGTGTGCGTGTGTGTGTGTGTGTGTCTGTGTGTGTGCGACCTGTAAAAACAAATGAAGAGATAGTAATTTTGGATAGTTGGGGAATGCAGATATGCATACATGTCCTTATTCAGGTTGCTAATACAGTTCTGAAGGAACTAGAAGCCAGGAGCCAATTTTAGACTCATATTTTCCTAACAATGTAACTGGCAGTTTCTAGAAGCAATTCAGCTTGCGTGTCCACATGGAACCCCTTTAGAGTTGCTGAGCCAATAAGTATTCCTATGCAACAAACAACCTTTGCAATTTTAATTGAAGGCTTCCTTCTAGCACAGTTGTTCCCAAACTTATTTGGCCTGCCGCCCCCTTTCCAGAAAAAATATGACTCAGTGCCCCCTGGAAGGGGCTGTGGCTTAGAGGGGTGGGCGTGGCTCCTGCTCAAGAGGGCGGGGCTGAGCCTCTCCCCTAGTCCAAGATGCAGGGCTGCGAGGGGAGGTGGAGGGGGCCACAAATGGGTGGCCAGGACTGGGATAGGTGGAGTTATGAGCTCTGAGGCAGGGCTGAGCTTCTATCCCTGTCCTGCGGCACCTGCCAGGACACAGAAGGCGGGGCTAGAGGAGGGGGCAGGGCCTCTTCCCAAGTGCCTGACAGGGCTGAACCTCTATACCCTGCCCCCATGTTCTAACAAGCACCTCAGGGGAGGTATACAGAGGCTCAGCCCTGTCTTATGCTCTTGGGAAGAGGCCCTGCCCCCGCCCCAGCCCCACCCTTTAGTCCTAAAAGGCTTCTCGGGAGAGGCTCAGCCCTGTCTCGGGCTCTTGGAAGGAGGCCCCGCCCCCTTCCCTAGCTCCGCCCTCTGTGTCCCAACAAGTGCCTCAGGAGAGATATAGATTCTCAGCTCTGTCTTGGGCTCTTGGGAAGAAGCCACGCCCACTCCTCTAGCTCCGTCCCCTGTGTGTCCTAACAGGCACCTCAGGTGCTTAACCCTGTCTCTGGCACTTGGGAAGAGGCCCCGCCCCTCCTCTGGCCCCGCCCCATCTCCTAATAGGTGCCATCACTGCCTCCCTGGATCGGTCCAGCACCCACCAGGGGGCGGTAGCACCCACTTTGGGAACCACTGTTCTTGTGATGAACCATGGGCCTTGTAGTCCTGCTCAGGACATTGTAATCCCTGATGAAGATGAAAACTTGGGTTTTTTACCTTCCCAGTCTGAACTGGATTCCTCTCAGCCAGATCCTTCCCAGGCAGATCTGGAAACCTTGCACCTGCAAGAAAGTTGTGCCCCAGAAGTATGTCAAACAACCCCAGAGCCTACTTCTCCCGTGTTCTTGCGCCGGGAGTTTTGTAAACAACAGAGAAGTTTGGATTCAGCTTCGCGCAGGAGTGCGAGGATAGCAGCTAAGAATGTTGCCAATTAACATTGGTTCTCGTGAGAATCTTTAAGGAGTTTAACATCTGGTCTCAGAGTTTAGCTTTCGTTTCTGTTTCCCAGAGAACCGCTTTGGTGAGAAAGTTGGACTCTATATAGGTGTTTTGCCCGCGTAGCAACTTCGCGGAGTCAATTCGTCAGCCTACGGAGCGAGTTGTGTCTGGACAGCGCGCTCCGATTCAAGCCTCGCTTCAGCTCAAGCCTTGCCTTGCTATCCAGCCTTCGCCTTGCTTCCCAGCCTTTGTTTACCTACGGACTTTGCCTTGTTTCCCAGGACTAATCCTTGCCTTGTTTCACGGATTTTACCAAGTTATTCCACGGACCTTGTTCTTGTTCTTAGTTACCTTGTTCCACGTTCAAGCCTTGTTTCAAGTATCAAGTTATTTCCTAGCCACGCTCAAGTTTTATGGACTAAGGACCTTGTCATCTCCCCTCACTTTGCTTGGCAAAGTGAGTGTTTCGGTTATTGGATTACAACTTTGGACCTTAATATTTCTTATTGGACATTGCTTTTTTGGACTAATTCTGACCTTTCCTGAAGGGTCTAATTCTGGACTATTTTCTATACTTGTTTTTATTAACTTTATATATTCCTTCAATAAAGATATTAGTTAGATTCTGGCCTCTGTGTATGGTTATTGGTGCCTCTGCCGCCTGGGTCGTGACAGTTTGACTCCGCCACCCATAAGCACCAACTAACCGAGGCCAGGATGTCTACCGGAGCCGCGCCGGCTGGACAGCCGCTCAGCTACACCATCAGCAAGGACGAAGTGGACCGCATCCGTGACAGACTCAACGCGCAGGATGGAGAAATAAAAGGGTTGAGGGAGCGCGGAGTTCGCCTCCCGGCCATGGCGTTGCCTACCAAGTTTTCTGGAGAAGCTGCTAAGGTTCATGTTTTCCGCCGCCAATGTCAAGCTTATCTAGAGGCCCGTGATGCCGAGTTTCCCCAAGAAGACATCAAGGTGGCGTGGGTCTACAGTCTTCTAGACGGACCAGCGGCTAGCTGGGCGACGGCCCTGTTTGATCAAGCCTCCCCCCACCTAAGTTCAGCACAACGCTTCTTGGATCACCTTAAGGAGACCTGGGGAATCGAGGACAATTTGGAGGCAGCCGGTCACAAACTCCGGCGCCTCCTTCAAGGAGACAGACCCATGTCTCAGTACATAGCCGAGTTCCGCGTGCTGGCCCACAACACCGGCTGGAACGATGTAGCCCTCAGAGGACAATTTCGGGAGGGTCTCAACATTGAAATGCTGGAAGAAATCTCCAAGGTGGATCCTCCCCATTCCCTCGAGGCACTCATTGATCAATGTTTACGGGCTGAAGTCATGATTGCCAACAGGAAACAATGGGTTCGAGGCCAGGGCGTTAGAGCCGGGGCAAAACCCCCCGCTCCCGCCAGTGTTCAGCCACGTCCGGTGTGGAGACCCCCGCCGCCAACCCCATACCCCAGAGGAGGCGAGGAGGTGCCGATGCAGTTGGGCAATGTGCGTCCCAGACTAGATGCCGCCGAGAAGGCCCGTCGTCAACGCTTGAACCTCTGCTGGTACTGCGGGAACGGGGGCCACTTCGCCAGAGAGTGCCCAGCCAAAGGGAAGCCTGCCGCCCGTCTTGCGGCGGCGTCCTCCACGGAGTCGAAGGCGTCTGAGCCGACTGGCACACAGCCGGCGGGGGAAGCCAACGACCGGGTGTAGAGAGGCTCGCCAACCCGGTCAAAAAATCCATCCAAGAGCCGCCAACCGGGGTCCTGTTCCTTCTCGTGGTCACATTATGGTCAGCAAAAAGGGGACCCGTCATGATCCACGCCATGATAGACTCTGGAGCTACCAACAATTTCATCGATAGAGAGTATGCCGACTCTCTGGGATTACAATATCATGATTTCAAGAATGCCCGTGTGGTGCAAGCCATAGACGGCCGTCCCCTCAAGACGGGCCCCGTAAGCCAGTGGTCGGAACCCACCAGGATGTGGATAAGGGAACATATGGAAGAGATTTCCTTCTTTGTTACCGAGGTTCCCCATTTCCCTGTGATTTTGGGAATTCCATGGCTGACACTCCACGACCCTAACATCTCCTGGTCCAACAGAGAACTGCAGTTTGCTTCACCGTACTGCCAAAACCATTGCCTCGTAGCCAAGGTATGCCATGCCACAGACTCCGAGCCCATCATCACCTTGCCAAAGAAGTACTCCGAGTATTGGGATGTATTCAATGAGAAAGAAGCCGAAAAATTACCCCCACATAGACCTTATGACTGTGCCATTGACTTGGTGGAGGGGGCCCCGATCCCGCGAGGGCATCTCTACTCCCTGACTGAACCAGAGCAAGAAGCTCTCAGGGAATTCTTAGAGACAAACCTTCGCAAGGGGTTCATCAGACCCTCTCAATCCCCAGCCGCCTCCCCAGTGATGTTTGTGAAGAAGAAGTCAGGGGAATTACGCTTGGTGGTGGACTACAGAGCATTGAACAATATCACCAAGCGGAACAGCTATCCCCTGCCCTTAATCTCGGATCTACTGGACCGACTTCGAGGAGCCAAGGTCTACACCAAGCTGGATCTTCGGGGGGCTTATAATCTAGTTCGCATCAGAGAAGGGGACGAGTGGAAGACCGCCTTCCAGACTAAATTCGGATTATTCGAGTCCCGAGTTATGAATTTCGGTTTATGCGGAGCTCCCGCAACGTTCCAGCATTTTGTCAACGATATTTTTCAGGACTATCTAGACAGATTCTTGATAATCTACCTGGACGATTTTTTGGTGTTTTCCAGATCACAATCAGAACATGAGAACCACGTCAAAATGGTGTTGCAACGACTGCGGGATCATGGACTTTATGCCAAGCTAGAAAAATGCGCTTTTGATCTACAAGAGGTAGATTTCCTTGGCTACCGCATCTCGCCTCTAGGGCTTTCCATGGATCCAGCCAAAGTTTCAGCAGTATTGGAATGGCGGGCGCCAACTAACAAGAAAGAGGTGCAGCGTTTCTTGGGGTTCGCGAACTACTACCGCAAGTTCATTCCAGATTTTGCCCGCTGGTCCGACCCCATCACTAGCTGCATCCGTGGAAAGCAGCCTTTCCGCTGGACTGATCAAGCAGAGAAAGGGTTCCAGCAACTGAAGAAACTATTCACCTCCCAGCCAATTCTACAGCACCCAAATCCTGGAACCCCTTTTGTGGTGCAAGCGGACGCCTCTGATGTGGCAATTGGGGCTGTACTCTTACAACCGGTGGGAGACCACCTCCACCCCTGTGCCTTTTATTCTCGTCAACTAACCACACCAGAGAGGAATTACACCATTTGGGAAAAAGAACTACTGGCCATAAAGGCAGCCTTTGAAACTTGGAGACATTGGCTAGAAGGGGCCAAATTCCCCATTGAAGTCCACACTGATCATCGTAATCTAGAACATCTAAGAACTGCCCGCAAACTAAATCAGAGGCAGCAACGTTGGGCTTTATTCTTTGAACGTTTCAACTTCCAGATCCATTATGTGACCCCAGCTCAAACCAAGCAAGCAGACGCCCTGTCACGTAAACCGGAATACGCTGCAGGACGCAAGGAGACCTTTGAATCCCAACTGCTACAACCTGAGAACTTTGCCACGCTCACAGTGGGGAACACCAAATCCAGTCCCATTGGTTCAACTTCCCCTACTCCAGGACCCATCTGTGCTCAAGAAATCAGGGCTAGTCAGCAAGCAGATGCCTGGGCGCAGGACCAACTTCGCCAAGGTCTGCATTTTCCCTTTTCGCTTAAAGATGGGCTGCTCTGCTATAGAAATCATGTTTATATCCCACCCGGACCGGGCAGGGAAAAAGCGCTTCGTCTGTGTCATGACTGCAAACCAGCAGGACACTTCGGACTATTTAAAACCATGCATTTGATCCTAAGAGATTTTTGGTGGCCCAAGATCCGCAAGGATGTGGAAAAATATGTCAACACCTGCCCAGTATGCCAGCGCTCCAAGATACGAAGGGAGAAGCCCTCAGGGCTTTTGCACCCCCTTCCTACCCCATCTCGCCCATGGGAAATAATTTCCGCGGATTTCATCACTGACCTACCACCTTCCTGTGGATTCACCACGATCTTAGTGGTGGTGGACCTATTCACCAAGTTAGCCCATTTCATTCCCTGCGAAGGCCTCCCCACGGCCAAAGAAACTGCGGATCTATTTCTTCAGCATGTTTTCAGACTACATGGATTGCCCAAGAGTTTAGTCACAGACCGTGGATCTCAATTCACCTCTCGTTTTTGGGAGGCACTACAAAAACTACTGGGCATAGACTCTCGCTTATCTTCAGCTCATCATCCCCAAACAGATGGGCAAACGGAGCGCACCAATGCCACTTTGGAGCAGTATCTTCGCTGTTATGTAAACTACCAACAGGACAATTGGGCTTCTCTGTTACCACTGTCTGAGTTTGCCTACAATAATGGAGTTCAAGCTTCTACAAAAGAAACGCCGTTCTTTGCAAACTACGGTTTCCATCCACGTTTCTTTCCCCCTGTCATTGAAACTTCAGAAGTTCCCGCAGCAGAGGATTGGCTGCAGGAACTCACAGCGGTGCAACAACTTTTGCTCCAGCAACTGGACCAAGCCAAGGAGGACTATAAACGCCACGCTGACAAACACCGCCAGCCGGGCCCCGAAATCAAGGTAGGAGATCGGGTTTTCCTGTCCACTCGCTTTCTGCCCTCCCACCGCCCATGCCGGAAGTTAGATGCCCGCTTCATTGGTCCCTATCCAGTGGTGGCGCAATTAAACCCCGTGACTTTCAAACTCCAACTTCCGCGTTCAATGCGCATTCACCCAGTGTTTCACCGTTCCCTGCTCCTTCCGGCGGATGGTGTGCGTCCTGATACAGACCAACCGGCCCCCCCTCCTGTTTTGATGAATGGGGAGGAGGAGTTCGAGGTTGAGGACATTTTGGATTCTCGCTTTCATCGCCGCCGCCTACAATATCTCATTGACTGGGTGGGTTTTGGGCCTGAGGAACGCTCTTGGGAAGACGCCTCCACAGTCCATGCTCCTGATCTAACCCGTCGCTTCCATCAGACCTATCCCACCAAACCGCGACCTCGCGCCTCGGGGAGAGGGCCCCAGTTTGGGAGGGGCCCTGAGGAGGGGGATAGTGTGATGAACCATGGGCCTTGTAGTCCTGCTCAGGACATTGTAATCCCTGATGAAGATGAAAACTTGGGTTTTTTACCTTCCCAGTCTGAACTGGATTCCTCTCAGCCAGATCCTTCCCAGGCAGATCTGGAAACCTTGCACCTGCAAGAAAGTTGTGCCCCAGAAGTATGTCAAACAACCCCAGAGCCTACTTCTCCCGTGTTCTTGCGCCGGGAGTTTTGTAAACAACAGAGAAGTTTGGATTCAGCTTCGCGCAGGAGTGCGAGGATAGCAGCTAAGAATGTTGCCAATTAACATTGGTTCTCGTGAGAATCTTTAAGGAGTTTAACATCTGGTCTCAGAGTTTAGCTTTCGTTTCTGTTTCCCAGAGAACCGCTTTGGTGAGAAAGTTGGACTCTATATAGGTGTTTTGCCCGCGTAGCAACTTCGCGGAGTCAATTCGTCAGCCTACGGAGCGAGTTGTGTCTGGACAGCGCGCTCCGATTCAAGCCTCGCTTCAGCTCAAGCCTTGCCTTGCTATCCAGCCTTCGCCTTGCTTCCCAGCCTTTGTTTACCTACGGACTTTGCCTTGTTTCCCAGGACTAATCCTTGCCTTGTTTCACGGATTTTACCAAGTTATTCCACGGACCTTGTTCTTGTTCTTAGTTACCTTGTTCCACGTTCAAGCCTTGTTTCAAGTATCAAGTTATTTCCTAGCCACGCTCAAGTTTTATGGACTAAGGACCTTGTCATCTCCCCTCACTTTGCTTGGCAAAGTGAGTGTTTCGGTTATTGGATTACAACTTTGGACCTTAATATTTCTTATTGGACATTGCTTTTTTGGACTAATTCTGACCTTTCCTGAAGGGTCTAATTCTGGACTATTTTCTATACTTGTTTTTATTAACTTTATATATTCCTTCAATAAAGATATTAGTTAGATTCTGGCCTCTGTGTATGGTTATTGGTGCCTCTGCCGCCTGGGTCGTGACAGTTCTAGAAGTTTCTTTCTCTTTCCATAACTGTTCTGTAACAGGTCCCTTTCTGCCTGATCAACCACTTTGTCTGTCATGAGTACATCCTATGTCACTGCTGCTTAAACTGTGGGTCCCAACTTCCAACCCTAAACAGGGTCCTGACCCTTAGCTCAGTGATGAGGTAGTGAAAAATTTGTCAAGAGAAAAGGGTTTCTGAAAACCATCTAGACAATTACCTGAATCTGTTGGCAACAACCTGCAGTGTCTACAGTGGATTCTGTAGGAAATGCTTGTCAGACTCCTTAGCAAGCTTTGCAAGAACTTATTTATTATCAGTAAATGTTTAGTATATATATATATGTGTGTGTGTATGTGTGTGTGTGTGTGTGTGTGTGTGTGTGTGTGTGTGTGTGTGTATATATATATATATATATATATATATATATATATATAGCCAGGATCATGTAAAAGTTTCTTGGGAGGAAACGGGTTGTGAAAAAATTTCTAGGGGAGAAATGGATCACAAGTGGGAAAAGTTTAATGTCCTATGTCATCATAGGAATATAAATAATAATTGGCGTAGTGGACTAAGTGACTTGAAGGTTGGGTTGCTGACCTGAAAGCTGCCAGGTTCGAATCCCACCTGGGGAGAGTGTGGATGAGCTCCCTCTATCAGCTCCAGCTCCATGCGGGGACATGAGAGAAGCCTCCCACAAGGATGGTAAAAACATCAAAACATCCAGGCGTCCCCTGGGCAACGTCCTTGCAGACGGCCAATTCTCTCACTCCAGAAGCAACTCCGGTTGCTCCTGACACGAAAAAAATAAAATAAAAAATAGGAATATAAATAAAGTTTTTTTATTATTATTATTATTATTATTATTATCATCATCATCAACCCTTGTTTGGTGATAGTAGAGCCCGCTGGCAGAGAATTCTGAGTATCTCACAGAACTACAAATACCAGAATTCTATAGGATGAAGATATGGCAGTATCAAACTTGCATAGTCTGAAATGGGCCTTATTTAGTCTGTTCCAGTTCACATAACAGCCTCTCCTATTGTCTGTTCCCCCAAGAGACCTAAGTATGCCTAGAATTAAAGTTGTGCTTACAAAGCTCATGTGATCAGAACACTATTCTTATCAGAGCTTTGGCTCATGGGAGCTTTGTAACCACATTTACTCCACAGCCTTCTTCAATGTACAAATTCATGCCCCCATCCCCAATTTAAGCCCCATGCAAACACATGAACACACTTAAAGAGGGAGATTAACTATTGATTTTCACCCATTATTTGCTTCCCTTTTAAAAAAATAGTGAAATAGCACTATTTTGCAATATAAAAACTGAATAACAATAAATAATTAAAGCCTCCCCTTGTGGAGAAGAAGAACCAACAAATTAAGGACCAATTAAAGAGCAGTAATCCTGCTGAGGAAGCAATCAGAGACAGAAGATGCAAAGAGGAAGTTTCTAATTAAAGGCAATAGCACTTTGCCAGTCCATACCAGACAGGTTGGCACTGCAACTGCATTTTAAGAGGGAGAAGTGCCACAAATTAGTTATGGGGATGGGTGGTGGATAGGATGGGAGGTCAGAAAAAAAATCACTGGAAAGGTATAGGTCTGAAACATGTTATTGAGGCTCTTCAATGAAATCATGAGCATAAGGATAGCTATTCCAGACTATTCTGCTATCATGGAAGCAACTGAGGAGCAAAAGCTGGTTGAACTAAAGGCAAGAACTTATCTCAAGATTCATTTTGAGTGTTATACAGTATAACCCCTGAATCCGCAATTATATGTTCCAGGATTTTGTGTGGATATATGAAACTGTCTAATAGCAATTTCATATATCTATGCAAAGGACTTTCAGCCCAGGAATATAATGGAATTGTGCTGGAGGACCTTGAAAATGTTTAGAAAGGACATATTTTGTCAAATGAAACTGCAGGTACTGGTCCCGCAGATCTGAGAGTTGTACTGTATCTGAACAATAGCTTTTAGTATTGCCTAAACCAGGGGTCCCCAAACGAAGGCCCGGGGGCCACATGCGGCCCATCGAAGCCACATCCGGTCCCTGCAGCAGTGGCTTCCTCCTCCTCTGTTGTGGAAGGCGCATGGGGCACAAGGGAGGAGGAAAGGCGTGCACCTTTCCCACCTCCTCCCTCGCCTGGTGCGCGCCTTCCAAAGCTTTGCTTGTTTATAATGGCATTTTAATTATTTTTAATTAATAATTAATTATTAAGGGGTGCTTTGCCAGTACTTTTGGTGCACAAAGACAGAAAGGGGGTGGACTATATGGCTCAAGGGGTCTCTTCCAACCCTCTTTATTATTATTATTGACACAAAGACACAGTGTAACACAGCAAATGAGATATATAAGCTGGATTTTGTATCACAAAATCACAAGTTGAACACTTCCCAAGTGTTTAGGACTGTGTGATTTATTATTATTATTATTATTATTATTATTATTATTATTATTATTATTATTATTATTAACAACATTGAGGCTGGGTGGTCATCTGTCAGAGGTGCTTTGCTTATGCTTTTAGTGCACAAAGGCAGAAGGGGATTGGACTAAATGGCCCAAGGGGTCTCTTCCAACCCTCTTTGGTATTATTATTATTATTATTATTGACACAAAGACATAGTATGACACAGCAAATGAGATGTATATGCTGGATTTTGTATCACGAAATCACAAGTTGAACACTTCCCAAGTAGTAATAGTAGTAGTAGTAATTATTATTATTATTATTAACATTGAGGATGGGAAGCCATCTGTCAGAAGTGCTTTGCTTGTGCTTTTGGTGCACAAAGACAGAAGGGGGTTGGACTAAATAGCCCAAGGGGTTTTTTCCAACCCTCTTTATTATTATTATTATTATTATTATTATTATTATTATTATTATTATTATTATTATTATTGACACAAAGACACAGTATAACACAGCAAATGAGATATATATGCTGGATTTTGTATTACAAAATCACAAGTCGAACACTTCCCAAGTATTTAGGACTGTGTGATTCATTATTATTGTTGTTGTTGTTGTTGTTGTTGTTGTTAACAACATTGAGGCTGGGAGGCCATCTGTCAGGAGTGCTTTGTTTGTGCTTTTGGTACACAAAGGCAGAAGGGGTCTCTTCCAACCCTCTTTATTATTTTTATTATAATTATTATGATTATTATTAACATTGAGGCTGGATTTGTTTCTGTTTTGTTTGTTTACTTCAAAATAAGATATCTGCAGTGTGCCTAGGAATTTGTTCATAGTTTTATTAAAATATAATCAGGCCCTTCAATGGACTGAGGGACCGTGAACTGGTCCCCTGTTTAAAAAGTGTGGGGACCCCTGGCCTAAACTGTTGTTTTATGTAAAATCATTGGTGATCTAGTTAAAATACACACACACACACACATCTTCCCCTCACTCCCCCATTTAGTAGAACACAGCAAAGTTTCTTAATACTTTTCAGTTCTTTGCAATTTAAAAGAGAAGGGAAGAGTTGCTAAACATGAGCTGCTAAACAATTAAATTCTACATCATGCAGTTAGGTTACGGAAGTGTTTGAGAGAAAAAAGAAATGAAGATGATTACAATAATTTGCTTATATAGTGTCCCTTCTTTCATTTAAGGTGATTTACATGGATATAATAACATAAAATAACAATAAAAGGATAATAGAACCCATTAAAATCATTTTTAAAAGTGATAGTGTGGGGAGGAAGTGTGGAAAAGGAATTTCAAGCTTATTCAGGTGAATTCATCAGCACAGTGTTTATTTCAAGAAGGATCTGACTTGAAAAACTACTTGCTGTGCTGATGTTTGGCCTTCGAACAAAGGAATCATACAAAGCAAATTTGTTCTGAGCATATGAAAAGTACCACCTCAGGGTATATTTCCTTAGTACAGAATAAACTGCACTCCATCCATACATCTCAGGGAAGATACTGTTGGGTTATCTAAGCAATCATGCATGCATTTTCAATGTGGGATGGTTTATGTAGTTAGTTATGTTTGTTGCTTAGTAACCTGAGCCAAGCTGCATTCCAGAGTTGAAGCCACTATTTAGGGGTTTTTTGCATATGAAATGGGAAATGGGAGTATCCTTTCTGGGGACACATAGGAAGTGATGTACAGATGCCTCTTTCTGTCTCTTCCTCTTCGCTCCTGACCATGCCATGCTGATGTTCCTCTTTGTTAAGAGATATGTAGTATCCTGAACTGTTTTTCTTTTGGAACTAAGATGTTTTTGCCTGTATGACCATCATCATACAAGATTGTGAGTAAACATATTTTTGCTATTTTATTTGATGTCTCTGATGTTTATTTTATGCGCATGACCTTTTAAAGGGAAAGGGAGACTGGATATTTTGTCTTATTGTTTATTTCCTTTTTACCTCTGCTCACATAAACCCCTAGTCTTCTGCGTTTTTTACTGCTCTGCACCAATATTTAACCATATTGGAATAATAATCTTAACAGGTTATGAATATATATATTTCTATTAGATACAAACTGAGGCTTGTCTCTGATAGAAGGTAGATGAGAAAAGGTGAAGATAGCAAAAGTATAGCCTAATACTACTACTACTACTACTAATAATAACAACAACTTTATTCTTATACCCCACCCCATCACCCCGAAGGGACTCGGGGCGGCTTACATGGGGCCATGCCCGGACACAACAGTATAAAATCAAAGCAAAAACAATAAAGCAAATCAATCAACAATAAAACATCAACCTAGAGAAGGACTAGCCGAGAGATAGGCAAAATCTCTAACAGAGACAGGACATATTAGTTTGCAAAGGGATCTCAGAGACTAACTATGAGAACAATGTTGGTAGCATAAGCCTTCATAGACTAAGGGCCTTATCACACTACACTGTTATAGTGCTATTATTCCACATTACCTGCCATGGCAAGATCCTAGGGAACCCCAGGATTTGCAGTTTAGGGAAAAGCATTTAGAATTCCCAGCTAGAGAGATCCTGGCCCTCATTAAACTACAGTTTACCAATAAGGTTGTAAGGTTGACAGTTAGTGCCTGCTCATGAATGCCCAATCCTAGTTTACCAATAAGGTTGTACTCGGCACTTTACCTGTCGCCCTGGTCCTATAGTTTGCTTTTTACACAAGTCCATGCCCAGCCCTCTCCAGTCTGATCATGCCTAAAGTATTCCTGGTTGCTAGTTTGTTGAGTTTTGTTTGATATAGCTTTAACACTATTTTTTAATATATATTTTGCTGTTTTTAAATTGTGCTTTAATTGGACTGTTATATGTTATTATGTTTTTAACTATGTTTTTAGTTGGCGAATTTTGTTGTCTATCCTGGGCTTGGTCCTGCTTGCAAGTCCCTTTGTAGAGATGGTGGCGAGTTATAATGTTGATATTATTATTATTATTATTATTATTATTATTATTATTATTATTATTCCCTAGAATTCCACAGAACGTTGTCACAACAGTTAAAGCAGAACAATAGAGCTATAACAGTGTAGTGCTATGGGGACCAGAGGGCCTCATCATAAAGGCCAGGTGAAGTGTCTTGCTTCGCCTGGCAACTGGGAATAATTATTCTGTGGGTTCACTGTGGGATGATCTGTCAAAACCGAATGGGAATAGCCAGATATAGCTGTAAAAATGAATAAACTTTAGATGCATTTGAAACACCCCTTAAGCCTTGAACAATTAATTATTCCCCACTAAACCCTATTCAATTTTCCCATTTTGCTGAATCTCAGGAAGTAGATTAACGATCTTATATGGAATTACCTTGTGGCCCCAGTGCCAGAACCAGGGAGGATCTGGAGGGGGAAAGGGGCAAAGTAAGAAGCAGGAGCTCAAGATTTCAAATTTCAAAGGCACTAGCCTGGAAAGGGAACCAGTCACAACCATTTGCTCATAGAGGGTACCTTTGGATAGCTTTTGTCAGATTTGAGACCTAGTACCTAATTAAGCCCAGCAATACAGTGTCCTTGTAAAGTCTTGTCCAGACTTCCCCAACATCTTAATATAGAAACTACAGTTATCTCTTTGGCTTCCACGAAGAGGTTAAAAATGCCCTTAGTGAGCCAGGTTTTTTTGTGTGTTGCTCTTTCCTGTCCACAAGCAAAAGACAACACCCAGAACTGCAGGAAGCTCAACGCAGCTCCATCTAAGTGCTTCTTTCCTGAACCAGGTCCACAAGTTTTGGCATGGGGAGAAGCAGGTGGGTTGGTGAGAAGAGAAGGAGGGTGGCAGATAGGTGCGGCCTGGAACAGTCCAGGAAACAGGCCTTCCACTTGCTCTTCCATGGCTTGAAAACTGAAGGAAAAGGCAAGAAGGAAGAAGATGAAGGCTACCTCCCTAGAGACTCTGGAAGGGCGGGATCCCTATAGGAGGTGAAAGAAAGGGCCAGCTTCCCTGGCAACAAACCTTCCTTGTTGTCTTGTCTTTTTAGAATAGGTGGTTATGTTTTTTTCTATTGTCCTCTTGTTGCTTTTGCAGTACTTCTCCATCCAGTTCCTTCTTTCCCTGACCTTTTCACTTTTGTATTCTTTAACTTTTCTTTATTTGCTTTTCTCATTTTATAGTTGCTCTTTCCTCTCTTACTGCCTTCTGTTGCTTGAATTTTATAAGGTAAATTCTTCCTAAAAGTCTTTTCAGTAGTTTTTTTTCCTGAACAAGGTTGATCTTGGGTAGAATAAGATGATTCACATACACTCAGCAGGGGAAGTGGAAAAATTACATCTCAAACAACAAGATAAAGGTAGTAGACAGCAGGAGAGAAGTATGTTAAGAAAATATTACTGATTGCTGAAGGTTTGTGCAATTGTATACTTTTCTCTTACGTGTTTAAATTCTTGTTACTGTTGAGGTGTGCTTTCAAGTCATTTCCAATTTATGGTAACCCTAAGGTGAACCTATCACAGGGGTTATTTTTTTGCAAGATTTGTTCAGGGGATTTGGGTTTTGGGTTTTTCTGAGGCTGAGAACACTTGCCCAAGGTCACCCAGGAGGTTTCTATGGCTGAGTGAGCATTTAAAGCCATATCTTCAGAGTTGTAACTCAACACTCAAACCACTGTACACTTACTTTCACATTTTCAATTATACAGCATGCTAATAACCTGTGCCAGAATTAAAGAAACATTCCATCTATTCAAGCTCTCAGTTTCGTGTGATGGTCAAGGGAAAGTATATTTTTGGTCTCTAAAAACTATGCAAAATGATTACAACTGCACTGAGTGCAGATCACTTACTTGTCTTCTCTGCATTTCCAGCATCCTCTTCATCAAAGGGAGGGGGGAAGTCAAGCTCTTCATCTATGGAATAAGAAAGAAAATAAATCTAGTAAGCCAGTCATGGCACATTATAATTTTTGCTTTACACGCAAAACCAATTTCAGAATTTTCACAAACAAAAATATAAATATTTAAGGCTACCAATCCTAAAATAATTTATTTTAAGAAATATTAAAGCATTTCAGGCATTAGTTGCCCCCTCATATAGTTTCAAACTGATGTGGTATTTCATTAAAGAATTGGGGGAATATTATTTGGATTATGCAAAAAAAATCAGTTGAAGAAGAAATATGGAAGAATACTTCAATACATGATTACACCTCCAAAAATCATTTATATTCAAAGACCTAATTGCACCAACAAAAGAAGACTGAGTGGTTAAAATGTATGAATTAGCAATGCTCCGCAAAGAAAAATCATTGGTCAATTTTCAAAATATTGTAATAGATTTGTTACTTTGTGAAGATATACATAACAATGGTGAAAAGGTACAACTTTGTATAAAATGTAATTAGTAGAAGATATCACATAAAAGCAGTTTAAATATACTAAATGTAGCCTCTCATGAAGGGAGGGAAAATAATGTTATCCTTCCCTGTGTAATGTGTAGCATAGTGTGTAGTAGTATGTAAATGTTGCAGTATCCATTTAATATTATTTTATGTTTGCAATATGTGCGAGTGAGTGTTAATAAAATATTTTAAAGAGGATTTTCAAAAAATACTGTAAGTACAAAGTTTTTTTCAGTTAGACCTATGTGTTTGAAAGTATCTTCTGCTTGTAACCTTCTCTTCTTTATTACCACTTTTCCTATATTTTCCTTCCATAAAAAGTAATTTTTAATGGAAAGAAAGAAAAGAAGAAAAGCAACTTCATCATTTGATTAGTAGTGCTTGGAGCTGTCCATCCAGAAACGCATCTAAAACAGGTTCTGAAAAATGTTCTGACAATTTCCAGAAAAGCTAATTCTGCTATCTGTCTACTGTTCCATGTCCACACTATCACCAACAAAATATCCCTGTAGCTGTTTATGGGATTTTTGATAAGGTGAAGGAGGAGCATATAAATTAGAAAAAGGTCATTCATTCTTATTTCCTTTTTTTCTATATGGCATTTACTTATTTCCTCTTGGCCCAAAGGTGTCCCAAAGGTGATCTCAACATACGTCTCATAATAAATTAATAAATGTACACATGGGATAGGCCACCAAAAAAAGACTTGAGACTCAAAGCTAATGTAGCTTTTGACTTTGCAAGACTGAATGTGTGCAGGGTAAGTCATGAAGCTGGATTTACTCTGTAGATGAAGATCCCACTGTGATTATTATTATGAGTGATTTGTATTCCTCTTTATCTCCCTTCATCTCCAAGTCTCTGTCCCCACAGGCAATATAATTACTTATGTACCGTACCAGATTATTGTAAGGACTGACCGAAATAATGTATGTGAAGCTCTCTAAACCATCTAAAGTTTTGCTCTTCCTGATGATGAATTTATTAAATGCCTAACATTTGCTAAACTCTTTAAAGAGACAATCCCCTGATGACAAGCTTACAACAGAAATGATAAAAAAGGCGGGGATTAGGTGTGGATTAGAAAGAGAAACAGGGAAACTCTGGAGAAAAGTATGAGTGTTATATAATTGGCCTCATATTACTAAACTCCAAATGGACAGGGTTACTGATATGATTACTGCATGCTGATAAGCACAGGGCTATTGAATGGAAGCATTGAAGTGATGCTCCCACGCCATGAACTCCGCTGGACTGGCCACATTGTTCGAATGGCCGATCCCAAAGTTGTTACTATACTCCCAACTCAAGAATGGAAAACAAAATGTTGGTGAATATGAAAAGAGATTTAAAGATGTGCTTAAAACTAACCTTAAAAACTATGGCATAGACACTGAGAACTGGGAAGCCTTGGCCCTTGAGCGCTCTAGCTGGCGGTCAGCTGTGACCAGCAGTGCTGTGGAATTTGGAGGGTGAAAAGGAGAAACGTGCCAAGAGGAAAGTGCATCAAGCCAACCCTGACCAGGACTGCCTTCCACCTGGAAACTGATGTCCTCACTGTGGAAGAACATGCGGGTCAAGAATAGGGCTCTACAGTCACCTACGAACCCACCGCCAAGACATTACACTTGGAAGGCCATCATACTCAGACAATGAGGGATTGCCTAAGTAAGTAAGTAAGTAAGTAAGTAAGCACCACTACACACACCACCTAAGGGGTGAACCAACAGTTAATGCAGTGATATGACTGCTGTCAAATGACTACTATTGATTGCTCAGCATACCTATGTAGTGAATCCCAGATTCCACATGAGTTTATCTGGCAAGATGGATTTATTAAGTACATCATTGCAACACCTCCTGGCCACATGACCCTGGAAACGTACAAGCAGTTTGGCCAATCCAATTTACTCCCTAAGACATGCAGACTATATATTCGGTAGCAGCCTTTTGTGTAGTAACATTACAAACAGCCCTTACTTCTTTTTCTGTCTGGCAACAACAACCTATATACCAAAGCTTAACATATAGAAAAGGAAGGGAAAATGGGTTATCACCTGCTAGCAGAGGAAGGTAATATTTTAAAACATGCCCCATAAACCTATCAATTGTTATTTAAGGCAGTAATAGCAATCACTTGTTATAGCATCGTAAATTTACATGGCACTTTATAAGCATAACACAAGCGGGAAAGCTTCCTTAGCTTTGACAAGTATCTCCGGTTTCACTAAAGAAAGACAATGAATGAAACACACTGTCAGGAGATGATGGAGGCCATGTAAAGAGGAAAAGGGAGGGAGATGCGGAAGGACCGACTTAACAGAAGGAGAGAAAGGAATCCAGAAGGAAGCCGGGGTTAAGAGACTAATAGAAAACACGGGATAAATATACACAAACATTGATGAAGTGGTAACATAACACAAGGTGTCTGTAAACACTTGGTGAACTGGTCATCTGCAAAAGTTGTAAATATGGATTTTTTCCATTCTTTCCCCTATCCAGATTTCTGATTAAGTGCAGATGCAGAATTATTTTTTTCTGATTATAAGACAGTGTGGTAATTTATTAGTTGATAAACTGATATTTACATTCAAAATAGAGAAATTGGATGGGGAAAAGAGGTGGCTGCACTCAGGCAGTAAATTATCACCATTATTGAAGCTGACTTCTTTGATACCAGTATGAGGTAGCTAGTAGGTATTCTTTATCAAGCTTCTGAAAATGGAAGCATTATTCCATTTGGCTGCCACAGATATTTATAATCATGGAATCATACATTCTTGTGTCCATAATAACACACGGTGGCGATGAAGTCCAGAGATTTTTCAGACTGCCCACAGCCTCCTTATCATGCTTTTAAAGAAAAATATGATTGAATGTAATTACATACATAGACATGGAGGAAAATAAAGAACTTCCATGCTGGTGAGAAAAAAAATCTTCCTAAGATGCATCTACACTGTAGAATTAATGAAGTTTGACACCATTTTAACTACCATATTTCAATGTTATGGAATCATGGGAGTTGTAGTTTTGTAAGTTCCCTGAGTTACAAACATCCGACTTACAAATGATTCATAGTTACAAACGAGAGTAAGACAACAGGAAGTAAGAGAAATCTACCCCTAAGAAGGGAAATTCACTTCTGAAAGCGTTGTCGTGGGGAAAGGTATCTCAACTCAAGCTTTAACATCAATCCTTGTTTCCACAAGCCGAATTTTTCAAAATTCAATTATCACATGAACAGAAAGTGAGGCGAGATCTTCTGAACAGGGGCACAGACAGAAAAACAAACACCACAGGGGTGTTAACCCTTCCCTATGCTATCCAAAGCGCGTATGTATGTATGTATGTATGTATGTATGTATGTATGTATGTGTTGTATGTATGGCTGGAGTTACACTTAAAAGAGTTATATGTTGCTGATGAGTATGCACGCCCAGTATGGAATACATCTCACCATGTTAAAAAAGTGGGTGTGGCTCTTAATGAGATGTGCCGCATTATCACAGGATGTCTACATCCAACACCGCTGCAGAAATTATACTGTTCAGCCGGTATGGCACTACTTGACAACTGCCGGGAAGAAGCAGCCAGCAATGAAAGGACCAAGGCATTGACATCTCCAGCCCATTCTCTGTTTGGATATTGGCCAGCATGCCAACAACTTAAATCATGAAACAGCTTTCTAAGATCTACAGATATACTCTCAGGAACACCTCAGCAAGCGAGGGTCCAAAAGTGGCAGGTAAAAACCCGTAACCTCAATCAGTGGCTGATACCAGATGAGAAACTCCCTCCTGGGCACACAGAAGACTGGGTGACTTGGAAGGCACTGAACAGACTGTGCTTTGTGACCATGAGATGCAGAGCCAATCTTAAGAAATAGGGCTAAAAAAGTGGTCCATGACATGCGAGTGCAGAGAAGAACAAACCACAGACCACTTACTACAATGCACTCTGAGCCCTGCCACATGCACAGCGACACCAGAGGCACTCGAAGTGGCCAGCTTCTGGTCAAAGGAAATTTAGCATAATGCCAAGTTTTTAACTTTGTGGTTTTTATACATTATAACTGTAATCTCAATTTGCTTCTGACACGATAAATAAATACACTTTAAAAATGTACCTGTTCTAACTTACATACAAATTCAACTTAAGAACAAACCTACAGAGCTTATTTTGTTCGTAACTTGGGGACTGCCTGTAATTAGATGAGGAAAGAAACTCTTTCCCCACAAACTCTGAATCAGAGCACTCTCCCATCCTATCTTTTATTACTCATTCCATCTATTACCAGGATTCAAATCTCTTGGTTCTTGATTTAAACACTTAAGGGTTAATTAAGATGGTTGCTACTATATAGTATACTAGCTGTGCCCGGCCACGCGTTGCTGTGGCGAAGTATGGTGGTATGGGAAATAAAGTATTGAGGAATTGGTGGTAGTTAAGGTAAAGGGTAAAGGTTTTCCCCTGACATTAAGTCCAGTCATTTCTGACTCTGGGGATTGGTGCTCATCTCCATTTCTAAGCTGAAGAGCCAGCGTTGTCCATAGACTCCTCCAAAGTCATGTGGCTGGCATGACTGCATGGAGCGCCGTTACCTTCCGGCCGGAGCAGTACCTATTCATCTACTCTCGTTTGCATGTTTTTGAACTTCTGGGTTGGCAAAAGCTGGGGCTAACAGTGGGGGCTCTCTCCGCTCCCCCAGTTCAAACCTGCGGCCTTTTGGTCCAGAAGTTCAGCAGCTCAGCGCTTTAACACGCTGCACCATCAGGGGATATTATTTCCTAAAGGTTGTGAATATTTCTGATTTTTTTTGTCTGTTGGAGGCAAGTATGAATGCTGCAATTAGGGAAAATGAGTAGCATGTAATGGCCTTGCAGCTTTAAAGCCTGGCTGGTTCCTCCCTGAGTGAATTTTTTGTTGGGAGGTGTTAGCTGGCCCGGATTGTTTCCTGTCTGGAATTCCCTTGTTTTCAGAGTGGTGTTGTTTGAGATATTTTATGTGCTTCTACTATCTGTGGCCCTCAGAAAACAAAGGATTTGACAGACTTTGGTGATGGGAATAGTTTGTTGGGAGGTGTTAGCCCTGATTGTGTTGGATAAGTGAGACACTACTGTATATTGATAATGTTATATTATCTGCTTAGAACTGGATTATATGAGGCCCCTTCTTCACAGCTGTATAAAATGCACACTGAAGTGGATTATATGGCAGTGTGGAGTCAAGATTATCCAGTTCAAAGCAGATAATTTAAGTTTCTAAATGGGTTATATAGCTGTGTGGAAGGGCCTTGAGTCTACACTGCCTTATAATCCAGTGCAAATTAGATAATCTGTGGAAGAGGCCTAAGTGAAGCCTAACTCTGCCTGTCCCCTGGGCTGAGTCCATTGCTAGGAGACCAAGTGGGCGGAGCTTAGCCTTCTAACTGGCAGCAATTGGATAAAAACAATTATTCCTCTCCCTCTAATTAGGACTTTAATTTTCTTTTCTTTTTGTTGTATCAACCTAGAGCCGTGGATGACGGGTTGTATTGCTAAATTTCAAGGTTGTGGGGCCTGTAGTTTTGTTGTTTTGTCCGCTGCCCTGATGCCATCACTCTTTTATATATATAGATAGCTGTGCTTCACTTTCTTTTTTATTCCCATAAGTAATTAAATGTGGCTTAAATCTTTCCTTCTATCCATTCCCCCTTAAGTTTGTTGTCTGCAGTACCTGTTGTCTGCAGTACCTGTCTGCAGTATGTGAGTTCTTATCAACGAGTGAAAAAGATCGGTTTTAGATAGTCTCTGCTATTCTTTACACACATGATGCAAGCTCCTTTCCAACTTGGATCCCCCAGTAACTGGGAATTCCTGCACCTCCCTTATGCACAGTGGATGGTAACTGAACTCAGAACTCTACAATATTAGGATGCCTGGAGCAGCAGACCATGGAAACCAAACACACTGATACCCTTCAGTTGGCAAACTAATAAAGTTATTACAGGAAAGGTACTGTGATAAGGGAAAAAAAGAACTCTCTGTTCTACAAAACTAAGGGGAGCATGTAAGGAACCATAGTTGGCACCAGGCTCTCTGGGAGAAAAGGATGCACACATCTACATTGTTGAATAATGCAGTTTGACCCTACTTTAATTGCCATGACTCAGTGTTATAAAATCATGAAGCGGTAGTTACACAATGTCTTTAACTTTCTTTGCCAAAATAGTGCTGAAGGCTCACCAAACGACACCTCTCATGATTGCATGGCATTCAGCCGTGGCAGTTAAAGTGGTGTTGAACTGCATTAATACTACAGTGTACATGCACCCAAAGCCATGTTAATAGAGAAATAGAGAGTAGTAGTTGACATCAGCAACCCAGGAAGATAAGCGTAGGTTGGAACAGTTGAAGGATATTTTAGGAAATTTGAAGTCTCTCTTTCTCTTTTAAATCAACTTGCATCTTTAAAGTTGCTTTAAACAAAATCCATGTTTTTCTCCTACTGGATTTTTTTTTTAAAAAGAGTTCTCCCCTTGACATCAACAGTTTTGCTTTTTAGCTTGTAAGGGAAGAGATTTTTTTTCAAATGCTTCAAATGGTTGCAATGATTTAAAACCAGTTTTTTCTATCCATGTGTGGTTGTCTTAAACTCAAATTCCAAGTTGCAATTTCTCAGCCCCTTTCTCGGGAGCACAGCTGCATGTTATGTATTTAATGTAGTATTTCATTTTCTGCTGATGTTTGACATAGAGGTGAGGCGTATAGCTTCCCTGACTCTACTTTGTTTATGCTAGTTGACACTATTATATTTATGAGGGGGGTGTTAGGGTTATATATGGCATATATTTAATACTTCAAAAGTGTTTCTGTGCCTATTTTTTTTTGTAAAAAACCAAAGTTACTAAAATACTGATGATCAGGTAGGTATGGTAAGCAGTACAGATACCTGAATTTTTCAACTGAGCAAATGTATCAACAATGCATTTATACTGTATTGAGTTATCCTGGATTAGTCCAAGGAAGAAGCAAAGGGAAACTATGAACTCTGATCCATGGGAGTTCCATTCAAATCAGCCTTCTGAAGTTCAATGAGGCATTGTCAGTCTTTTTTGCAGTCCTATGGGCTAGAATCCCGCTTTTGAAAAACGAAAATAAAAGCTGGAATTCATAAAATTGTAAATTCTGCTTTCAATATGAAACACAGTTGACATTCACCACTGAGCTCTAGTTTTCAGTGAACACAAGTGATTTGTGACAGGTGGTTTGATGCAAGTCTAATCAGCCACAGGGACTTTTCTCCCTGAGGTCATTTGATAAGTGCAAAGCGCACAGGACAACCTGGCATGTCTCACTTTCTGGAAGGCAAAGCTTTTCTCCACCACCACTTTTGTCTAGGGCACAGCTGTCTCTTACCCTTCATTCAAATCAATGCAAATTGGGTCAGGGTCATCCCTCAGTGAATTCAGAATTGGATCTGAAGTTGGAGGGTCACAGAAACAGCTCCCCCTGCCCTGCTTCACCCTCGCCGTTAGACGGGAAAGTGGCATCAAAGATCTTTTCTAAATAAATCAGCCTTGATTGTAAAACCCAGGCCAACAACAAGAGGCAACCTCATTAGCATTGATTTTAAAATAAATTATTGAGAAAGCCTCCCCCACACCACTTCCCTGCTCTGTAGATCTGTGCAGGAGAACTGTAAATGTTATCTTCTTGCAATTATTAAAAATGGGGGGAGGGGGAGAAAAGAAGAAGGGGGAGGGGAGTAGAGAAAGCAATAATAATAATAGAACAATCAAGGATAGATTAATATCCTTTCAGGAAATGCTATGCAAAAATGGGAGAGGAAATGGAACACACAGGGTTGCTCTTGTCTTACTGAGTACTGGGACTTTGAGGTCAGTTTTTGCAGCCCAAGCTGCTGTTCAGGGTCAGCCGTATGTTGTACTGAGACAAAAGGCTGCTGCTCTTTTCCCCACCCATCCACTCCCAACTAGCTGGCTTTTTCAACTAGTAACAGAGGAAGGAAGCATCTCTGAGATGTCACCACTATGTGCATTATGTTCCATGAGCAAAACCATCTTCCTGACACAGCAATGCATGAGATGTATTACTGTATATCCCACCCTAAAAGCACCAGATCCTGTCTAATCTTAGACATCAAACATAGTCAGCTCTGGTTAGTGCTTGGATGGTAGACCATGAATGTATACCAAGTGCTCTATTTCAGAGGAAGGAATTGGCAAAACCACCTCTGAGTATTCTTTGGCTAAGGAAATTCTTTGAAATTAATGAGGTTGCTATAAGTCAACAGGCGACTTGAAGGTGGGCGCGCACACAGTGGTTGAAGCAGCAACCCATTCCATACTCATATTCATCTACACAAGGTCCTTCTGCATTAACAGACTCTATGAGGGAGTGTCTGCATGTTTGGCAACAAAGTTGTACTTCTTGGAGTTTTAACTGGATCCCAAATCAAGTGTTTTCACTTTGCACACTTGGTGTTCCGGCAGAAAGAAAAACAGGTTGGGGGTGGTGGGGGTGGCAGGGGTAGAAAAGGGTTGTGCGTTAATTTAGAACTGCTCCTGGGTGAGCTGTTTGTAGAAACAGTTATGAGGGCAATTCATGTAAAGAGCCAGTATTTTTAACCAAGAGGTAGTTTGCTGTCGCTTTCTTCTGTAATAAAGCCAGCATTGCCTGGTATTTCTTAGGGGGGGGGGGGGGGGCTTAGCAGGCTTGACCATATTTAACTTCCCACAGCACATGTAAGAGGCAGGGAAATTGCCCTATGATTTAAGGGTAGAGTTGAGCAACTGGAGGCAAGAACTGAACCACAGTTCAGAGACTCCTTAGCCATCATACTCAACTGTGATATATGACTGGAATTGATGCCCAACAATATTTGGGAAGACAAGAGTTTTCACTCCTGCTTTAAGGAATTGAGTAGGAAAAATCAAGCAATTGTAAATTCATTTAAATGGCACTCATAAAGAAGAATTTTCCATTAGATTTTGCTCTGAGCCTATGGACCAAGTCTCTGTGTTTGTGGGGCTGCTCCCAAATGTCCATAGACTGCCTATGTTATTTGCCACTTTGTAGCTGAAACAGGGCTCACAGCATCATACCACTAGGACATTCCAAGTAGCAGAGACTGACATCACCTGCCACTATGCCATACTTCCCTGTTCCCATAGCTGTAGTCCTCACAGTACCTAGCACCAAGTGATTGTGACTTTTCCCAGAAATTAGCTGTAGACTGATAAAGCTGTCCATTTTTTTACTGCCATAAGGCACTTGTACTTTGAAATTTGCTACTATATAATCAGTTACTTCTAACCACAGCTCATTTCTTAATGTTTTTCATCATGCTATTCCTCAAAGGTTATTAGAGGTATAGTAAAGGTAAAGGTTTTCCCCTGACATAAAGTCTAGTCGTGTCTGACTCTGGAGGGTGGTGCTCATCTCCATTTCTAAGCCGAAGAGCCGGAGTTGTCCACAGAGACCTCCAAGGTCATGTGGCCGGCATGACTGCATGGAGCCCTGTTACCTTCCCGCCAGAGCGGTATTTATTGATCTACTCACATTTACATGTTTTCGAACTGCTAGGTTGGCAGAAACTAGGGCTAACAGCGGGAGCTCATACCGCTCCCCGGATTTGAACCGCCGACCTTTCAGTCCGCAAGTTCAGCAGCCCAGCAGTTTAACCTACTCCGCCACCGGGTACTCTGAGTGTCTCATAGTAGCCCCTTAAAAACTTCAGGCACAAGAGAAGTTGGGATGGTGCAGGGATGAGAGTAAAGCAAGTCAATTTTATCTGTAAAACAAATGGGGAAAACTCCTGACCAGTCAAGAAAGTTGATACTACTAGTTAACTACAATGTTCAGTGATGCACAGAATTAGGCCACTAGAATGGAACCAGAACCAGGCCATAAGATTTCCAGTTTAAGTCATACTCTTTGCAATGTTAGAAAACACTAACTGCTTGTCTTCCTGATCAAGGATAGTAAGTATTCAGTCTCTCTTGCTCTCTGTCCAGCAGCTCAAATTGCCAGGCAGAGCTGTTTAGCAGAGTGAGACCCAGACAATTCCCCAAGGAAATTCTTCTGTCTCGCTTTCACTTTCAGCTTTACTGGAAACTCTGCACTCTTCTCCTCCTCTCAGGCCGCTATGCGCTAACCACATTGGCAAAGTCTTCTTAATGAGTTCATGGTGGTTTGTTGGGTCCATGCCCTTGGGCCTGAAGTGAGCCGAATTTCACCAGAAATGTCTTTTTGGCTGCCTCCATCTTGTCCACCATCTACTGAACTCAAAGAAAGCAAGGAAGAAATTGTACTTTGTCTACCAAAGAGGAATTAGGAAAGAAACCAAAAATGTCTAGTTAACTCATTGGCCTGAAAACAGGATACAGGAGTGAACTTGAACCTGGTTTGTCTCCCACCATCTGCTTCAGGGCCTAGCTCAAAAATCTCTTTTTCACATAAGAGGTCTCAGGACGTGGATGTGATTTGTAGCAACCTAGATTCTAGGACCTGTGCAGATTGTCTCTGCTTCTACAGTGGAGGCAATTAATGGCCATTAAACACATAAAGATAACACTGAAGGTTTAATTCCAAAGTCCAGCAGCAACTGTTCGGTCTGGTTGTACTGGACGGAGGCAAGGAAGCAGGTCCACTTCAGCTTCACTGAATAAACTAGCTATTGCAAAGCTTTGTAACATAAATCAATCAATGTGGAAGTTCTGCTGTAGATGCTCTCCTACCAATGAAAACTGGTTTGGGCAAGGATAATAAGAAGCTGCCTTATATTAGGTCACATTTTGCCACACTATACTCCAAGTGTGGGTAACCACAGAAAGTCATACTCATCCATATGTGTGTGCTTCATGTTACTTTTCATCTTATGGTGATCCCATTAATTTTCTGGGATTTTCTGGGGCGAGAAATGTTCAATTGTGGTCTTGCCAGTTCCTTCTTTTAAAATATAGCCAACAATACCTGGTAGTCATTGGTGATCTTCCATCCAAATACTAACCAGATCCGGCCTTGTTTAACTTCCAAGATCAGGTGAGATCTGATCCTTTAGGTTACTCATACCTAACACTTTTTCAAAACTGGAAACAACTGCACATCTGCCTCTGATTATACAAAAATATCACTTCTATTGGCCCAAATGTCCATCCCCAAAATGGGCTTCCTGAAGAATTTTAGTGGTTGTAATTCTACATTTTGCACCTATATTTCTTTTCCAGGTATGTGGGGGGAATCTAAGGGTTATAGTGACAACTTCTGACCTACAGTGTGCACTTACCCAATCCCGATCTACTGTTTACTCTGATAAATTGTAGTTTTCCAGGGTTTAAAGAACAATCCTTCCATATTAGTGACTAACTGGGCTTCTTAACTGGAGTTGCCAAGGAATGACAATCTACATACAAAGCATTTATTTTGCGTCAGAACTCAGAGAAGTTACCTTTAGGCTATAAAATGTTTAGGACAAAAAAGCTTCTTAGAGCTTGGTCTATGATGAAAGATGGGGAGGGAGGGAAAGCACTTCTTGTGTGTGGAACTGTAAGCTGAACAAATTGTCCTGTACAGTGCAGGGTATCCGCTTTTAGTGGCCACTGGGTCAGAGAGGTCTCTAGCGGTCTCACCTTCAGGCAGCAAGCCAAGACAGTGGAATCCAAGGCAGACAAGCTGGAGGACTGCAGCTGAAACATTAATGTCATAATTAAATGCCAGGCTTTCCTAGTTGCACAGTACCCCTAAAAGCTTATGATGGATGGAAGCTTTCAGGAAGAAAACCACTGATGTTTTTTTCCTCTGGAAGGTGCTGCCAAGCAAACTGTGCTTCCACAGTGTGGCTAAGCAACAGGTTGATTTGCTTGCCAGTCTGGCTTTCTTCACTCCTGTACACTCATGATGTCCAGAGGTAGAACTCTGCAGTCTTAACACACAACACTGTTACAACATTATTCCACTTTAATTGCCAGGGCATCCTATGGAACCCTTAAATTCGCAGCTTATGGATGACAGAGAGTTCTTGGGCCTCACTAAACTACAAGTTCCAGACTTACACAGAGTGCTTCCATGACAGTTAAAGTGGAATATACGCACTGTAGTTGGTGGAGGCAGTAAGAGTTTAAAATGAGTCCTTAAGCACTGCACAGGACCATGTGCTCAAGAAGAATGGAGTCTACATATTGAATCCAACACCTGTGTTAAAGACAGTTCCACTTTCAGCTATAAGTACGACGTAGAAGACAACAAAGCAAAGAAGCCTACTCCACAACAATTCTGCTAGTCTTTGATGCATCAGAGGACGTTTTGTTTTGCTATGACTGTCTAAGTACTCTGATAAATGAATCCTATGACATTAATTCAGGTGACAGAGTAGGGCAGGATGGAGAGATTTCAGGTCCAAATCCAAAATATTGGCTGCTTAAAATATTAATTATAAAAGGCAGGTTAGGGATAAAGGTAAAGGTTTTCCCCTGACATTAAGTCTAATTGTGTCCAACTCTGGGGGTTGGTGCTCATCTCCATTTCTAAGCCGAAGAGCCGGCATTGTTCATAGACACCTCCAAGGTCATGTGGCTGGCACGACTGCATGGAGCGCTGTTACCTCCCCACCAGAGCAGTACTTATTGATCTACTCACATTTGCATGTTTTCGAATTGCTAGGTTGGCAGAAACTGGGGCTAACAGGGGGCACTCATTCTGCTTCCTGGATTCAAACCACTGACCTTTTGGTCAGCAAGTTCAGCAGCTCAGCGGTTTAAGCCACTGTGCCACTGGGGGCCTCATAAAAGACAGGTTAGAAATGAACAAACTCTCATTGGTGCTGTTCAGAATTAGCTTGATATTGACAAGCTTTCTATATAAGTCATGTGTTTCAGAAAATTCATATGACTCACAATGTTGGTGTATCTCCCAATTTCTTAAACCCTGGGAAGCCCAGGAGGTCACTAAAGTGGTTCTGGGGAGTACATGGCTGCAATTTCTCCATCCTGATCTACACTAATGGGGCCACACACTTGTTCAGCATCTTATATTTCCCTTTTAGTTTTGAGCACCTGATATGGCTGAGAGCTATTTGTACATTTAATTCCATCTCTCCATATATCACCAAAAACACCTAGGACCAAGACAGAGATTTAGACCCAGACTGGGGACAGAAACCATATAAAAGTGTGAAATACATTTTTTTGCATTATACCAGCTACCAGGCTTAATTTGCCAGGGACTGAAACCATAACTTTCTACATGCAAAGCATGTGCTTCAACACTAAGCTTTTGTCCCTTTCCATTAATCCTGGTGTAGCACCTGCCAATGCAGTGGAACTGGGATTACTCCATTAGTTATCAGCAGATTTAAGATTAATGTAAAGCACTCCTTTTCAATTAATCTCTCAAATTCATTACCACAGGATTTTGTGATGGCAACTATCTAAAATGGCTTTAAATGGAAATACAGGGGACAAGATTAACAGTGGTGAAGATAGTCAAAAATGCAGTCTTTAGTATTCCTTTGACTAGACTTCAGGGAAGCATGGGAGTTCATATCATGCTCTCTTTGTGAGTTTCCCTTTGATATCTGGCTGCTCAATGCTAGGAAACAGGAAACTATATGGCAGGGATGAGAATGCATGGTTCTCCAGATGTTGCTGGACAGCAACTACCGGCTTTGCTCACAATTTCTTATTTTTCCTAGGTCTGATGAGAATTACAGCCTGACATCTGGAGTGCCATACACTCCCCATTGCTGCTATGTGGAATGAACTGCAGGTCTGATCCAATGGTGCAATAGTAAAAATTCATCAGAGGCTGTGCTTGTTTCTCTTTTTGTGTAATATGTTTTTTATTATGCAAATAAAAATCTCAGTTGTGGTTGACTGTTTCTTCCTTTCTTTTTTAAAAAAATGTAAGGGAGTGAGACTAGGGTAGAGAGAGGGAGAGAGAAAGATAATTTCCTCAGCAAGTCATCGTCGCTAATGAAGTTTTACAAAAACAGATACAACCAAGGAAAAATAAAATTTCACAGGTGATAAATTTTTCCAATTTCCGAGGCAGAATTCGATAGGATTGTTAAATTAAGAGTGAAGGTGTCTGTTAGGAGGCAACGAACAATGATGGGTAATTTTATAGAGTGGAAAATTGAATCAAATTGCAACATTAAAACACAGCTCCTTGGAGGATCTGCCCTGTATGCAGGCCTGCTCTAGTACATTGGTGGGAGACTTGGGGAAGTGATATAGAAATGGTTTGCTGGTGTAGCTGTAAGCTACATTGAGACCTGTCTTCAGAATCTCTGAGTTTAAAGATGGGTAGAAATGGGGTGGAAGAATACTGTCTGTTAGATCATAGAAAGAATCTACTTTGCCACAGTTATCAAGTCATCTAGATCTAAATTTGGGCTGGGTTACACGCTCAACCCTAGAATGTACAAAGAAAAACAAAGCTAGTACCAATGTGTTGTCGAAGGCTTTCATGGCCGGAATCATTGGGCTGGTGTGAGTTTTCCGGGCTAAATGGCCATGTTCCAGAAGCATTCTCTCCTGATGTTTTGCTTGCATCTATGGCAGACATCTTCAGAGGTTGTGAGGTCTGTTGGAAACTAGGCCGGTGGGGTTTATAGATCGGTGGAATGTCCAGGGTGGGAGAAAGAACTTTTGTCTGAGACAAGTGTGAATGTTGCAGTTGGCCAGCTTGCTTAGCACTGAATAGCCTTGCATCTTCAAAGTCTAGCTGCTTCCTGCCTAGGGGAACTCTTTGTTGGGAGGTGTTAGCTGGCCCTGATTGTTTCCTGTCTGGAAGTCCCTTTTTTTTTAGCCTTGTTCTTTATTTACTGTCCTGATTCTAAAGTTTTTAAATACAGTCTGAAAAAATGTCTGAGGATGCCTGTTATAGATGCAGTCGAAACGTCAAGAGAATATTCTACTGGAACATGGCCATACAGCCCGAAAAACTCACAGCAACCCAGCGGGGTTGTGTGACATACACAGCTCTGACCTACAACATAGGGAGAGAGAGAGACTTCGCAGAGAAAAAGCTGTGAAGTTACCACAACTAAGACTATATCCAATTAAGTAAATGTGAGCTAAAAGGCTATATGATGGAGTTGCTTTCTGCCTGTCTTTCACTAAGAGTCATCTCTGTATTCTCATACCATTGTTCTCCTGCATTCAGTTTATGCTGAATGCAAAGTTCTTTTGTGCACAACTGAGCCTGTAGTCCATTCTCATTCCCTGCAACCATGATGTCAACTTGATGTCTTTGCATTTATTACCAGCTCTCTTGAAGGGACTGCTTTTGCAATTCAAGTACAGCTGCTTTATCATTACAAAAGTATGGCATGTGTTTGTGTGCCAGGGTTCAAACTACATAGAACTCATGCTTTCCCATTCCAAATGTTACACGTCCAGGTATAGAGAAATTGGCTATCACGATTCCAGCAGCAAGACACTCTATGCGCATGCATAGGCACTTTTTTTCTATTTCGTGGCAGCAGAGAAATGTCAGTATGACCTTTGTATGACTTTTCTTTCTTCAATTCTCAGTAACTGAGCACAGGAAAAACTCAGATGTATCATCTGAGCCAGCGGACTACAACAAAGGTATGGTTAGAGTTATGGTCCAACAAGTCTGGATAGCCACATGTTCCCTCTCAGAGCAGGATTCCTTGGCAGATTTCTGCTTTTGAAGCAGCAGAATCAAATGGAATAGGAAGAACCCCACTAGAACCTTCTATAACCCCCTCCCCTTCAGTGGCTGTGGCAGGCTGGGCAACCTTCTGATGTCAGTTTTTGAGCCATGAGGGTAGCACAGAGGAGAAGGCAGGAAAATAAAATCTATTATGCTTTATCAGTATAAGACTGGCTTTGGCCACTGATCTGGAAATAAGAACAAGATAAAAGTGAAACTGAAAAGCATGTGGTAGATCTCAGTGGACAGCTCATATTCAGGGTTTGAAATTCATCTTGCTTCTGTGACAAGACAATTTCTCTCTCAAGCCAGACATTACAAAAAAAAAATCTGCACTATATGGCTTTGTTTCCTTGTCTGTGTTGTCTGCAGGAATTTGTTTTGCAAGCACTATTATGAAGTGGGCTAGTGGATTTGAAAGGTTTCCCTACAGAAAAAGCCCATGTGATTATTTAACAGTTCCAAAAATAACACTGAAATGCTTTTCTCTCTGGTGTGGCAATCCTCTTCTGAATAGTAGAGAATCAAAGTCAGGGAGTTGGAAGAGACCACATGGGCCTTCTAGTCTAACCCCCTGCAATGCAGGAAAATCACAATCAAAATACGCCTGACAGATGGCCATTCAGCCTCTATTTTAAAGCCTCCAAAGAAGGAGTTTCCTTCTAGTAGGGATGTTTCACATATCAAGAGTCAATAGAAATATGAAACCCATCCTTATGGGATCTGTGCAGAAGTATAGATTCTTCCTGCCCTCCAGGTGTTTATGCCAAACTTTCTGAATGGAGAAACTGAAGGAACTATAATCTGACTAGAAGAGATCTGCTTTGCCATTCTGAGTGCATTGGAAGGGATAGTGAGACGGTTTTGTCTTCCATGTCTTAATAGGAGGGCGAATTAATATTCACATCGAAATGTTGTTATGACTTGAGTTCTGTTGTTTTGATTGGCTTCATCTGACCAACTAAGGGATAATCGGGGACTTGACAAAAGAGTGTTAATGACTAGGGATGTTTTCCTTAATGGCCTGGAAATCTCTCCCCTGCCTTCAGAATGTCTCACTAAATAGAGCTAGTGGGAGAGGCAGAGAAATTGTAGCAACTTTCATTCTTGACAGAAGCAAAGAGCTGTGTTTTATTGGGACTAGAAGCTCTTAGGGATCTGTGAGAAGGTCAATAGTTGGCTCTTTGCTAATTTAATGCAAGAGCAGTAACTGCTGTCTTATTGTTTCCCATACGTTTTATTGTATATTTGCAAATAAAGCCAGGAAGACAGAAAGCTTCTGGTCCTCTCTCATTAAAAGGAAACTATATTCTATAATGGACCCAGTGTGGTTTGAACATTGGACTACCGCTCTTGAGGCGCAGGTTCAGTCTCCCCACATGGCCATCGAAACCCCAATGGGTGATCTTGGATAAGCCATACTCTTTCAGCTTGATAGCAAGACAAAGGCATCATCTTCCTTTTGAACAAACCTTGCCAATCAAACCATGTGATAGATTTGCCATAAGTGTCTTAACACTTGGGAAAGTGAACAGCATCTTTTCTGCAGTGCTTCCTCCAAGTACACCTATATCCTCATGTTTTTTCTTTTCTGTTTTTTAGTCTGCTGGGTTTCCATACAAATATACAATCTAATATTCTGGCATAGCATACTGCATTCCCTAAACTTCAGCTTTCAAAGATGATGTGTACATGTCTTCCTCTGCTGTCCATATTGAAGTTCTAAATCTATTCTCCACAACTGTTCTTCAAATGGCACCAACTTGTTTGGCAAGGGAAGTTCCTTTTCCTTCTGGAATGTCAAAAAACAATGTGAGGGGAGTCCACATTGCTTCCTTGATGACCCCTTTGTTTTACTTCTGCTGTTTTTTTGCAGTTGCAGATGACACAAAACTAAAAGAGACTGGCAACACTTAAGAAAGCTGAATAAACTCAGGAAACAAGAGAGCAGGAGTCAGGACCAGTCTGATATGTTTTGCTACCTGAGATAAAACACATGATGTTAGGTTGTTTGTGGTGTCCTATTTGGGATGTTGGACTAGGTTCTGAGAATCTATGCTTTGAAGCCATGAAAACACACTATCAGACCTTGGGCAGGCCATCCTCTCTCAACCTCAGAGGCAATGGAAAACCTCCTCTGGATAAATCTACCAAGAAAATCCTATGAGAGAGTTGATGTAAGTTGACAAAATTCAGAACAACATGAAAGCACATAACAACAATCATGCTAATATGTGATATATTAAGACTGAGTGTGAGGTACAGAATTTAGGATGACGTGACTTTCTATGTGGAAGGTGATTGACTGCTACAGTGGCTGTAAGGGGCGCTGTTGCAACAATATGAGGAGAGTGAGAATAAAAGTGTCCAACAAGATTAAGATTAAGTTTTGAATGAAGGCACAGATGGGAGAGTTCTGAGTTTTGAGAGGAGAAGACTGTGAGAAAGGAGATTATTTTATGCAGTAAGATTTAGGTTGTTGCTGGTGTATTAATATAAAAGAAACTGCAACTTCAAGTGTTTAAGTGTTAAAGAGAGTTAAAAATTAAATAACATCTATAAAATGTCTTGATTTGCATTCATTAAAATAAGATTTATTGTTCATCGTAGCCAACCCTACTGCTTAGTTAGCAATAGAAGCATTCGAGCCCAGAGGCTGAGAAGAATCATATATATATATATACACACACATATACAGTTTATACAGTGAATCCTTGGTATCCAGTGGGGTTTGGTTCGAGAACCTCCTAATAAAAACCAAAATCTGTGAACGCTCAAGTTCCATTATATACAATAGTGTATCTTATTTATGCCAAAATCAAGATTTGCTTCTTTGTAAAAAATATTTTCAAGTTGTGGATAGCTGAATCCATGGGTACGAAATCCATGGATATAGAGGGCCAACAGTAAACAATGTGTGTGTGTGCGTGTATGTATATGTACATATATTCAAATACATATATTCAAAAACATGCTATGTCACTGTGTATCAGCATAATATGAAAGAAAAGAATTTTCTAGAATAGGCTTTTGTAGACTTTGATCCATCAGATGCTGTTTTTAAAGTGGAGGCAGTATTTTCATTTGCATATTGAGCATTCATCAGTATTCATAATGATCTGCATAATAATGTATTCCAGCCAAAAGTAGTTTACAGACCAGATTTCATATGGACACTCCAAGGACAGGGAAAAGTGACTGTAATAAGAATAGTAATGATAAGAAGGATGAGTCTTTTCAGAGCAACGAATAATGTGAATTTTTTGGATTAAAACTCTCAGAATCCTCCAGCAGGAAAAATAATGAATTTCCCAAGATAGGATCAAAGATCTGGCTCAGAATATAACATCTTCAGAAGAAGGGAAACCCAGTTCACCTGGAAGGATTTCATAAATGTACTCATCACTCTCTTCTTTGGCCTCCTCCTCCTCCAGACTCAAAGTTGTATCCTTATGAAGGGTTGCATTGGGGGAGTCAAAGCTGTCTATGTCATCGTAGGCCTCCTCTTTGTCATGGCTTTCACCATCTTCCTCCTCACAAGGGATAACAAAGGATTTCATATCTGGAAGAAAAAGGAAATGCAAGTTGACAGGGAAAAAGTGTTAGGCTCACGAGGCAATCATTAGGTCCAACATTCATAGGAGAAATCATTGTGAGTCACAAAGGATTCTCTTGTGATGGAGGTATTTGTTTAGATACTTGAACACAGAGGCTGAAAGACCTTCCTTCTGTCAGGGATGCTATGGGAGCATACTATTCTGCATTGAGAAGAAGTTTGAGCTAAATTATATTTAAGATCTTCTTCAACTACGGTATTTATATAATACTATTTGTATGGTTTTTGATAGGAAGATTATGTCTCCTAATTACTAGTATAACTTGGATTGAACACGTGTATTTTATCATGATACGGCATGGATATGTACATGGCTGACCTTGCAATAATTATATTATATAGCATATAAATAAATATAAATATAAATAAATGTGAATTAAAAATTAAATTTGTCAAGATCTGAGAGAGCATTATGATATGTGGATTTCCTCACTTAACACAGCAGATCCATTATATATGAGACAAATATAATAATATCCAAAATCTACAAAACAAACAGTACATTTTTTTCTCAAATGTAGGTCTGTAATCGTAATATTGTCACTTTTTTCTCCTATATGATTTTAAACAGCTTTCCCTAATGAAAAAGCCAAGTGAAACTTCAAAGCTTGTACGAGATATTTATACCTTTTGGTTGCTCAATGAAGGTATTTGCTCTTTAGTGGATGTTGTATTTTGCTGTATGACTAACACAACTATCCTTGAATATGTTTCAGAGATCAGAGAAGGATCCTATGCTAGAAATACATACACCTGCATATATGAAGGAAAAGGGCAGCAAAATGTCATTCTGCCATTTCCTGCTATACTTTCCAAACCTGATGATCAATGTCACAGATATATATGCAAGCTGCATGGTGAGATGCAAGAGACAGTCACCACGAGACAGTTCTTGCAGTTTTCCTCAAACTGGCATTCTCCAGATGTTTTAGACTACATTTTCCATCGTCACTTATGATTAGCTATTTTGGTTGAGGCTCATAGGAGATTTAGAACAAAATGTTTGGCAGGCAGCATGTTAGGAAAGTATATGGGGTCTATGTATGGTAGGAAAAATCTGTACACGGAGATGTGCTTCCACACATCAAGATAATGCTTTTCTGGACTGGAATCTTTCTGTGTTTGTGGACCTTCTGTTTGGTTATTCCCATTATGCCTGACCACTGGCCAGGCAGCCTAATGGGGACAGGAACAACATCTGGATGGCCACAGGGTTCCCTAGCTCTGCAATGCACATTAGTTACTTACCAAGAGATACTGTTAATTAGAAAATTGTTCAGATGAAATCCATCATTAAATACCACATCAGCGAAATATAATTTCACAAGCTGTGTGAACTCATGCAGTGAATCTGGGAATCTCGCTAGAAAGAAAGGCATTGGGCTTAACCTTGGAAAAGCCACACTTATTTATTTATTTATTTATTTATTTTATTTAATACATTTATATCCCGCCCTTTTCACCCCGAAGGGGACTCAGAGCGGCTTACAAATTAAATTTACATACAATATTATATTATTAACAAAGCATAATAATAATAATAATAATAATAATAATAATAATAATATGACCACTTCTGATGGTCTGAGAGTCATAACCTTGAATCTTAAGTGTGGAAGCTTGCTAGCTGAGGTTTTGCAAATGCAAATGAAAAGTATTTTGCCTATCAGCATAGATAGTAGCTTACTATGTTACTATGACCTAAGCAGAATGGACTCAAGGGCATAACCTAGTGAACCTTAGGTGTATTTTTCAGATTCGTAATACGCTATCATGATTCTGTCTTAAGGGACGCTGGATGTGTAATTGGCTATGTATTTAGAATTTGCTAGTCAGTGTGGCTTCATGGTTCAGGCACTGGACTAGGACTCTGGGAAACCAGGGTTTAGTTCCCAGCATGACCATGGAAACCTATTGGATAACCCTGGCAATTCCAAATCCACCCTGAACTAACATTGCCAAGAAAACCCCATGATAGGTTCACATTAGGGTCACCCTATATTAGACACAACTTGAAGGCACATACCCTGTTTCCCTGAAAATAAGACATCCCCAGAAAATAAGACCTAGTAGAGGTTTTGCTGAATTGCTAAATATAAGGCCTCCCCTGAAAGTAAGACCTAGCAAAGTTTTTGTTTGGAAGCATGCAGGATCTGTAAATGTACATTCCATAGATTGTTGTACATGGAAATAAAGGTAGTAACAAGAAATAATAATAATATAATAATAATTTTATTCTTGTATCCCACTTTCATCTCCCAGAAGGGACTCAGGGCAGCTTACACAGGGACAAACATAAATTTACATATGAACAGAAATTTAAAACAGTAATTTAAAAACAGTATAGCAATAAAATATAATATAGAAATTCTTGAAAGGATTCACAGTTTGGTTATGCTGTTGTGTGATGACAACTACTGTACAGTAGATAATACATTTTCATTTTTTAAAAAATTCAACCATAAATTTGAATTCTTCTTTGTGGAAAAATAAGATAAGACATCCCCTGAAAATAAGACCTAGCACATCTTTGGGAGCAAAAATTAATATAAGACACTGTCTTATTTTCAGGGAAACAGGGTAATAACAAACTTAGAGTGCTCTGTAAGAGTGATTTAGTGCCTTACATCTTACAGACAGAATAAGCCTGATATCCTTCCCATTTCTTTCATTGTAATAGAGATTGAAACTATTGAGGAAATAGGCTGTAAAAAAGCTACTTAAGTTGCCCTCTGCTCTTATAGGAAGCTTATTTGGGGACAAAGGAGGGTATTTTCTCCAAGAAAAATATTATTGGAGTTATTTCTGGAGACTTCTGCTTAGTAGGTAGCTTGCTGTGGTCTGCTATTTTTGTTCCTGCCTGCTGTGGTTTGAATTAATTTGGGTAATGACACTAGGTTGGTGGGTATGATGTGTAGATGATTTTACCTTGGAGTTGAGAGGGAATAAATTTCTAGTCTCACTCAGCTCCATGCTTTATGAAAACTGGAACATTAAAAAAAAACCCTTAAAACCAGCACCAATATAGGTTTTTCATAATGGCCAGGAGAGGGCATTTTGGGAGCATAACTTCACAACCTACAAAATGCCTTCAACAAAGCAGGTGCCAGTTTACTTTTAAATCACACAGTGCCAATGGTCACAATAATCAGAGCTTCATTTTTCTGTCCAAAATAAATGCTCAGGAAAGATAAGGGGGCAAATGATGTAGTAGACTAAAACACACACACACACACACACAAAACAGTGTGTTTTGGGATGAGGAAAACAGAGAGTGAATTATCCCAGATTTTATTCTTTGCTCATTTTTGTCCACTTCTGTGCAGTCATATTTTTGGACTTCAGAACCAATTAATCTGAAAGGGATACAAGACTCTTGTCACATAACCATACATACATAGAAGAATTAGGTCTCACAACCATATGCAAATACAAAAAGGCTGAAAAGGTTACTCTGGTTTACCTTCATCATTATGAATGTGACACTCATGTTGGGAAATATTGACACCATTAATATAGTTTGTGATAATTGCAATTTTCATGGTTCTTCCTACAGATTCCTGGATAATTGTAGTTTAGTGATGTAAATGGAATTCATTGTAGAGAGCTCTAGTACTGTGGTTCACAGAAGTGAACTAGATCATTGACTCTCAACTTGTGACCATTCAATATATTCTGTACTTCAATGCCCAGAAAGTCTGAATATGAGCCATGCTATCTGGGGCTTCTAAGAGCTTAAGTTTGAACATCCATAGGGACAAAGATTGAGAACCACTGCTCTAGATCTCTCTAGCAGATAATTTCAATCAAATCTTATCAAACTATGTATCTCAGTATTATGTAGAATGGATTCATGACAGTTAAAGTGGTAACAAACACTGAACAGTGTGGATGTATCCTCTGTTAGATAATCTTGAGAATATGTCTTGAATACGTGGATTTTTATTTATTTTTAGGAGTGTACTATTACCAGTTTCACTTCAATCTGAGAACAATCTGATTCAGTACAATAATGGGACATTCTGCTTCCTCAAAGTCTAACATACGGGTCAAGAATAGGACTCCATAGTCACCTAGGTACCCACAGCCAAGACACCCACTGGAAATGTGCTCACACTTTGATGCAGATGAGATAAAACGATTGGGAAAGAGGTTTAAAAAGCTTGATTTAGATAACTCTGGTTCTTTGAGTGTGGAGGAGTTCATGTCTTTGCCTGAGTTGCAACAGAATCCACTGGTACAGCGAGTAATAGATATATTTGATACGGATGGAAATGGAGAAGTAGACTTCAAAGAATTTATAGAAGGAGTCTCCCAATTCAGTGTAAAAGGTGACAACGAACAGAAGTTAAGGTTTGCTTTTCGTATCTATAATATGGACAAAGATGGCTATATCTCCAATGGGGAGCTCTTCCAAGTTCTATTTATTTTTATTTATTTATTTCTATCCTGCTTTTCTCCTATTTTTGTAAAAGCAAAAACATAACATACAAAAAAACCAGCAGCAGCATAGACATAATCCTATCTATAAAAATCATAAAAACCCATATACATGTGTCTTTCTATTTCTGTCTCTTTTCATAATTTCCCCCATACCGCATTCAACAATGGTCCACAGCACTTACTCCCAATCTTTCTTGCACTCCCAACCATGCTATCGGACTTGGCTTTCCCCAATCTTCTTTCCTTTTAAAGTTCTATAGAGTGTAAAGACAATTGGGCAGGAAATGTCAGATCTGAGCCACTTATCAGGTTGCAACTAGCACACACTTGGGAAGTGATGTCAATCTTAAATAAAGGTGTTTTAAATGCTGTGCTACTCAAAGTGGTGGTCTGTGAACTGGTTCTATTCAACAAGCCATCACTGCTGATCCACAGTGAATTTCTGAAAAAGAAATTCACTGTTATAGCCATTGAGCACAAATATGGACCAGTCTCTGTCAATGTTGTAGGGACCTAGATGATTTCTCCACATCTGATAGCATGAGAAGCATAAGTTAAGAGTAAGTAAAGGCCGGAGAGGTCAGGATAGCACCCATTGGAAAAATGCATTATGTTTTTGCAAAATAAAAAGGATAGTCTTAATGCACACTTAGGAAGGGGAGATACCAATGTGAATATTACAAATTAAATGAGATGACTATGCCCCCCTTCTCCACTCATGTGAAACAACACAGCCATTTTAAAATATGTTGGTATTTATGCATGTGCATACCACAGAGATATACACCAAAGGCAGCTTTGGAGATATATCTGTATTGATGTTTCTGATTAAAGATTGCCTTCTGTTTTCTGAGACTTACAGACAGGCTTATCACCATGTTTACATGGATTTCTGTTTGAGAAACAGAGCCCTAGTTTTTAAAAAAGACACAAAAGCTAGGATTCTTAGGAATGCTTGTCTGGTTTGCTGAATAAAAGTAAGAAATCTACCAAAAACAAAGACATGAAAGCTATGGTTTTCAGGAATTTAGAAAGAGTGCAGTGGTTACATAGTTCTCCTAGAGAAGGATGGCTCATTCCTCCTGTAGTCTGGAGTTTATACTTTGCTCAACCGTAGACTCAGAGCCTTGCCTGAATAACTGATCTTTTTAATGTAGCTTTTATCATTCACAGAATGGCATGACTGTGCACTGTGAGTCAAGGCATCATCTGAAGGGAATAGTTACACAATGTTTTTAATCAGTAGCACTAAGATCTGTCTGTTTGGAAGTACCCACAGACATCACTCGAAGAATACAAAACAGTGGTGTCTAGAAATAGAGGAACCCAGGAAACTATTTTATACTGTATCAGACCAGTGATGTACCTAGTTTAGTGCTGTTTGACTGGCAGCATTTTTCTCTAGTAGGCTTCAATCCTATTATTACCTGAGAATTCATAGTACTCTCTGGTGACATCCTATTCAAGTAGTAAGCAGGCCCAACCGGCTTAGCTTCTGGAACCAGATAAGTTTGGAATGTGCAAGGTGGTATGGCAAATGGCTAGCAAATATCACACAGACATAACTTTCATATCTTTGTGTACTCTCTGAAGCACCAAGCTTGTCAGTGATATCAGTTTGTATACCGAGAAGTATGTTATCAGTGATAAGTAACTAAGTAATATGCATGTATATGTCAGTCACTTCAGCCCATGAACAGATGGCTTTGATCTTTCATTAGTGACTCACCTTTTAGCAAGAACAGGATCTGGTCCACCCAGTCCATTGCTTCGGTAGGGTTAGCAGCAGTGAACTAAAAAAAGAAGAATTCACTATGGTCATTGTAAGATTATTACAGAGAATCTGTACCTACTGATTTCAATATAATTATACACACAAGCTGCACTAATACTGACAGGCGTTAAACCTCAGGCAGAACAGTATCCTGATTCAACATGCTATTTTTGTTTCGTTTTGATGTGACTGCTGCATTAATGGTGTGTTCATAAATGCTTGGGTCACAAACAAAGATCCCACATTATCTCTAAATGTCATTTGAAATACAACATGTTTTCATATAAGCAGTTTACACATTTAGTGACAAAACCACTGAGCGATGAGAAATCTAATGCAATTTGTAAATGAGCATTGTCTTGTAACGTTTTTGTCCAGACAAATATATTGCAGTGCCCCATATCCCATCCTTCCTTCTTCCATATAAACCCCTTGCTTTGAAGAATTTGATTACAAATGTGTTCAGCTCAGAGCCTATAAAGTTATTTTTAGATTACAACACAGAGATCCTCAGCTATTAGCTTGTGCTGGATGGGGATTCTGGAAATTGTAGTGGATAAAAGTAACTTTTCCAAATTCTGGTCCATCAATTTAATGAGATATCTGGTTTATTTATTGTGGGGGAACTAATTACTCTGAATGCACATAGTTCAATATCCCATAAAACAGATACAAAGAGCTCACATTACACAAACTGGGAAAATTAGTCTTCACACAACTCTAGTACAGTTAATCAAAAAACATACAGCATTCCCAAAATGAGATAGTACATGTTTACTGACAAGGTATGAAGAGGAGGGCAGTGAACAAGGGGCAAAATGAACAGCCACATCAGTGGAATGCTCTGTGGTTGTATCCAGGAGTGACAGTTACTACCACCATAAATACATGCAAAACTAAAGATGTGCATGAGCATATACATTCATTAAAAGATTTATGGATAAGTGGGAGGCAAAGCTAGCATTGTCACAAGTCACCTCTAGGTGGCACCCTTGGGCAGTGCTTTGCAGGGGAAGCGGCTTCAATTCTGCAATGGTGCCTTCCTTTCAGACCAGCACCTTAATATTAACACCTTTGCAGGTAGGAATCAATGAAAGAAGGACACAGTTGTGAGAGTGTGCATGAGTGCTGCAGTAAGGACCAGAAATCAAGATGTCAAGAAGATATATGAACACAAAAAGAGTTCCCTCAAAGATATCACTGGGATAAAGGCATTTGGATCAGACCAAAAGCCAACGTAGTACAGCATACTGTTCTCAAAATGTCCAACCACTCACCTCTGGGAAACCCACCACCAAGCTATGAGGGCAACATCTCATCTTCCCCTATAAATGCATCTGTCTCTCATCTTGGATGGTGGATGACTCCCTTCTCTAGAAGCCATAATTATAGTTCATGAACAAAGGATGTGAACTTGTCCACCTTCTTGCACTTCACATCAAACTGAATTCTTTCATGGATTCAAAGTTTGCTCTGGACCACAAGGGGTGAAATAACTCTTTCTGTACTTGCCAAACCTACCTCATAGGTACGTTTACCAGGGCAGGTCAACTCAAAACAGCAGTTTCTCCGAGAGTCCTTGCGCAGGTGTAAAGCCAGTTGAGCACGGCAGTTTTCAATGGCAAACATGCCTTTGGGATGCTTGCCTGCACAACATGAATAATGATGATTGAACACAAACATTCCCTACATTTCAAACTGCTATTTTAGTTGTGTTTGTAACTTCTATGACACATGATTTGGTCTGGGAACTACAGATTCTGCTTTGCTCTCACTGGAGAAAAAAGCAGCACAGAATGCAATAATAAATAAATATAGGGAAACTGAGGAGATGCACTCAAATATACCACAAGGATGAATACCCAACTGCCTTTTTACCCTTGGTACCAACAATTCACTGAGACTGATGCCTTGTCAAGTTGGAGCATGACTATATGGAATTAATATGGATGTGTATACCTATACCTGTGTATAAACTATCACAGATCTGGGAACACAATTCAGGCACTATTGGTCTGCTATAGCAAACAATACAGTCTCTCTGAATCATCCCAGTTTGGAACTGAGATGTTATCTTTTGGGCAAAAAAGCAAATCTGGGGATCTATAGACTTAAGATCCTAACACCAAATGGCCTCAGCTTAGGGGACAGAAATGTTTTGCTAATGTTAATTTTTCAGATCTGCTTTTAAAGATACATATGTGTGGATATACATCTATGCATATATAAATCTGAAGTGTGTCATTTGTTGTGCTATACACATCCATGTGCTTGATCAAACTCATAAAACCTAGAATGTGATTTAATGGGACCAAAATGAAGGATGCATTAAGGTTTTGGACCTCAATTGTCAACTAAAGTTGGCATTCCTCCTTTCAACATTTTGGATTGCGTTTTTCTGTCTAGAGTGGATATGCCTTAACCAGTACTGACCAAACTTGATATTCTGACATGCCAAACATGCTTAGCCTTCCAACTGTGTTCATGCAACTTTGAGATCAACTATCAAATTTTACTCCCACCGCATCTGTTTTGCTCTAGTATGCATGGAACTTAATGTAAAACAACTTTTAAGGATAACAGGAAACTTATGTTTGATTCAAATTATGAACACAATATTAAGCATGAACCCGAGAAACACCAGGTAAATTTCCTGTTTTTTGACCATATTTGTAGTGAGAAATGTGTGTACCCTTATTTCTATCTAGTGACCAATCTAAATAATGACTGTTATCTTTTGAGAGAGTCTTGTTAACAACCAGTCTCTCAACTCTGAATACTGAATCTACTCTGTCCTCGGTTTCCTCCTGTATATTTTTAACCTGCTTGGCATTCCATCTGTCTGTGTGGGAGGCACAGTATATCCCTAGGCCATCTATCTAAGCATGCCAAATTCAGTTGGAAGTATTAGCTTCCTGTTTATATGCATCTGATGGAGCATAACTGAAAAATATTTATACATGCTGACACAAAGATTATATATGGTCACTTAGGGGAGGGTTAAAGCCAGTCTGACAGCTAATAGGGGGAAAATGGGCAGTACTTTATTTACACAGGGTCTTGTGTCCGTATTTCTCCTTTCCCTCATTCTTTACTGACAAGGGTGTTAGAATACAACCAGACTATGTTCTTCCTAAGGCCGTATCTAAATGGCAGAATCCCACACTGCCTGGTTGGCAATTTATCAAACAGCTGGAAGAGCTCATGTGATGCAATGCTTATTGTGTTGCATGTGGATCAGGGAGACCCGGATTCTCAACCATGATTGGCTGTGAAAATTATTGGGTAAGTTTAGGTATACGATTTTTCTAAAGTTGTAATGAAATAGTATATTAAATCCTCCCAATATCTCTCTGGAGAGTCTGTATGGTGTAGTGGTTTGAATGGGAGACCAGGGTTTAATTCCCCAGTCAGCCATGGAAACCTAATAGGTGACTTTGAGCAAGTCATACTGTCTCATCTGCAGAAAAAGGCAAGGAAAAAACCCCTCTGAACAAATTCTGCCAAGAATACTCCTGTGATAGGTTTGCTTTGGAGTAGCCGTAAGTCTGAACTGACTTGAAGGTATGCAACAACAAAATTCTCTCTCTAAGATCCTTGCAGTAGTATAAAAGCAAGTGTGGAAAGGAGTATGATCAGATAAAGATGATACTGAGTTAAACTGGCTTTAGAGCAAAAATGCATCTGATGTGAAAAACTGGAAATTCATGAAGGCACATGAGTTGTACTGTTTTTCTTCAATAGATTCCTGCTATCTTTCTCCTCAGTGTAATCACATGATAACATTGGAGTTTTTTGGGTGTGTCAGGAGCATTAAATACTTTTTTCATTCGCATAGTAATAGAAGGCCATGTTGTCGAGGACACACCATCGCTTCTGCCACTCAGAGCCAAAGATTTTGGGATCTGTGAACATGAAAGGAGAAGGAGGTAAATAAGTTCAGAAGTCAATAGCTTGAAAACAGGAAATGATTCTCCATCTCCAAGGGGTTCCAAAGTTTCCATGGTAATCATCAATCCTGCCACTGAGAACTACTCCTACTTCTGCTCTCAGGCAATCTGTTCATGCCAACAGTGTGTAAGTTTCTGCACAGAAAACAAAAATGTTTTTTTTCTGCCTACTATCAATTGTAAAAAATCTGGTAGGGAAATTTGCATTAACCCAATAAATGGATTCACATATCCATTTATACCATTTGTCACCTTTGTGTTTCAAACATTTATAATCCCCCCCACGTTTAATTAGTCTTATCAGTTTATTAATCTGTTTGCAGGTGTGCACTTTTTACAGCTGAGAAAATTGGATCTTAGGACTGTAATAAAGTTTTGATTGATTGATTTCCCCCCTAGCAGATGTTACAGTATACACTGTCCCATCTTTGAATGCTGTGAAGTTCCATGGATAGCTGTGCTATCTAGCCAATTCTCTGTTTAGAGGGTTAAAATAGTTAATTTCCCTCTCCTTTGAGGCCAAGCCCTTACACATATGTTTCTGAGCATTAAACCAATGTTTACCTTTTAATGATGGATCACAAAACAATGCATGATAAATGCAAACTATATAGATGAAGAGTAGCAGAACAAAGTATCTTTCCACTTGAGGGCATACCTTTTCTAAGTATATGTCATGTGTATTCTGTAACTTGATCAAATTTGTCTCTTCCAATATGAACAATGGAGAAACTTGTGTACCAACAGCCTATGGTGCAACAGGGAAGGGGAACATTATTCTGGAAAAGCAGGGTGAGGCATCTCCCTTAACCCAAAACATAGGTTATTCTTGAATTTACAGTATCTTAGACAAACACATATTATTTGACAGAGGATTTCATGGACTTCAACCTACTTCATCAGGTATAGTCCGCAAAAGCTTATACCAAATAAAATGTAAGGTGCCATCTCTGTTGTTTTTGCTTCAGTAAACTAACACAACTTGCACCCCTCAATATTTTAAAAAAGCAGTACCCTTAACGTTATCTCTCCATACACAAATAACCCTCCATTTTGCTGAATGAGGATGGCATCTTTGCCATTTGAAAGCTTTCTCCATTTAGAACATTCTCTAGAGGAATCTCCAGTTATTTCTGAAGCACTGACTTCCATGAAGACTAATCTATCTGCTGAACAATCAGTGTAAATCTGCTTTTAAATGGTCTGGCCAGCATTGACTATTTTAATGTCCACATAAACACCTCTTGAAGTTAATGTGTAATGTGCCACTGTTTTGTCATGGGTACTTAACTGTTTTGAGTCTTTTTTAAGAAAGGAAAGTGGAATATAAATATATACAATATAATAATACTTGTGCACATTGCATCTAACTATGAGTTTCTGCCCACAGTTTCTGTCCCATAGTCTTTTAGTTCATCATAGACCAGTGGTTCTCAACCTGTGTGTTCCCAGATGTTTTGGATTTTGACTCTCAGAAATCCTAACAGCTGGTAAACTGGCTGGGATTTCTGGGAGTTGTAGGCCAAAACACCTCGGGACCCACAGGTTGAGAACCACTGCCATAGACAAAGAATAAAGTGATATGAACTGATAATAATCTTGGGCCAATTACCATCTCTCAGCCTACCCTACCCAACAGAAGAAATTGGGAGGAGGACCATGAACATTGCCTTGACCTCTGAGGAGGAAAAGTGGGCTAGAAACATACCAAGTAAAATACATACTTAAATACATGCATAAACACATACAGAAATCAGCAGCAGTCACTGTGATTTAATTGTTCCTTTACCTCTGGATCTTTTCTCCAAGTATCCTTGTTTTAGAATTATATGATCATGAGCAGACTTCTGTGAGTTGTTCTCAGCTTTGAAAAATAAATAAATAAAAGAACAATTATGGATTTAAAATGGAAAATTAAGCTTTCTAGTTTGAGAAGTATGTGTGAAAAAACAATCAAGAAAATCCAGTGGTATTTAAGTCACAATACAATCTTAACTGTCACCAGCTACAATTTTTCTAGATTATAGAATCTAAATGCTGAAGACTGACAGTCAACTTCCATGAATTGGGTTCTATAATATACCAGTACGATAAATATAGCCCACTCAAGGGGATCCCATTAGCTTTTGCCATGCAAATGCCATATCTCTTTGGGAAGCCAGTTTAAATATGATACAAAATTTTAATTCTGGCATAGCATGATAACTGACCAGTTCTATTTTTCTTGTAACATTCTTGTGTGTGTGTAAAGGCCCAGCAGAAAGTTGAAACTGATTAGAATCCATTTTGGGTTATGACAGGTTGTCACTGTGGGATGACTAACTGTATAATATTATGCATGTGTATTTAGAAATAAATCATACTGAGCTTAATGGGTCTGTAATGAAAAACGAGATCCATCCTATCTGTGAATGCCCCCTCTTTGGCTGAAGAGACTCCTTAGTCGTCATTGCCAAAGCACTCATGTAGACACAATATATTTGCATCATGGCATATAGACTGTTGGAAAGAGAAAAAACAAGTGGGTGGGAAATCCCTTCACGTTACATCTCAATGCATGATTTGCAGAAATCTAATTCTGTGTTAAATATTGCAAAACATATAGATAAAATCCTTTTTAATCAGATCCTTCTTTCCGTCCTCCTTTGGGATTCTCCCTTAAAAATAGTATTATTTAAAGAAGCAGTTATTGTCTCCATCTTCAGTGGCTGAGTGGGATGTTGTCTACTTGCTTATATTATGCAAATTGATAAGTACTTTAGAGTTTCTGTTAAGTCAGTGTTAATTCGTCAATTTTAATGCTTTGCTTTCTTTAAAAAAGCAATACCTCATTTTTTTACTGCTCTCTGTCTCACCTCTTTAATTAATGTATCTTTAATTGGAGCTGCTGGAAGTGCCTGGTGCATTATAATTCAGAATATGTCCTACTTATGAGTTCAACCACTCATCCATGTTGAAAAGATAGTAAAGAAATTCCTGAGAAACCTCAGTAAGATAGATTAGGAGCTGAGTTCAAAAAGGTTCCTTGTTAGACTACAACTCCCAGGATCTTTCAGCCAGCACTCAGGAATTCTGGGAATCCAAAATCAACTTTTCCAGGCTTGGTTAGGAGTGTCTTCCAACTTCTTGACATGAGTGTTTCTCTGCTCCTGAACGTCTCAAACACAAGAGTGATCTCCCTTCTCAGACAGATTTAGGCTTTAAACCTGGAAATGTTTTTAAATGGATTTTCAGAGGCAAGCAAAAGGCACCTTGTAGTACTTGTAATACTTTTAAGAGATGTAGTGAAAACAAAGTGAACACATCTTGAAAGATTTGTGACTTAAAACACATTTTGAAGTAGTTTTCGCTCTGGGAGTAGGAGCCCAGTGGTGAGTTTTGGACACATAATTAAATAAAAAATATCTCACTTTCTATTACAGTTCACTGCACACTATGGTAACATTTAACATATATCCTACTCATCAAGCCTGGTCCTGCAAATCGATCCCTGGTCTGTCTCAACCAGAGATTTACACCCTCTCTCAGACATTTACATAACCTTTTGCCTGGCCTGCTTATATTTCTTGTTAATTAGCTGAAAGCTCAGAGTGTCGAGTCAATTACTTCTTCCAGTTCCTCAGCAGGAGAACTGGAAATCAGAGGACCCAACCTGGAGTTCTGTATTGGCAAAGCAACACCAAACCAGAATACTGCTGCTCCAAATTGCTGGACTATAGATCTCATCACATCAAGACTGGAATTTGCCATGCATTGTGGCAAATCTGGAAGGGGCATGGAGAACCTTATTGCTCCACGTCCCGCATTGCCCTGCTTCCCCCTCACCCCATGGGGGGGGGATGTCTGCTGCCCGGCTTCCCCCCCCCCCCCTTGAGAATTCTTGGAGAACAGGAGAAGTCTCAGCAGACTGGAGGAGGGCAAATGTTGTCCCTATCTTCAAGAAAGGAAAAAAAGAGGACCCGAACAATTACCACACAGTCAGCCTGACATTAATAGCAGGAAAGTTTCCGGAGCCTATCATTAAGGAGGCAGTTTGCAATCACTTAGAAAGGAATACTGTGATTACTAAAAGTCAACATGGATTTCTCCAAAACAAGTCATGTCAGATCAATCTTATCTCTCTCTCTCTCTCTCTCTTTTTTTGATAGAGTTACAACTTGGTAGGTGCAGGGAATGCTGTGGATGTAGCATATCTTGATTTCAACAAGGTCTTCGACAAAGTCCCCAGTGACCTTCTTGCAAGCAAATTAGTCAAATGTGGACTAAGCAATTAGGTGCACTTGTAACTGGTTAAGTGACTAAACCCAAAGGGTGCTTACCAATGGTTCCACTTCATCCTGGAAAGAAGTGACTAGTGGAGTGCTGCAGGGTTCTGTCCTGGGCCCAGTACTGTTCAACATGGATGACTTAGATGAAGGTTTAGAGGGCATCCTTATCAAGTTTTCAAATGACACCAAATTAAGAGAGATAGCCAATACTCCATAGGACAGGATCAACATTCAAAATAACCATAACAGATTAGAGAGCTGGGCCAAAACCAACTAAATGAATTTCAACAAGGGCAAATGGAATATACCACATTTAGGCAGAAAAAAATGAAATGCAAAAATACAGAATGGGTGATGCCTGGCTCGACAATAGTCCATGTGAAAAAGATCTTGGAGTCTTCATGGACAACAAGTTGAACATGAGCCAACAGTATGATGCAACAGCTAAAAACCCAATGGGATTCAAAAGGAGCATAGTGTCTAGATCAGGGGTTCCCAAACTAAGGCCCGTGGGCCGGATGTGGCCCTCCAAGATCATTTACCTGGCCCCCGCCCTCAGTTTTAGACTTAGGCTCGCCCAAAGTCTGAAATGACTTGAAGGCACACAACAACCACAATCCTAATTAACATGGCTATCTCATTGGCCAGAAGCCAATGTTTATATTGGAAAGTGCTTATTGTACTCTTAAAGGTTATATATTATTTGATGTCATGGCCTATGGCTGGTACAATAAACAATTCAATTCTCCTTTTCATTAGCCAGAAGCAGGCCCACACTTCCCATGGAAATCCTGATAGGTCTATGTTGGTTAAAATTGTTCTTATTTTTAAATATTGTTTTTTCATTGTTGTTAGGGGTTTTTTTGCGCTACAAATAAGCCATGTGCAGTGTGCATAGGAATTTGTTCGTATTTCTTTTTCAAATGATAATTCGGCCCTGCAACAGACTGAAGGATTGTGGATCGGCCTCTGCATAAAAAGTTTGAGGACCCCTGGTCTAGATCGAGAGAAGTCATGGTGCCTTTGTATTCTGCTTTGGTTAGACCTCACCTGGAATGCTGCGTCCAATTCTGGGCAATACAGTTTAAAAGAGATATTGACAAGCTGGAAGGTATCCAGAGGAGGGTGACTAAAATGATCGAAGATCTGGAGACCATGCCCTGTGGGCAGCATCTTAAACAACTGAGTATGTTTACCCTGCAGAGGGGAAGGTTGAGAGGAGATATGATAGCCATGTATAAATATGTGAAAGGATGCCATAAGGAAGAGGGAGTGGGCTTGTATTCTGCTGCCTTGGAAACTAGGACTCGGAGAAATGGGTTCAAATTCAGGAAAGGATATTCCACCTGAACATTAGGAAGAACTTCCTGACTGTACGAGCTGTTCAACAGTGGAATTCTCTGCCTTGCAGTGTAGTGGAAGATCTTTCCTTGGAAGCTTTTAGACAGAGGCTGGATGGCTATCTGGCAGGGGTACTCTGCTTGTGCTTCTCCTGCAAGGCAGGGGGTTGGACAAGATGGCCCATGTGGTCTCTTTCAACTCTATGCTTCTATGCAACACAGGAAGCCTCCTGTGTTGCTGCGGTGGCCAACTTTGCTCCCTCTTTACACCTCAGAATCCCACTGGAAGTTGATCTACGTCATGAGATGGAATCCGGCAGGCTCCATGTTGCAAGTGAAGAAGAACCATACAATGGGCAATTTTGCCCATCTGATGAGGTCTTAAGAGATGTACCGCACAAAGAATCCACAAAGACTGTTGGATTCTAAACTCTGGTCATATCCAATTAACATACATCAAATTGTTTTTTGGGGTCATTACAATCCCATTCATGCTGCTTTAATGGAATCCATGAATTAAATACACTAAATACAGTCCAATAATCTCTGAGCAACAGAGAACTGCTTCTGTTTGGAATTCTGAGCTTCATACATGACACAGAAGAAAACATATTATTGTCTACATCAGTGGTTCTCAAACTTATTTGGCCTACCACCCCCTTTCCAGAAAAAATATTACTCAGCGCCCCCTGGAAATTATTTTTTTAAAATTTTTAATAGCAATTAAACAGGAAGATATATGTATTAATGCATATGGCAAATGCACCTACGACCATCACTGCCCCCAGGATCACTGCAGCGCCCACCAGGGGGCGGTAGCGCCCACTTTGAGAATCACTGGTCTACATGGTCATTTGTCCCAGAGATTTCTACAGTTTCCTTGCTGGTCAACAGGTATGTGAGTAGGGTGAAGAAGGAACACAGGTATGTGTGTAGGGTGAAGAAGGCTGTCAGCACTAAAGGGTATGATATACTAAAAGATCTTGATTTCCTGATAGCCTTAACAACTCCCCTATTTCATTCTTCCCTTCTGTCACTTTTCTTTCCTTTTCCTCACTACTTAGTTCCTTCTAAAATCCATGAGGCAGCGGAGGCTTAGACTTAGAAACCATATGATGAATGTCTTCTAATTCTTCTTTTTTGACTTATTTTATTCAACAGGGAGATGATTATTCCAGCTTCTAACAAATTTACTGTTTCATTAGTGAAATATATGAATAACTTCAATGTTAATCAGTCAATCTACGTAGTTCTACTACATTGTGAAGTGTGATTTAAAGAATTAATAACTTATTAAATTAGCCATGCTCCCCAAACTCTGATCAACCCCTACAACAGCTGTGTTGAACTCATTTTAAAAGAGGGCTACATCAGCCTTATGGCTGCCTTCAAATATAGAGAATCTGTGGATACAGAGGGCCAACTATAATTGTTTCACGTAGTGGTTGGTGCTCTTTATTTTTTACTAAATTTTTGTCCCCAGAGGTCATTGAATGACAACTCCCATCACTTTTGATTATCAGCCATACAGACTGGAAATAATGGGAACTGCAGCCCAGCAGCACTTGTGGCTCTGAGGTTGGGGAAATGTTAAAGGACATTTTAAAACCAGATATCAGATCCACACACCTTATATCTAAATTCAAACACCACTATCCTGACTAAACAGAACAAACTGCAGCCTTCCAGATGTTATTGTATCACAACTCCCATCAGCTCTAGTCATGATGTACGATGATGAGGAATACAGAAGTAGTAACCCAGCAACTGGAGGGCCACATGAAATGACATGACAGACCGGATTCAGGCCAGTAGCCTTGCATTTGACATATGTGCCGTACAACATAAAGAATGGCTTAAGATGCAGAAGAGAACCCAACCAAGATTCAGGCTGCGAGTTTGATTGCAGTAAATTCAGTTGAAATCAAATCTATTCCAACAATACTGCCCAAACACACAATTCTAACCTTCACTCTCTGACTACTACAGTTACAGTTGACCCTAAATATGAAATGAGAACAAACTGGAAAAACTGCAACATATAACATCAGTGACCTCACACGGACCCCCTGCAAACACTGCAGCTAGAATGTGCTGTAAAACTGGAAGCTAGAGCTGTGAAATAGCAAACTACAGCCCAGTCTAACCCTTCCTCATTGTACCACCATGTTTTCCTTATGCTGTAATAAAGGAGATATAATGTCTGGGCATGCTCTTTTTTCTTTTTTTTTTACAACCATTATAGAATCAGAAGCACTAACATGTTCCAGATCAGGCCTGGGTGGCTAGCTCTGGAATTCAACAGGGTAGATCTAACCTGATCTGGAGCAAATCAAAACTGGTCTGAGTCACAATAATTAGCACAATAATTAACTTAGGAGTAGGAAAACACTTTATTTAAATAATTGACATTAAGAGGGAAATACCAAAGAGTAATTGTGGCTTTAAGTAGTTTATTCAAGTGGGACAAATTGTGTCACCTGAATACTGAAAGGGGGGAAATTCAACATACAAGGGGTCATAAGATTACAAAGACAAGAAGTAACACAAAGGAGTCAAGATTTAGCAAGAACATTAGTATTTGATGAACAGAAGGACCAAAGAGGAGAAGAGGAAAAAAGCAATGAAGATCGATAAGGAGGAGGATATCATGAAAAGGCTGAAAGGTTAAGAGAAGTTTAAATCTAATACAAAACCATAGAGGAAACCAGTGAAGGGAAACCTATAGCAATGTAGGTATAACTAAGATGTGTAGAAGGAATTATGAAATGAGCAGAACAGCTGAAAATGGTTCAAGGGAAAGCCATCGTGTACTATGTATAAAATGCTATAGCAAAACAACATGGGAAAGACTAAGCGACGGCATAGCAGAAATAATATTTTTAAAAGGAAGGTTTTAGAAACTTTGAGACAGAAAGGAACTATAAACCTGAGCTAAAGCAGCAATAAGAACCAAAAGAAAGAAAGAAAGAATAGGATGACAACAAATGTCTTATCTTCTCAAGAATTGATGTGCTGCTTCTAATCTGAGAAAAAGTAAAAGCAAAACTATTTAGAGTGACCAATTGGGAATCAATCAATAGGGAGCATTTACACAGATTAAATAGTTCGTATTGGCATGAAGTCAAAAACGCCAAAGAACAAACAGAATAAAAAAACAAAAATACCAAATGTATGAAAGGAAGAAAAAGTAAGGCAAAGAAATAAGCATTCCCAACTTAACATACATATGAACATAAAGGATTTTATATGGATTTGTCTCTGCTTTCTTGAGCTCCAAAACTACATTGAAAAACATTGAAAGAAAATGTTAGAAACAAGCTAGAAAAAGTGAGAAGAAAGGAAATTGAACTAATGAGAATACACAAACATTTTGAAAAGAAAGAAAAAGAAAATAATTATTGTAAAAGAATAGAGTTCTAAAGAACACTGTAAGTTACTTTTTGAAAGAATAACATGTTTTAAGCAAAAAAGGCCAACCACAGAAGAAAGAGATCAAATATATTAGCTGACCATGCATTCTGGGAGATGTTCAAAAATGTGACTTTTCCAGCTTCTAATCTAGGGTCATGTATGTCCTCAAAGAAATGCTTCCTCTAGTTTCATGACAAATAAGCAAACAGCACAGGCACCTCCACTTGCCTAGATGTGACAATGAAGGAAATATATGCTACTTCAAAATCAGTCAGGAAAATAGCAACCTGGACAAAAAGAAAACACTGTTTTCTCTTTGTAGTCTTTGTAGTCACCCCTGCCAAATTCCTAAAGGTAAGGAATTCCTCTCTCTGGACCTGCAGCGGTGAGTATGGCAGGCGTCTGTGGAAGCCTTGGCAATATTCCAAGTAGTAGTTAATTTATCTCAGACCCATCCATCTGCTATCTAAAAGTGCTACTGATAATCTCCCCAGTGGTCATGTTCACTGCTTTTTAGGCATGAAGCCTGTACCAGGAGAGGTTTCTCCTTGTTTTGCTATGCAGCTCTCTCTTAACATGCCAATTCATCTATGTTGTCAAATTTTCCTTCTACTTTTCTCTTCCTTCAGAGAACTATTTTCATTTTAGAGTTTTATGACTCTGCAAAACTCTGGGGGTAGATATAAATCCTTGCAAATGTGTCTCAAGGTGAGCATGAGGCACAACTGCAGCAGCCAAATATAAGAGTTCATTTGTGCAAATTCTCTGCCTTCCTCCCCATACTGTGCGTGTATATGTGCCTTCAAGTTGTCTTTTAACTTATGGCGACCCCATGAATTTCAGAGGATTTTCCTAGGCAAGGAATACTTGGAGTTGGTTTCAACAGTTCCTTTCTCTGGAATATAGCCTACAGCGTCCGGTATTCATTGGTGATCTCCTATTCAAGTACTAACTAGACCTGACCCTGTTTAACTTCTAAGATCAGACAATTCTGGAGACTTTAGGGTCCTTTATTGAGGAAGAACATGAGTTTTTCTTCTCTTCCTCCCAAACTTAGGAATCCCTAGCTTTAAACCTATCTTAAAGAATTGGTTCTTTTGCAGACTGCTCAGGCACAAAAACACAGAGCACAAAAACGGAGGAAAATGAATGTGGCACTTACTCAAACGCAGTCCTTCCTTTACACTCAGCCCACATTAGATTCTAGATTCAAATTCAAGTCTGTCATGACTCAAATGGGCCATTAGCTCACCTGAATACCCCTTCCCACCACTGTAGATAGACCAGATGTAGTCATTTGTGCATTTTAAACAAGCACATTTTCCTGATTTCATATAATCCATAATCGATGTAAAAAATTTGAAAGATGCTGAAACAGAATTAAGTTCTTGGGGCAAGCATGAAAAGTTCTTGGGCAATTACTTCTGTTTCAATTAGCTTCTCTCACCTCTAGCTAAGGGGCATATTTCTATGTCCTGTTTTTTCTGCTGGCATAGATCAGACACCTCTCCTATAAAAGGACAAAACCCTTGCCATTCCCCCAGTAAAGACTTTACCAGGAACCAAGAAGAACATTTTGATTCACACTTAATATCCTACATTAGTTCAGGTCCTACTTACCTGTCTGACCACATCTACTCATACCAACCCGCCCGAATGTTAAGATCTTCCAGTGAGGCCCTTCTCACAAATGCAGTTGGTGTCAAGGAGAGGGCCTTCTCAGTGATCGCTCCAACCCTTTGGAATTCCCTCCCCAAAGAGGTTAAAACAGCCCGCTCTCTGACATCTTTTAAAAAGCAGCTAAAGACCTTCCTGTTCACATAAGCTTTCAATTAAGATACTTAGTTTGGAATGACAGGAAGGCTAACTTTTAGTGAGTTGTGCTAGGTTTACCATCTGTATTGATGAGTTTCCTACAACAACTGTATTTGATAAATTGTAAACTTGGTTTTATGTGTTATTGTTATATGTATGCTTGATTTGTACTGTTATTTTATAATGCCGCTTTGGGTCCCGTTTAGGGAGAAAGGCGGGACACAAATAAAGATTTATTATTATTATTATTATTATTATTATTATTATTATTATTATTATTATTATTTATTACATACGTTGATTGAATGAGAAGCCTCTGGTGGCACAGCGTGTTAGACCACTGAGCTGCTGAACTTGATGACTGAAAGGTCGGCAGTTCAAATTCGGTGAGCAGGATGAGCTCCCGATGTTAGCCCCAGCTTCTGCCAACCTAGCAGTTCGAAAACATGCAAATGTGAGTAGATCAATAGGTACTGCTCCGGTGGGAAGGTAACGGTGCTCCATGCAGTCAGGCCAGCCACATGACCTTGCAGGTGTCTACGGACAACACCAGCTCTTCAGCTTAGAAATGGAGATGATCACCAACCCCCAGAGTTGGACATGGATAATGTCAGGGGATAACCTTTACCTTACCTCAATTGAACTGCTGAGGTATTTAATTGTAAGTTATTCTATAACATGAAAAAGTGATAAAAATGCCCTGGTATAGATCTCACAAAAAGTCTATGTTTCTATGACTCTATCATTACATTACAAAAAGGAACAGAGCACTCCTTCCCTGACTCCAAATTAAAGTTTGGACAGTTCTCTCAAAATGCAACCATCTTCATATTGAGCTGCAATCTGTTTGCCTTTACAGTAAGGTCAGTTGTACATTAAAAAGTGTGGCTCTTTCTTGAAATCAAACCCTGCCCCCCCTCCTGTTGAAAGCCCGCAAATCTAAATGTCATTTTGCAGCACACATTTATAATTACCATCACAGTCCTGGTACACAGGGAGACATTTGCCAATATGAATATTAACATTAATATGCCCAATGCCAGTTCACCGATCCTGCTGGCAGGGTTGTAAAAAATGCTTGAGTGAAACTTTTATTTAGATGTTAAAAGATTCCAAGTCTCAGCAGGGGTGGCAGCGGCCGTCCCTGTGAGTTCCCATCGCTGCTCGAGCTCGAATTGAATTACACCAGGGGGAAGGCGGGAAGCTGACAGTGAGCTGCCGCACTTATTTAATCTCATTTGCCATAAGAACATTGTCAGCATGGGGCTTTCCCTTGTCTCCATTTCTCAAAGAAATAAGTCTGCAGGAAAACAGGCTGGACTCAGCTGCTCGTTTTGCTGGAAGCCAAAAACAAGAAGCTTAACCAACCAGAATTTGGATACCATTCGGTCATCTAATCTGACCCAAGATTGTATTGTGTGTGCCATCACATATCCACACCCCATGCACATAGCCCCATGAAGTGAGGCTAAATTTTCTTGTTTGCCTTGTCATCATGAAAACAGCAAGCTCGGTTTTGCCTGTCTTGCAGACACAGCTTGGAAGTAATGAATTACCAGTACTCGCAATTACCAGTTCCCTGCTTCTCCATTCAGCAACAAGGGTGTGATATGACATTTTAAACATACTGTGCAGCAATGAAGTTAATTTATTTGAGCAGTGAGTAATGCTTTCTAGTTCCTTTTCAAAGTTACCTTTTAGGGGAGTACTTAGACATTTTAGAGACATCTTGACAGGCCTTCCCATCTTAAGAATCATAGAATCATAGAGTTGGAAGAGACCTTATGGACCATCCAGTCCAACCCCCTGCAAGAAGCAGGAAAATCTCATTCAAAGCACCGCCGACAGATGGCCATCCAGCCTCTGCTTAAAAGCCTCCAAAGAAGGAGCCTCCACCACTGTCCGGGGGAGAGAGTTCCACTGCTGAACAGCTCTCACAGTGAGGAAGTTCTTCCTGATGTTCAGGTGGAATCTCCTTTCCTGTAGTTTGAAGCCATTGTTCTGCGTCCTAATCTGCAGGGCAGCAGAAAACAAGCTTGCTCCTTCCTCCCTATGACTTCCCCTCACATATTTGTACATGGCTGTCTCCTCTCAGCCTTCTCTTCTGCAGGCTAAACATACCCAGTTCTTTAGGCCGCTCCTCATAGGGCCTGTTCTCTAGACCCTTGATCATTTTAGCCGCCCTCCTCTGGACGCTTTCCAGCTTGTCAACATCTCCCTTCAACTGCGGTGCCCAGAATTGGACACAGTGTGATTCCAGGTGTGGTCTGACCAAGGCAGAATAGAGGGGTAGCATTACTTCCCCGGATCTAGACGCTATACCCCTATTTATGCAAGCCAAAATCCCATTGGCTTTTTTCGCCGCTGCATCACATTGTGGGTTCATGTTTAACTTGTTGTCCACGAGGACTCCAAGGTCTTTTTCACACATACTGCTGTCGAGCTAGGCATCATCCCCCATTCTGTATCTTTGTATTTCATTTTTTTCTGCCTAAGTGAAGTATCTTGCATTTGTCCCTGTTGAACTTCATTTTGTTAGTTTCGGCCCATCTCTCTAATCTGTCAAGATCATTGTGGATTCTGCCCCTGTCTTCTTGAGTGTTAGCTATCCCTCCCAGTTTGGTGTTGCCTGCAAACTTGATGATCATGCCTTCTAACCCTTCGTCTAAGTCGTTAATAAAGATGTTGAACAGAACTGGGCCCAGGACGGAACCCTACGGCACTCCACTCGTGACTTCTTTCCAAGATGAAGAAGATGCATTGGTGAGCACCCTTTGCATTTGTTCACTTAACCAATTACAGATCCACCTAACCGTAGATTTGTCTAGCCCACATTTGACTAGCTTGTTTGTCAGAAGGTCAATGGGGGACCTTGTTGAAGGCCTTACTGAAATCCAGACAGGCTACATCCACGGCATTCCCCTCATCTACCCAGCTTGTAACTCTATCGAAAAAAGAGATCAGATTAGTCTGGCATGATTTGTTTTTGGTAAATCCGTATTGACTATTAGCAATTACCGCATTTGTTTCTAAGTGTTTGCAGACCACTTCCTTATGATCTTTTCCAGAATCTTGCCTGGTATCGACGTGAGGCTAACTGGACGGTAATTGTTTGGGTCGTCCTTTTTTCCCTTCTTGAAGATAGGGACCATATTTGCCCTCCTCCATTCTGCTGGGACTTCTCCTGTTCTCCAAGAACTCTCAAAAATGATTGCCAGTGGTTCCAAAATAACTTCCACTAGTTCCTTCAATACTCTTGGGTGTAGTTGATCCGGCCCTGGAAACTTGAATTCATTTAGAGCAGCCAGATATTCCTGGACGACTTGTTTCCCTATTTGGGGTTGGATTTCCCCCAATCCTTCATCCACTCCATGTTGCTGTGGTTGAGGCTGGCTTTCTTTTTGTGAGAAGACTGAGGCAAAGAAGGCATTAAATACTTCTGCCATTTCCCTTTCCCTGGTCAGAATTTCCCCATCTTCTCCTCGCAGAGGCCCTATCGCCTCCTTGTTCTTCCTTTTTCTACCAACGTAAGCAAAGAAGCCCTTTTTATTATTTTTAATGTCTCTGGCAAGCCTGAGTTCGTTTTGCGCTTTAGCCTTGCAAACCTTTTCGCAACCTTTTTCTGTTATTATCTTATCAATCTTACACCCATGCCCAAAAACAACACGTAAGAAAAATAACAGTGAAACCACAGGCAGCACAAGATGTAACAGGAGTTGCTTTCTTGGCACTGTTATCAAAAAATGAAGATGTCTCCTTTAAACAAATTATTTTTAAAAAGTAACTTTCCAGGCTGAGCTCATTAGATTGTTGTTCTAGATTTTAAAAACAAAGGACAGGATCCTATAGTGTAGTGGCCTCACTTGCAGGTGTAGTAGGCATGAACTGCACCAGGTTGATACCATCAGAAAGCATGACACTATGATCATATCCCTGTAGTTGTATCTAACCACAGAAATATATTTTAAGCCAGTTTACATGTGCCATACTACATATCTACAAGGCTAAACTTTGTAGTAATTTACTTTTTGTGTCTTCTCATTCACGTGTATTCTGGTCACACCTGTCATTACTACCCAGTTACAACAACACTTCAAATCATGTGGTTTCATCTGGATATACAAGCATGCACTGTTGTTTGCATTGTTGCTATTTTTAAAGTCATTTATTTTGTCATTTTTTCTGTTATTTTAGGTATAATACTGTGGTATGATTTTTGTATGGGAGGAATTCTATGAGTGTGAAACCATGAGTTACCACACTGGATGACACCAACTCTAATGAAACCACTGCTATAGTGACAAACAGCTCATGCAAAAACCATAGCATGGGATGTATTCCTCACTCTGAGCTCGTTGAAGAAGATATCCAAGACCTATTTATGCAAGCAAAACAAAAGCAGATAGCTTTCAGCAACTTATTTCTTTGATGGGCCCTTCAAACCCATCAAAGGCATTATAGGTGGAACTGATATACGTGAATTTCTAGCACTCCCCCATCAAAGAGTCTCAGATCCTGTAAAACCAGGATTCAATAAATAGATGGCTTAGAGCTGGACTGTCCCTCTTCCTAGCTTCTTTGCTTCATTGAACACAAATTTCTTCTCTTCCTTACATATAACCATACTCCCAGAACATATAGAATCTCAGCCAATAGATACATAATCTAAAACAAATTTTTGCATTAAGTAACAAGCTGATTCTGAATCAACAGGGTCAGGAAACCATTCCTCAGTAAAGATTCAATCAATGCTTTGCTCTAGGGGCATTACACAGACAGGAGACCTGCACATAATACAGAATTTACTATTCTGTATTAATCCCATGTGGATCAGGTTTTCCTTCCTACAGTATTTACTACAGTATATCTTGGCATATTGTAATCACCGCTACAATCCAATTGTCCTATACAAGCCCTATTAAAATGAATAGGAGTTGTACAGGAAGATTACGATCCTTTTAGTGACTCAACAAAGTAAACAGGATTACACTCCTTATGTTTTCTTGTTTTGTTTATAAGGGCAGTAAATATCCCTTTTGATTCACAATAATCTTACATTAACTTTGGGGCAGCTATAACTGGGGTGGAATTTTGTAGAAATGCAAAATTCTTTTTTACTTTCTGTGTATCCTTAGCCTATCTTTCTGTGTATAGAAAATGATCTTAAAATTAACCAGCTTGGAAAAAACTGGATGAAAATAGTTAGTTGCAAAAACACATCCCCACAATAATTAGGGATAACATCATTATTTTACTGTTGCAACATTAATTCAGAAACAACCTTTAAACTAACTTTTCTAGATTTACATTTATAAGAATCACCTTACTAAACAATGGAGGAGGAATATCACATATTTTATACCCGGAGTTGTACTGCTGTCTCAGACTGTAGTGTATATTTTGGTGGCACAATGAACAGAAAGGAGTGTTTTGTACAACAAATGGCTTATCACATTCAGCTATTTTAATACTAGTTATGTTTGAGAATCAGGAAACAAAACAACAAAATGATTGTTAAAGCATTCTAACTGCAATCCTAATTAGCTACATTTATTGCACCCTTAAATTATAATATAATTAGTTTTTCAAGTGCTAAGTGTCCACAAAGCATGAATTTTTGCATCCTTTATGTTTAGAGAAAGGCAAGGTGGATGCATCACATGAACCTTTGGGAAGCTCTCCTGGCCAGTACTATTCCCAGTGCTGTTGGGACAACTCTGTAAAATTCCCTCCTCTGCATATTTTATGCCCAGGAAAGACCTTTATATAATCCGGAAATACACAGGGTCAAGAGGGGGCATGTTTTTTGAAGGGAAGAGGGAGTTTTCTCTAAAATAGACCAGAAAATGGGTGCACTTGCAGCTCTCCAAAACTCCCTCGTAGTCTCATAATACCTTGTAGTTGTCTTCTTCTATGGAAAGCACAGTATGTATGGGACAATCTTTTTAAAAAACCCTATGCTATGTACATCCATTAAATGTTTACTGGGTCACAACAATTAAAGATCTCAATTGATTGCATCTATTTAGTTATACAGAGAGAAGACTAAATAAAATAAATTGGTTTTAACACAGTCCTGATAAACTGAAGGCCTACTGACTTCCAGGGTGGCTGCTAGATTTCATGTCAATCGTATGGCCAAGTTAAGTTCAGCACTTTGGATAGTTCTTTTGAAGTTCAAATTACATCTGGAATTGATTCACTGCTACAGTGAAATGGTAGCCATCACTATTCATTTCAGTGGCCGATAGCTGCCATTTCAATGGCTGATGGGTGCAACCTACTATTATTGGATTGGTAGGACTTATTTCTGTAGATTGTAAGCTAATACTTGGAGCTACATGTTTTCCTTTAGCCTTAACAGAATCTATGAATTCAACTTGAATAGAAGTTAGGCCGAACGATCTAAAATTTCTGTGATAATTTCCTCAAGTCTTTTGTTACATGATACATTTAATACCCTAATAATGAAGTAGATTGGAATGTTGTCACTTAAATGAAAACTTAACTAAAATCTGAACAGCTTATTACTTTGGCAACTAGTTCCAAAGAGACTTGCTATCTATGCTTAGCATGATCTTCCACCTGTATGCCCTGTAAAAAATGTTGCAGGGAATATTACAGTTCCTAATTTATTATTTACTACTGTAACTTTTCAGAACCTGTAGAGTATGGACAGGAAAAGACAAGATAAGGCAATATTTCAAAGAAAAAAACAGGAAGCCGCATGAGATAAATGTAATACACTTGTCAACATATGGATCATTTCAAATTGATCCTCGACAGAGTTAATTTTATGGCATTGGAGTAAATAAGAAAGTGTGTGAGAAGGGATCAAGCAGAAATATTTTATGTAGACATTTTTGTAAGAAGCTAGTAAGCAGAAATTCAAAAAATGTGAGCATCGACAAGAAGGTAACTACATTGAGTCAATGCTAGAGTGACAATCAATGATAGCAAATCATATGGAAAATACTTATTCAAGTAATGGATTTATTAGCAGGAGTTATCTTTGCATTTCTAAGGGCATGTTCAAACTGAATCTTATTTTATGAATGTACACATACATCATTATCTCAGTCTAGCAAAAGGCTCTTAAACTATTGATGAATAAGGTTGTTGTATGTTTTCCAGCATGTTCTTGGTGGCATGGGAATACCAAGTCACCTTGTTTGTCTCCTGAGAAATCTGTATAAAGACCAAGTAGCCACAGTAAGAACAGATCATGGAACAACAGACTGGTTCAAGATTGGGAAAGGAGTATGGCAGGGCTGCGTACTTTCACCCTACCTATTCAACTTGTACGCAGAAGACATCATGCGATGTGCGGGACTTGACGAATCCAAGGCTGGAGTTAAAATTGCTGGAAGAAACATTAACAACCTTAGGTATGCAGATGATACCACTCTGATGGCCGACAGTGAGGAAGAGCTGAGGAGCCTTATCACCAAGGTGAAAGAAGAAAGTGCAAAAGCTGGGTTGCAGTTAAACATCAAGAAACCCAAGATCATGGCAACCACACCTATTGATAACTGGCAAATAGAGGGAGAAAAGGTGGAGGCAGTGACAGACTTTATATTTCTAGGCAGACTGCAGCCAGGAAATCAGAGGAGGTTTACTTCTTGGGAAGAGAGCAATGGCCAACCTTGATAAAATAGTGAAGAGCACAGACATCACACTGGCAACGAAGGACCGCATAGTGAAAGCAATGATACTCCCCATAGTAACGTATGGATGCGAGAGCTGGACCATGAGGAAGGCTGAGCGAAGGAAGATAGATGCTTTTGAACTTTGGTGCTGGAGGAAAATGCTGAGAGTGCCTTGGACCGCAAGAAGATCCAACCAGTCCATACTCCAGGAAATAATGCCCAGCTGCTCACTGGAAGGAAGGATACTAGAGGCAAAGATGAAGTATTTTGGCTACATCATGAGAAGACAGGAAAGCTTGGAAAAGATCACGATGCTGGGGGAAATGGAAGGAAAAAGGAAGAGAGGCCGACCAAGGGAGAGATGGATGGACGGTATCCTTGAAGTGACTGGCTTGACCTTGAAGGAACTGGGGGTGGCGACAGCCGACAGGGAGCTCTGGTGTGGACTGGTCCATGAGGTCACAAAGAGTTGGAAACGACTGTGTGATTGAGCAGCAGCATGTTTTCTGGGCTGTAGGGCCATGTTCCAGAAGTATTCTCTCCTGACGTTTCGTCCCCATCTATGGCAGGCATCCTCAGAGGTTGTATTGTGGGCGAAACGAGAGAATTCTCAAGAGAGAATACTTCTGAAACATGGCCATACAGCCCGGAAAACGTACAACAACCCTGTGATCCCGGCCATGAAAGCCTTCAACAACATATTGATGAATACTACAAAAATACTATTATTTTCTCTTTATTGTGTGAGTCAAAGCATCCGATCACAATTTGCATGCACAGGTTGTATTATTTGGTAAGCCACACAGCAGTCCAGAAAGGTTGTGGAGCTATGGAACTAATCTATAATATTCTGCAGTATCACAGACATAAATGGGCTTAATAGCCAATTTTCCTGATCAGGGCCCTTGGCATTGGAACCTTATATTAAGAGAGCTATAGATCCACACAAAGTCTTTGGAATAGGGATTGAGAAAATACTCAGGCCACTACAATGCACACATGTTCAGAAGGAGCTAGGTTTGGATGGCCTCTGGTTCTTTTTGTAGCATGCAGCATTAACAACTACAATGCCTCCATGGGATCTGTATCCACTAGTGAAACTGACTGACTACAAATCAATTCTACATAAATACACACAAAAATGGCTGTTAAATCTCAGCATTGCCCTTAATGGAGATTTGCTGTGGATTTAATATCAGTACAGTCTCTGTGTGTGCATGTATGAGAGACTGAGAAACAGACAGACAGACAGACAATTGAAACCATATTTTTCTTCCAAGGTATTCAATCCAGCAAGTATGCTGCTCAATCATTCTGTCCTTGTGAATATCCTATGGGATATGTTTATTGTAGTTACTTAAACATTATCCAAAAAGAGGTCAAAAGCAGACATCAGTTTGAATAAAATTTGCATATGCTACTTACACACACACAACATACACATACATACATATGTGTATACACACATACATATACATACACACAAATATAGAAATAATGGCTATAATTTAAAGAGAAATGAGAGTGATCTCCCCATAGTGGCTGGGGATGTTTCTGCCTTGGTGACTTGTGCATTCAGTGTCAAGGTCCTTCTTATGGTGCTTTATCTTTAAAATCAACTTGGGCCAGACAGATCTCCAAACAGAGGGCACCTCCACTGCTCTCTGTACATAAGATGATTCTAGTCCAGTGGTTCCCAACCTTTGGTCCTTCAGGTGCTTTGGACTTCAGCTTCCACAATTCCAAACATCTTGGTAAGCTGGCTGGGATTTCTGGCAGTTGAAGTCCAAAACATCTGGAGGACCAAAGGTTGGGAACCACTGTTCTAGTCAGATTAGACTAGAGGGGAAAGGGCATGTGATGATAACAGGTAAACTGGCCAACAGAGGTAATATTGGGGGGGGGGGGATTCAATGATATTAATAACTGAAAGCATCAGGCTGATTGGGTGCTAAACTCTTCTCCCACCAATACCTTTTCCTGATACCTCTTTCTGGTTCCTCCTGTTGTTTGCTTTCAGTCGCAAAGCCTGGCTAGAACATCCAACACTTGAAGAGGCCGTGATGATGGGGAGTTCAATATGATATCCCTTTCTTCTCTGCTTGAAATGTCTTTATTGCTGTATTGATTTGGGGAGTCACCTGTAGCCACAGGTGAAGAACAAAATGGTGTTCACTCCCCATCCCATACATAATGTCACCTGGACTGGCAGCTGAAACATAGTTCAACACTTGTGATAGGACTATGTCTCCCACCACAACTGAGACAACAGGCTAGTTTAAGGGGTCCGGTTAAGGTCCCTTATACTAGCCTGTTGTCTAGCTGCAGGCAACTAGCCAATCATCAACCTTGCCATGTTGGATTAGATATTGTTCAGATGTGTCCTATGTCTTGTTCAGAAAGGTTTTGAAGGCCTGGAAAGAAAGAGGCTGGTTTCTCCTGCAGTGTTTTATGAAGCTAGTTTGATATTTAAGTGTTTTAACTGTTATTATTAATTTTTACTGTGGTTTTATTGATTTGCTTGTATTATTTTACAATTAGTAATTCTGTGAGTCCATTAGACTGGTAGTACTGCATTTAAATTTTGCTGATAAGTAAATGAATTCATTCTTGAATTCCACTGCACTGTGAGAAATTATGAGCAATGTGTTGGATGGGAAGCTGTATTGCCTATTATCACTATTCATGTTACAAGGAAATCTAACTGGAGTCTCTGCTCAGTTAGAACCCACATGGCAATGACAGCTTTATTTGACAAAAATGGATACCCCGTTTCTCATATTGCACCTTAGATGTAAAAGGTATCTACAACAGAAGTGCTGTCCCTGAGGGAAAACATCTGGATTCCATACATCAATTAAAAACTATATGATTGATGCACACCCCCCATGTTGGATAGAAAGGCCTTTAGTTCTGGATGACGCCTTCCTAGAAAACTATGACCAAATATTTAAAAAGGAGTGATACAGTAGAAATGGGAAACATCAGCCACCCTGATATTTTGAGAAATCAATCTCTGCAAAAAAATTGTAAGAGCCAACACATTCCTCACTTGATTTGTAGACAAGTTCATGGTCCAGAAGGTAGAGGGGCAATAAGAGGAGATGTATTTTGGATATAAACCTAACCAACAAAAATAAATTAGTCAACAGGGTGGAAGTAGTAAGATCCTTGGGTGGGACACAACATTGGATGGAGGTATTTTTAAAAGGTGGCATGTTGCATCTAAATATTTCTACCAACTCACTATGTTGAGAACTGCAACACCAACACCTCAGTATTTATTTGCACAGTTCATTAGCTAAGGCTAACTTCCAGCTAAGAGGAAAGGAAGAAAGACGACAGAAAGGAAAACAAGTTTTGAAAGCAAGAACAGTTGGGAAGTTGCTATAGAAGTTATAGGAAAGGCAGAGCAACTTCAACTTAAAGTTTGACTATATTCTGTTTGCCTGGTTGGCATGCCTGCTTGTACCATCAAAAACTTTAATATTACATTTTTGGGGTGGAGAAGATCAAAATTTTCTTTAATGATATATATACCTTGACAGGCAACTTGAAGGCACAAACACACACATATACCTCATTCTCTTGTTTCTTTTCTTCTTCCCCCAAACATAACATTATGTCAGCTGCTCAGCTTCCCTACGCTTTCAGGACAACATGATTTACTATGTTAAAAGGCAAGCCCTATATCACCTCATAATAAAAACATTAAAGTTAATGCGTCATAAGTGAAGAATTTATTGCCATTAACTCCAATAAACAGTTATAAAACACCCGTCCTTTCCTGTCCAGAAGACGCAGGACTTCATTAAGCTCAACTTTCTTTGTTCAATCTTCACTAGACCGGTCATGTGTGTTCTCGAACTGGTCACCATTTATTGTTAAAGCAGACTAGCTCATTTTCCAGGGGAGTGAGGAAGGCTCAAAGTACCTCCCCCTCCTGCCCTGTTCTCCATTTATTTTGTTCCACAGGCAGCTCCAAGCAGACAGATGGGAGAGAAAAGTTCATGCGACACAAGTCTCGATGGGCTTATTTAAACATCACTGAAATATACGCTCAACAAAAGCTGGCTTTGCTGTGGCCTGCAGGCCATTACTCAGAGAAGGTTGATGTATAAGTAATAACATATGGGCAAGCTGTGTGGTGACACCGCCAACGCACTAGCTCACTTCAGGGAGTCTTTTGCCCAAATATTGGTTGACAACACTTTTAGACCCCAACACTTGCCTTAGATACGAGGAGGAATGAAGAAACAGAAGGCCCTTCCCTCATACTTCCACCAGGATTTTTCAAGTGCCCATTGGCTCTCACCCTTTTCCCTTGCAATCCCATTCACTGGGACCTTATTGCTTTTAGTCTTAAACATTTTGCTGGCCACCTGCAACTAAAAAAAATCATTGTCTTCCAACATAAGACTACATTACAGAGCTACAGGCTTTGATGTTCTTCTAAAAAGCACTAAAATATAATACATTTTAATATTTAAAACTTAGTTTTACTCACATATATAATCATGTGACATGCATCATGAACATGCTAAATTAGCTTGCACAATAGAGACCCTAGATAGTGATGGTGGGTCCACTTTCTTCTGCTTAAAAGCTAATTATTATTTTTTTAGCGTGCGTGCTCATGGACTATAACTCCTTTCTTTAAATGACCAGTCAAAATTGCAGTCCATGAAAACTTATGCTGAAAGATATTAATTTGTTTTTAAGATGCAAGGAACCTTTTTATACTAAAATAGACTAATATAATTATCTTCCTGAAAATTCCTTCTACTGAAATATTTCCATTTCACTGGTTGGGAATCTGGTAGAAAGAGCTGAAGGAGCCAATGAGGGAACGTCACTGAGAAAAGAACATTATTGATAGAGACTACTTGGATGAGAGGCCACCAATGAATACCTGGTGCTGTTGGCTATACTTCAGATAACTGGCAAAATTACATCTAAGTATTCTTTGCCTATGAAAACCTGATGAAATTCATGGACATGGTATAAGTTGACAGGCGACATGAAGACATAGACACATACACCATACTCCTGCTACCTCTGTGCAGCTAAAGGTTTCACTTTCCTCTTGCTGCTTTGAAAATGTTCAGCCACAATGCTGATTCTTAGACTTGGATCTGCCAACAAACATTTTAACTAGAAACCAGTAGTCAGTGAAGCAAACTCCCCAAACCCAGAATAGCTCTTCTCCAATAACCATAACCTTTGATAGTTCTTATTCCATTTTTTCCCCTGACAGACTAAGTGTATTCTAACATTTTCCAGTCATCAGCTTTGATGAAAATAATCCCTCCTGATGATGGTGGCTAGCCAAGGAAACTTCAAGTGGGGAAGTGTTTGAGACAGGGCAAAAGCCATGTGTATGTGTGCAAGGTACAACAAACAAGATGTTATTTTTCATGTGTAAACAGTGGCGACATGGAGAGATATATAAGTATCATATGACCTGTAGGAGGTTGCAGGGAGTTCTTCTCCAGCCATGTCACTCAGGTGACCTCCACCATCTGAGGCATCTTGGCTCTATTTTGCCCAAGGGATAAACTAGAGCAGATGAAGGATGGATCTGACTCTTATCTCTGCATCATCTCATGGCTAGAGGCATAAATCAGACATTTACCATCTCTTCATGAATCTCAGTGTTGAGAAACTTTGTGAAAAGACAGGAAACATTAAATGAATTTGAAAATGACTTCTTCCATTTTCCTCTTATAAAAGAAAGATTATAACTTTCCCTACTTCTCTCTTTCTCTCTGGATTTTAGAATAGAGTTATATTTTATAGAAAAGATAGCTCTTTCCCAAGCACTTGAATATGTGTATAAAATGAACATGGCAAGAAACCTGTTTGCACTCTGTGCAATTTTAGAACAATTGAGCTGGAAACATGCTTCCTTTGTGAAATAAGAGCAGAGTAGTACAGTATCAGATGTGAATCCATATCCTGGGACCTGAAAGATCTTTTCCCTAATGTCTAGAGCTCACTGTACTCATCAGAGCAATTTCAAGGGTTGAGTCCTATCCCTGAAAACAGTTGCCTATGCTCAGTCATGGCAAGTAAAAGCACAGTAAAGTAGCAATTAACCTTTTAAAAAATGACTACACTTCCCACCTACCAATCTGTCACCACCTCATGCCATCCTGATCCGGATGAACACAAACAGCAAAAGGATGCAAAGCAAGAAATCGTTTTTTAAAAACTGCACAAAAGTTTAAAAGAAGCACTTTCATTATTAAAACATTTCAACTTTGTGTATTCCTACAATGTTGGAATAGGGATAGGAATGGATTTTTAAACTGGTCTAGACTACCTCTTAGTGTACTTGCAGGAGAGCAACAAAGGGAGGTGGCCTAAGGGATGTTCAAAGTCAGTGAGCAGCCACCAAAAAGTCCTCTTTTAGGCTCCTACCAAACATGTCTTTGAGAAGAGTGAACAAAAATAATGGTTTCCATCAAACACCTCCACGGCAAGCAGACTTATATAGGAGAATATAGTTCTTTATTTAACCGAGATACTAATTCAAACATTGCACTTTAAATTATGCATAGAATAAGGCTGGTAGGCCTCGAAACTTTGTTACAAGGTAGTATCATGTAAGTCTGCAATCTGCTGGATCATAGTATTCTGAAGTTTCCAAACACTTTTTAAGTACAGCATCAGTTGGACTGCTACAATAGTAGCATAATGGGATGTACTACTGGTGCTCACCAATGCGTTGTCTTCATCTTGGAAAGAAGTCACGAGTGGAGTGCCGCAGGGCTCCGTCCTGGGCCCGGTGCTGTTCAACATCTTTATTAACGACTTAGACGAAGGGTTAGAAGGCACGATCATCAAGTTTGCAGATGACACAAAACTGGGAGGGATAGCTAACACTCCAGAAGACAGGAGCAGAATTCAAAACGATCTTGACAGACTAGAGAGATGGGCCGAAACTAACAAAATGAAGTTCAACAGGGACAAATGCAAGATACTTCACTTTGGCAGAAAAAATGGAAATCAAAGATACAGAATGGGGGACGCCTGGCTTGACAGCAGTGTGTGCGAAAAAGACCTTGGAGTCCTCGTGGACAACAAGTTAAACATGAGCCAACAATGTGATGCGGCAGCTAAAAAAAGCCAATGGGATTCTGGCCTGCATCAATAGGGGAATAGCATCTAGATCCAAGGAAGTCATGCTCCCCCTCTATTCTGCCTTGGTCAGACCACACCTGGAATACTGTGTCCAATTTTGGGCACCGCAGTTGAAGGGAGATGTTGACAAGCTGGAAAGCGTCCAGAGGAGGGCGACTAAAATGATTAAGGGTCTGGAGAACAAGCCCTATGAGGAGCGGCTTAAAGAGCTGGGCATGTTTAGCCTGCAGAAGAGAAGGCTGAGAGGAGACATGATAGCCATGTACAAATACGTGAAGGGATGTCACAGGGAGGAGGGAGCAAGCTTGTTTTCTCCTGCCCTGCAGACTAGGACACGGAACAATGGCTTCAAACTACAGGAAAGGAGATTCCACCTGAACATCAGGAAGAACTTCCTCACTGTGAGAGCTGTTCGACAGTGGAACTCTCTCCCCCGGGCCGTGGTGGAGGCTCCTTCTTTGGAGGCTTTTAAGCAGAGGCTGGATGGCCATCTGTCGGGGGTGCTTTGAATGCGATTTCCTGCTTCTTAGCAGGGGGTTGGACTGGATGGCCCATGGGGTCTCTTCCAACTCTACTATTCTATGATTCTATGATTCTATGATTCTGTCACTATGGCCAGATCAACCATCACCAGAAAGACTAGCTGCACACATATAACAAGTTCTACCTTCCGAAGGATCCAGTTCACATTTTTAGCCTGCACAAAAGGCAAAGCATCAATTAATACTAGATAAGCAAGGGCCTAACTCTCGTCTGGAGGATCCACATCAACTATGACCTCCAAGTCAGAAAGGACTTTAGCAATTAGTTATTTTAATTAATAAATTCATGCCTATCAATATTAAGTATGTGTAACTTTTCATATATAAAAGGATCTCTACACTTTTTCCTAAACATACCACCCTCTCCTTATGCCTTCAAGACTTTGACACAAAGTCATACTACAAAAGTTAGGAAGACTTCCTGCGAATCATATCTTCCCCAACAAAGGATAAAAGGACAGTAATCTTTGTCTGAGAAAGAAGGGGAGAAGGTTACTGAAAGTGCCTGGTGCTTGATGATATGTGGCTAATAGATAAAAGTGCTTTCCATTAGCAGAGAGTGAGAGTTTTGCTAAGTGCAGTTTATCTGTTGAGGACAAAATCATAACAAACCCTTTGCAGATAAATGAAGTACGGCAACTACTTTTGCTCACATCCCTCCTGTTTGGTAAGAAAAGGCATCTTCTTGGAATTATCAAACATAGAAGAGGAAAGGGGAAATAAGAAATTCAACTGAAAACTCAAAGAAGTGGGGAAAACAGGCTATCTAAACAGACATTATTCCAGAACTATTTCTAAAATGTATGTTTACACTAAAATAAAAATGCATCTAATAAATGTAATATATGTATGTTCTCATACACAAAAGTACAGGAAGTCAGTTCTTGCTGTTAGAATCTCAGAATCCTCCCTCCCTTTTCTTCCTGTCTTAGTATTTATACTCTACACCAGAGTTTCTTAAACTGTGCTCCTCCAGATGTTTTAGACTTCAGCTCCCGCAATTCCTAACAGCTAGTAAGCTGGGATTTCTGGGAGCTGAAGTCCAAAATACCTGGAGGACCACAGTTTGAGAAACACTGTTCGACACAACAGCAAGAAGGGTTAGATTAAGATAAAGGTTCTCCCCTGACATTAAGTCTAGTCGTGTCCAACTCTGGGGGTTGGTACTCATCTCCATTTTTAAGCTGAAGAGCCGGCATTGTCCGTAGACACCTCCAAGGTCACGTGGCCAGCATGACTGCATGGAGTGCTGTTACCTTCCTGCCGAAGCAGGACCAATTGATCTACTCATACTTGAATGTTTTCGAACTGCTAGGTTGGCAGAAGATGGGCTTAGAGCAGGAGCTCACTCTGCTCCTCAGATTTGAGCAGCCAGCCTTTTGGTCAGCAAGTTCAGCAGCTCAGCGGTTTAATCCGCTGTGCCATCGGGGGCTCCCAAGAAGAGTTATATATCCATAAAAAAGTAAGATAGTTCCTACCCTCAGATTTGCAATGTAAAAAGAAACATGATAAAGTAATAACTGCTGGGTGACTCTTGCAAAATTCATAAAGCCCTCTTGAATACCTTCTCAGACTGACTTTCCTTTTATTTATTATTTTCTTCCATTCCTTTATGAATGACAAAATCAGTTCAATGTGTCAACAGAATGTTTAACTAATAATATTCATTTTAGTATAACTTTAATAATGACAATTTGGTCAGCCAAGTAAATCTTGTTCACAAAAGTGACTTGATTTTGTAGCAGTTTTTCTAACAGAGCTCCTCCAACCTTGATTTTTGTGTTTGAAGATTTTTGAAGTTGAAGAAAGATTTAGATGATATATGTGTCTTGTGTGACAAAAGGGTGAGTGTGTGAGAGAGCAAGTGTTTGAGCCAAATTAGGATCACCATCTTCTAAAAAGCAAGCAAGAGGAGACATTTCTTAAGGGACTAGTTGAAACCACTAATGGCTATGATGACTTTCACTTTAAATACCCCCATAATGTAAGCTGTGATAACGGCTACTAAAATATCCCTAGCCTTCACTGTATTTAAATAACAATAATTTTAATGGATTATTTAATAATATTTAATTATAACCTCAATTGGTCTGGTTGCAACTGGATGTTCCATATTTAACTAATTGCAAAATGCTCAAATCACTACAAAGTACTACAAATCTAAGAACAACTTCCAAACTCAGACAGAATTTTGTACTTTCAGGGTATCTACTGAATTAGCTACATAGACAGATGTATAATACAGCTATATACAGTTGTAGTGTGAATACCATGTGATGTAGGCTATATATCAGAGGAAGAAACTGGCCATACTACCGCTGAGTGGTTTTGCCAGCCATTTTGCATCACAATCAAGAGATAAAAAGAAGATATAAATAGAGAGAAGTAGAGGTGGAGGAGAAGGTGGAGATATTTCTTGTCTAATAAAAATGTTATGAAAGTCATTGGCGTAACATAAGTCAATAGGAAACTTGATGGTACATACAGCAATGCAGAGGTATAAGTATATACTTTTTATCATCATCATCTTGCTCCATGGTAGTTTCCTCACCACACACCTTTTTCCTTTTTGTTGTCAATAATATTATTCATTGTTGTGTTTATTAAATATTACCAAGAGACCTATAGTGTGACTATGGAGAAAATGGCAACCTTTATCTTCCCATGAAGAAAAACAAAAACCTTAAATTGTTTTTAAAAAGGAGCATGTAGAATGGGGAAGGGACACCTGACATCTCCAGAATGTACAAGTTTTGCAATTCTTCTTGCAATCCCCAACAGTCTGACTGAATCATTTCCACCTCTGCCAAGAGCAAAGGAGGAAGGAGACTCAAAAAAGTCACACATGATGGATCTGACCACCTTAATTAATGTAAACAAGACAAAGTGGAACATCAAATAATGTCTTCAGCTGCTTGAAAGACAAGAGAACGATGTGGGGAGTGCTGAATGAAAAGAGGAGGTCTTTTGATGTGAGGTCTGACAGGTCCCCCATTGGTAAATAAAGATGGCCTCTGTATCGCAGCTTATCCAAATATTTTCATTTACTGTCAGAAACTGAGAGAAGAGGTTGATAGGCTTAGACTCTTAAACTTTCAGCCTTCCCCCATAGCCCTTGAGGGACCAGAGACAGGAAATGGGGGAGAAAGGAGGAAGCATATTCACATACAGGTTGCTGGATGTAGCTTCCACTGGAGATTGAGAAAAGAACTAGATATAGGTGAATGATCACCTGTAATTAATTAATTTTCACAATAACAAGGCATAACCATGTTATTTGGTGAGGTATACCTTCACTGTTACTTAGTGCAACCATAACTTTTACAATTACTTCTATTGTTATAGGATTTGACCTCACTAAATAGTGGTGGGTGAATATCAGCTGGTTCAAGTGCTGTGGCTGTGACAATGATGACAAGGAAGGATGTGGTATGCAATTCCCACCAGTGATCAGTGACTTGTAACACTCAGGTTTTCAGTAAGTAATTTCTTCTTAAAAACTGTAACATTAATATATCAAACTATGTGGGATGAACCATACATTTAACTAATTATTTTTAAAAGTAACTTCAAGTTTTGGTTTGTTCCTGTTCACCTTACAATTCCTTCATCTGAAAACACTTCAACATGGTTACTGTGAATCAGAAGTTGCCTAGAATTGCCAATATCTTTTCTTAACCATGTTTTTGTCCCTTTTAACAGCTATTCCACGCTGGACAAAACAAATGCTGAAAGCTTGTCAACCCTTTCTATCAACTTGTGACGGGAAATAAAAATATGTATATAAGTCACAATATAAGAACCATGTTTATTTACCACGGAGATGGAAAACTCATGACAGGCACAGTCACAACTTATGAACTGCTGTCTGTCATGTAGCTGTTAACAGGAGGTCCTGCCAGATAAAAGTTGGGAAAGGTTGACACAGTCATGTTAGTTTTTCCTCTTACACAAACACTTGCTCAAACTGCTTTCATTGCAAGGCACCCCCACTGCCATACAAAAGGGACTGTCAATGTTGTGGTGCGTGTTTGTGAACTCAGGGAGACCTATTTCATTTTAGATTCAGCAAATGCAACAGCTGGAAAAAAGGGCAGCTCACTGTAAGAGGCAATCCATAACATCTATCAAGTATTACATTAACTACAAAATGTTAACTGTGAGATGCAATCAAGTCAGAAATACCAACTGCACATTAGCTACCACACTGTAATATGTTGTGATGTGCCTGTCAGCGATCAAAATGGTTAAAAATTGAAATCCAATATTATCAAATGTAAAATATGTAGATGAACAGCATAAAATGAGACCCAACTGATCCAGGGTGGTGGTGATATCACTGATCAGGTTTCACAAGTCACCACAGACCTGAACCTGGATTTGCCAAGTCCCAGACAAACAGTCTAATTCTCTGTACCATCCTGGCTCAAGTTAAGCCCTCTTCTCTGTATCTGGCATAGAAATGCAAGCTGATAGTGGCTTCCTGGGATAGTAAAAATGAACAACATGGTAACAAGTGGAATCAGGAGAAGGGACAAGAACATGGTTGTTGAGATAGTGGTACCTTTGTTTTCTGATGGTTCAATGTACACAAGCTTTGTTTCATTTACAAAATTATTAAGCCTATTGTACAAAATTACCCCTAGGCTATGCTTCTAAGGTTTATAAGACGTACAGTATATGTAAATTTATATTTATGCTTGCATCTCATCTCCCATGACTTGATGGCACATGGCAAAACAACAGCAAAGTGACTTCTAGACTATCTGGTAAGTGAAGTTCTCTGGGTACAGTACATTAATGAACATAACTTTAACCCAAGTACTGGGCTTTAAAAATTAAAACAAGCATTCTGAATTGTGTCCAGAATGTATGAGCAAGAGCATCTGCCTCAATGCATATTGCAAACAATTATGCAGTCCAAGGGGTCATGTCTGATAGCTGTGCAGTCAAGATTTGGGGACTAAGAGAGTTTCTCTTTAATGCCTTGTTCTAATCATGTTTTGGACTAACATGAAAGAGATCTGATTTCAATGTACCATGTTGTCCAATCTTGCTTATCTGAATGCTTAGAATGAACTTGTGATGTGTCTTAATTAGAGAACTAACTAATGGAGATGGCTGTTACACTTCTTACAGTTTGGCCATGAGACCAGAGCCCTTGAGCTGTCTTATGCAAGCACCATATTCTGTCTCATGATTAACCCCAGGAAAACCAGTCAAAGGGCAGCCTATGATAAACCTTGAAAATGCTCCTCTTGATGTAGTTCATAAATTCTCTCACCTTGGCTTCAGAGTGACTGACAATTTTTCACTTAATTTGTCACTTGCATTAAAAATGTGACACAGATGTCATCTCCTTAGGCAGCCTCACAAAGTGGGTCTGGTGTAATGCTAGACTGTCAAGAGAAATACACTGAATACTGGACCCTGGTCCTCAGTATCTTGGTTAAGACAATGTGGACATATTATCGCATCCGATTTCCAAGAGGTACAACTCAGTAACTACCATCTCTGTGGTTTATCCTTGGTAGAGAATGGAAAAGTTCCTTTTGTTGACTACAAAAACCAGACAAGTGACAGTGCTCATAAAAGCAGAGAAAAGATATAATGTGTGAATACAATTAAACCAATCCTAATAATCGGATTTAAAACAATTTAAAGTACATCAATAAAAGAAATACAGAAGCAAGTTATTTTCTTAGTTGTCAGTCAGGTACTGCCAGTCCACCAGAATAAAAAGTGGTTTGCTTGTCAGCAGAAAGACCAAAGGCAGAAGACCAACTCAGTCTCCCTTGGAAGGCAGTTTCACAGGATGGGAGCAATGTCGAAAAATAATGGAATTACTTTCAACAAATTTAAGGTTTTAGATTCAACAGGAAAACCAAATGCAGAAATATGCAAGTGACACTGAGTTTGTGAAAATAATCTAAAGGATCTTACCAGAGCGTGTGCAAAATAAGAGTCAACAATGTGATGATACAGGAAAAATGATAAATCTATTTCAAAGTTGGAAAAAATGAAATGCCCTCTAAATAAAGGGAAATCAACATACCATTCTTTTCTGCTTTGGTCAAACCTTTCCTGGGATACTGCATTCTAGTTCTGGATATCACAGTATAAAGATAATGATAATATAGAAAAAGTCCAGAAACAGGGGCAACCAAGAAGATATTGAATTGGGAAACAAGGGCTATAAAGAAAAGTTGGAGTTGAGTATGGTTAGCTTAGAAAAGAGAAGACTGAGAGCTGAAATGACAGTCATCTTCAAATATCTGAAGGACTTGTCACATAAAAGATGCAGCAAAGTTATTTGTGCTGCTTCAAATTGTAGGACCTGAGCCAATGGGTTAAAATTACAAGAATAAACAGTGAAACTCTTCAAAAATAGAATAGGCTACCACAAAAGGTGGTAGACCCTCCTATGCTGAAGGTTTTTTAAACCGTGGTTTAATAAAAATATCATAGAGGAATCAGTAGCCTTGCTGCTTGTGGAATGTTCTATGCTGAACTGTCAGGTAAAATTGGGTTGAATTTTTATTAATTTTGCCAAACCTAGCATTGAGTATATTTCTCCTGGGCATTAGTGGAGCTGTGATCTTTTTGTTTTGATACTTTTGTATGTATTTCTACTGCAGACAAAATTCTCCAGTAGTTTCATTCAGATTAAATAGTGGCCTTAGCTCTGCAAATGTTATTCTGAATACTGAGAGGACACTTAGAATTTAGGCTCCAGCAACAATTCCGAGAAAAGGGATTCCTCAAGGAATAATCTTGGAGGCAGGTACGGGTAGCTGCCACATTTCTTTTTCTTTCTTTCTTGTCCAGAAGATGTACTTGAAGGGAGAGGAGAAGGGAAAAAACCCCACTGTATCATAAATATTCCATGCCTTTCCATTCTGACACCAGGGCTGCTTTTCAAGTCTTTAAAAACACATCTGTAGAAAATCAAGTAATTCCATTGGCTACTTTGGCATATTTATGGTCACTAAGAAGGGCTTGCAGGCAAAAATATGACTGAATTATAAGAAGACTAGTGAAAGGTCTGTGTATGGATTTGCTACCAAGCATAATTCAAAGTGCCTATAAAGCCCTAAACAGTTCTGGCCCAGCTTACCTGTCTGAACCTATCTCCCCCTATGAACCAACCAACCTAGACATTAAGATCTTCTGGGGAGACCCTGCTCTCGATTCCAGCCCTTTCGCAGGTGCAGCTGGTGGGAACACAGGACAGGGCTTTCTCAGTGATGGCCCCTCAGCTGTGGAACTCCCTTCCCAGTAACATTAGATTGTCTTCCTCCCTCCTGTCCTTTAGAAAGAAAGTCAAAACTTGGCTATAGAACCAAAAGTCTGGAGAGTAGTTACAGTGCAATATACAACTACGAAGCTAAGAACGGTTTTTGGACTATGATTTCAGGCCTTGGGCTATGGTATTAACTTCTTATTTAAATTTATATGTTACCGTTTTATGATTTTAATGTACAATGTATTTTGTATGTTTTTATGTCTTAATGCAGCATTGAATTATTGCCAAATTGGAAACTGCTCTGAGTCCCCTTCGGGGTTGAGATAGGGTAAAAAATATTGTAAATAAATAAATAAGGATGAAATCTCTCTTACATTCCTTTGTTCTGGCCTACTGGCAAACACATAATGCAATGTTATTCTAGGGAGAGGGGCATTCTAATTTTCCATAAGGAAAAAACCTTACCATCATTCTGGCATGCTAGTCTTCTGCATGGAAAAACATCAACAGATGTGAGATTTTAGATGCATATTATATACAGTATAGCCCAAATACAAGTTTGCTATATTGGCAAGGAGGCAGAACATGGTTTTGGGGTTTTCAGCTTCCAAAAGTCCTCAGCATGGCTATACTGTGTACAGTGTGCTGGCCATGTAAGGGATTCTGGGAGTTGTAGTACCTAAATTAATTTTCAAGCTCTAGAAATAGATTTTTATTTATGTTCATATAATATGATTTCCTTTTAGAGGCTTAGGGTCTTACCATACTGCATCCTCACTGGTCTGTACAAAGAAGCCTTCCTGGTCAAAGGAAACTTGCTTCATTTTACACTCAGCTAAAACAAGCCTAAATACCCTAAAGGCATCACATTCTATCTGGTCTTGGAGTCTAAGCAGTGTTAGCTCTGGTTAGTACTTGGATGGGATATTGATAACAAATAACAGGAGCTGTAGGCAATATTTTAGAGGAAATAACGGGCAAGCAACACAGAATCACAAAATCAAGTACGCACTATTCATTCCAGCGCCCTGCTATGCAGGAATGCACAATCAAAGCACTACCACCTTTGAGTATTCTTTACCTAAGAAACCCCTATGAAATGCATGGGGTCACCATAAATTGACAGGTCACTTGAAGTTGTTGTGGTGTGCCATCAACAAATTTCTGTTTCTGAGGCTAAGAGTTTGTGACTGGTCCAAGGTCTTCATGGCTGAGCAGGGACTATGTTTTCCACAGTCACAGTTCAATACTCAAACCACTAAACCATGCTGGCTGTGTATGCACATGCGTGCACGCGCACACACTCACACACAAACACAGGAAGCCTCCAAGCATTTAAAAAGAGGTAATTCTGTTACTGAAGGATGTAGTTCCAAAGTGTTGCCACAGGGAAGCACTATAAGATTACACACTCTCGCTGAACCTCAGTTCCCTATCTCCATTCACCATTGACTCTTGGGGGTGCCAAAATAATCTAAGGCAATATCTTTTATTAGATTAGCTCCTGTTGGAAATGCAAGTCTTGTGTTGCGCAGATTTCTCTTATAAAAACTGAGTGGCAGGGGGAAATCTTCAAAATGAGAAGCAGAGAGGCTCAGTTTGGTATTGGATAACATGCACTTTGGTCCTCTTCCCCCAGAAGTACTGTAGCAATGTGATTGTATCAAAGTGGTAAGAGACCCTCAGAACATGTCCACTGCGCCTGTCTCTTAACATTAGTTACTATAGCCAGACTGGACATATCTGGAATTGGCATTTCCAGTGTGAAAGAAGAAGAAAGTGCAGCAAAAGAAAAGAAAATTGGCATAATACGTAGTATATTTTTACATATGAAAATTACAATAACATTTTTGACTTGGATTTCTGTTCCATGTAGAATAGAAGAATAGAAGAATAGAGCTTCAAAACTATGCTGCTGCTCAGTCGTTTAGTCGTCTCCGACTCTTCGTGACCTCATGGACCAGTCCACGCCAGAGCTCCCTGTCGGCCGTCACCGCCCCCAGGTCCTTCAAGGTCAAGCCAGTCACTTCAAGGATACCGTCCATCCATCTTGCCCTTTTCCCTTTTCCTTCAATTTTCCCCAGCATTGTGATCTTTTCCAAGCTTTCCTGTCTCCTCATGATGTGGCCAAAATACTTCAGCTTTGCCTCTAATATCCTTCCCTCCAGTGAGCAGCCGGGCATTATTTCCTGGAGGATGGACTGGTTGGATCTTCTTGCGGTCCAAGGCACTCTCAGCATTTTCCTCCAGCACCAGAGTTCAAAAGCGTCTATTTTCCTTCGCTCAGCCTTCCTTATGGTCCAGCTCTCGCATCCATAGGTTACTATGGGGAATACCATTGCTTTCACTATGCAGACCTTCGTTGCCAGTGTGGTGTTTCTGCTCTTCACTATTTTGTCAAGGTTGGCCATTGCTCTCCTCCCAAGAAGTAAACATCTTCTAACTTCCTGGCTACAGTCTGCACCTGCAGTGATCTTCGCGCCTAGAAAAATAAAGTCTGTCACTGCCTCCACGTTTTCTCCCTCTATTTGCCAATTATCAATAGGTATAGTTGCCAGCTTTTGCACTTTCTTCTTTCACCTTGGTGATAAGGCTCCTCAGCTCTTCCTCACTTTCGGCCATCAGAGTGGTATCATCTGCATACCTAAGGTTGTCAATGTTTCTTCCAGCAATTTTAACTCCGGCCTTGGATTCCTCAAGCCCCGCATTTCGCATGATGTGTTCTGCGTACAAGTTGAATAGGTAGGGTGAAAGTATGCAACCCTGCTGTACTCCTTTCCCAATCTTGAACCAGTCTGTTGTTCCGTGATCTATGCTACTGTTAATTAAAGTAATAGCTTTCACAACTCATTTCCATGCTCGCAACAGTATTGGACATGGCCAAATCTGTTTTTTTTTACCCACGGTTCTCCATAGTAAGGTTGTAAAGTACCTTATTGATAGCACTGCATAGTTTTTCAGGGTCTAAGTTGACTTATTGTCTATACAATTCTAATTCAATTAATATAGACAACCAAAGAGCACTTTCCTGCTACCATGTTTATCATTAAACAGAGCAAGAAGGCCCTGGACTGAGTCAAGAATTATCCTTCATGATAGGTCAAAGTGGTCCAGTGAATCGTAAAGGAATAAAGTGTTTTTACCAGATTCAGCATGCTCAATTGGAGCTCTGGTGGTCCATGTTCCTATTGTTTTTGCACTATGCTCTCTTAAGACTCTATTGCAGGATGGTGGTGGGAAGCATTATAATACCACGGCGTCATGTCCCATAAAGGACATCCTTCCATTTCTCATTCCTATTCACATGTCTTTGATTGCCAGTTTTACCAAAATTATCAGTTTTCAGATTTATCCAATGAGCCATTGCAGTCCCCAACCATTCCAATTTAAAAAGAAATAAACTTGGAGGAAAAGAATATGGAATAATTGACTTTCCCCCAATCCTGCTACTCTAGAGTAGACCCAAGCAGCTGATCTTATACCAGACACCACTTGGGGGGAAACCTGACTTTAAAAAATTACCACGCCAGGCCCATGAAGCAGGATTTTGGGAGATAAATGCCAATGCTTGGTAGTAGACTGCCCATAGGACTGCCCCTTATTCAAGGTCCCTGAAGCAATTCAACTTGGGCAAATTTGACAGCTCCTATCCCATGTGTTTTTGCGTGTTTTCTCCAGTTACATCCTAGTTCCTGAGTCCAGAAGACGATCTGTGTCTGTCTTCTCCCCAATCCCTTTTTTGGGACTATTTCAGAAGTTTCCCCAATGAAGCATGACAGGATGCTGACACAAAGTTCCCCTGAATCGAGGGAAGGGCTCTGTCATAAATTGTACCCCCAATGGATTTTAAGTGTTTAGAAATGGGGGGGGGGGGCAGTGTGGGAAAAAGTCTTTGGGCAAATGTTTTGCCAGATACTCCAAGGATCGTCCTTCAGATCTGGTTTAGCTTTTGATTGTACACAGATGGAGCATTGCATTTAGGCCTTGGTAGGCACGGAATCAATACTATGAAAGACGTCTTTTAATTACAGATTTCAGTTCACTGAATTTGGATTTGTTTTCATTGTAGTTATACTAATTTTTTCATTAAGAGGGCTGAATTAGGAAAAAGGTGTCTACTTGTTTTGTGCAGTGGTTTTTCTATCTCTTTGCAGACAGCTCAAAAACTATTGAATTCAGCTCTTTTTCAATATCTACTTGTTCAAATGTTTGGGATAGGGGTAGATATGGATAGACTCTCTGATTAAAGACATAGCATTATAAGCAAAAGGCAATAAAACATTGATCTTGTTTTCTGAATTCCACCCCACAAAATCTATGTATGTGACAGGACTGCATAAAAATATTGGACTCAAATACAACCACCCTTCCCTATTACCTATACAAAACTCAGCAACACAATAAATCTTAAATAGGGTCAAAGACCAGTAGTTTATTATAAGACGTAAGCCATTAGTATATTCACCTTCTTCAGAACATTGTCAGTGTTCACAAATCAGTATTTTATTTAAGATTTCAGATCTCACAATATGTCATTCAACAAAAATGGCTAAGCTGTAAAAGAACTATCCAAAGTCAGCTTTCACACAACTATGGTCTAAAAGGTAATACACAAGTAACATCATTCAGTATTTCTCACAGAATGGGGATTCCTAAGCTATACTCTCCATTCTCCAGTGGTCAGAAAAGTGAAACCCAAATTTCTCATCCTATCTCATAAGTAGGAGTATTCCCTTCTGCTCTGAAGCATAACAATAATATATTATGAATAATGTTACAATATAATCTATATATATAAAAGAGTGATGGCATCACGGCGACCCACAAAACAACAAAACTACAGGCTCCCAAACCTCAAAATTTGACAACACAACCCATCATCCACGCCTCTAGGTTGATACAACAAAAATAAAATAAAAATAAAGTCCTAATTGGAGAGAGAGGAATAATTGCTTTTATCCAATTGCTGCCAGTTAGAAGGCTAAGCTCCTCCAACTTGGTCTCCTAGCAACCCAAAAAAATAATAAAAAACACTAAAAAATTAATACAATAAAATACTATAATAACAGAAAATAACTAAAAATAATACAAGAAAATAATAAAATATAATAAATAAAAATATAACTTACAATAAAATTAATAAAAAATGCAAATAATGTCAAATAAAAATTACACAACAATTTTTAACCAATACCACCACCACTTTGCCATAGCAACGCGTGGCCGGGCACAGCTAGTATATTATATATTATGTATTCTACAACTTATGATATAGTAAACTATATTATATAATACAAATATTATAACATACTGGTAGCATATTATATATATTGTGGTATAACAATATAGTACAATATAATATGATAATATAATAATTGTATATTATATATTGCATGTAATATTACTAATAATATTGCTGCATAGTAGTAGTTATATATAATACTAATATTGTGCTATGCTAATAATATATTATATATACATATAATATTGATAATATTATAATGTAATAAAATATAATACTAATAACACAATATCATAATATAGAATAATACTGTAATATAGTAATACTAATAAATGAAATATAATTACTAAAAATAATATATTATAATATATAATGATATACTGTAATTATTGTATATTTGTATATTTTAATTTGCAATGTTTTTGATTGTGAGCAGCTTTGAGTCTCCGTATGGAAAGATAAAGTGGGATATAAATAAATAAATAAAATAAAGGAAACAACTAATCAGTTCACAATTGCTGGTGGAAGAGTTGTGATTTCTGTAGGATCCTCTACAGAAGAATAAATATGTACAGGACCATTCTGTATTTAAGGCAAATCTACAGTGAGCACTGAAGCCCGTTTGAGACAGGTACTGAAAAAAAATTCACTCATCTACACAGCGAACAATTTTTTCGATATCTACTTGACTTTTGGAGAAGAGATGAGAAGAGCAACAACATCCAATCAGACAGAATTCTGTCTTTATCAGAATCTGCATGTGAGCACATAGTGTTATACAACAAGTTGCTAAATTTGTGGACTTGGTGTGGAGAGGTATAAAGCTGGAAGGAAAAGGAACAGTAGTTCCTTCTGTCACAAATGACACTGTATGGAATTATGAAAACACTAAGCAGGCCTCTTGGGGTATTTTGGGTGGAGGATATTATAAGGAAAAAAGGGGGCATTATGCAGGGGAAATTATAACCAGACTTGAGTTTGTTATGTCCCTTTCCAAAGTAATAATTACCCTGCCCAGTAAAGATAGGTGTATGGAAGGAACAATTTTTTAATTTAAAAAAATCCCCACAACCACAAACCTATATAATCTCTTTTAAAATCCCATAAATATATGAGTAGAGGAACAGCAAACAATAATGGTTAGTTCAGGAAAGTGAACTGCCAGAGAGACAAGAGCATCCAGGGTCCTGCCCAATGCATCCATCTCACAACAAAAGTGAGAAAAAAGTCGTTCTCTTATATTGTTAAATCAAAACACCATCGTAAAAGATAAGGTCACATTGGGACATTTCTAGCCAGGTTTGTCACACAGATGAGGACAAAGGGTGAGAGATGCTGAGACCCTTGAAATACACCTCATCAAAAGATAATATTAGGTTTAATTGCCCCAACAACCTCCCAGACTATAAAAGGTATGAGGTATCACTTATGAAACTGTGGTGTGGCATCAGAGGAAATCTAGTGATATCTGGGTGAGTGAAGTAGTTTTAAAAATTAATTAAAATGTTGCTCCAAACCTCTACGGCAGCCGTGTCAGAGATCTGCATGAATAATTACTGTGTACCATTGCAAAACTGCAGCTTCCATGATTCCTTATTATTAGCTATTTCAACTACAGCTAAGGAGGTTTTGTAGACCCAAAACACCTGGAAGGACACAGTTGTCAAACCCTGCCAAAAAGACTAGAGCTTCTTTGGGACCTTCTGAATGAACCAGTTCTTAGCTCCATTCAGTCAGAAGGAAAGAATGAAGTGCCTCTAAAATTTTATGTACAGTATTGTTTTTATTAGAACTTATGGTAAATAAATTTGCTTTCAAACTGTCTCTTTAATATTTGTCAGCAACTCAGTTTTGGATGCACAAATGTTTATTATCCAGGAATTTATTGTCTGAGGTCAGTAGGGTGTTCAGCAATATTAACTATGTGCATATCTTACCTTGTCTACCATTGGTTCACCAAACCTATTGCATTAATCAATATAGGTCCAAACCACTAAATGGAAGCATGTGAGCAGGAGGCAAATACCCCTTGACTCCAGTACATGTGTGATTCTGTTTGTATGCTAATGTACCATGCTATTCAAAGCCAACCATTCAACTTTACATAGTGCATGTGAAGGGAATCAGTGATTTAGCTAGACATGGAAATGCTTCTTTTATGGACTTCAGACCCCAGCAATCCCAGACAGCATACTGGTAGTGAGGCTCTTGGAGTTGCAGTCATCAAATGATTATTTTTCCAGATTCTGGATGGAGCATATATTTTGTACAATAAGATCCCAGACTTTTGAAAAATTATTTCTTACTATTGATTTGTCTTTATTGCACTTGAATCCCACCTTGTGAACTGCCTTGAACATTTTATCAGAATATTAGTTTCCTAAGATGGTTTTGGGAGTTTAGAAGCTGTAGTCCAAACATTTAAATTTACCAAGACCTGTGCTCACATCATTGTTAATCTTTGCTTAGAAATACATCTGTGCTAAAACCTAAGGGAAGCAGCAATATTCAAATCCCAAGGCTGGCATTGTAGTTTTTAGAAGACAGCGGTTTTAGCTTCAGTAAGAAAGACTTTTTATTCTTGTTCAGTTTCTTCATTCAAGGAAGAGAGCAGCAAATGTCACTCATGCTCTGTAACATCCATAAGCATCTTCTGGTACATTGCAAAAAAATGGGGACAGCCACCAGCGCTGGAGCTGCTGACGCCACACAAAGAATTTGTAACTCTGCATGTCGAGATGACATTTATAGGGTTCTCAAATTGGAAACTGTACATTTTATTACACTCCTTGTCAAAAAATGCAGTTCCATCAGAGGTTAGAACGACAAGGGAAACCAACCAATCAATACTGGGGCCTCTAATATCTAGGCTGAACAAAAAATCATTATCCTGTTACTTTTATGATGGCGTTGTGCTTGAAATAAGGTACTTTAAAGTTGTTTCCCATTCCCCAGATGATTTTTAAAGGGGAATCTTTCCTTTCTTCCTCCATTTCAAGTGCCCATTGGGCTTAAAAGACTACTTGGAGGTGGGGGGAAAGGGACATATTTTATTTATTATTTTGATTTTTATTCCACCAGACCAATGGCTCAAGGCAGTTAATGCATAACCAAACATGTCGGTGATAAGGGGGTAGCAATGGTGACATTTCCCTCATCAATCACTTCTTGGGAAATAGATAAGGGGAGCTGCACCTTCTCTGGACCTGCAAGAGAGCCAGACTGGGTCTAATGGTGGCAGTATCACATTCTAGAGCTGTGCTTTTCAGGATGTCTGATGTCGAGGATTGGTAATCATGTTTTTTTTCAACATGATAGGGACCAGCTCCTAATTTGTGGCTACAACTGCTTTTCTCTTTTCTGGAAGCTCACCAAGGACTGGCAGCCAATGGCTCAGGGACTGGGACTAGTCCAGGGACTTCCACTTTGAATAACATTGTTGTAAAGTGTTACCTGTACATGCAATATCATACTTTCTGGTAACCCAAACAGCTCACCCCTTATCCCAATTTGTTTACTCTCATTTTCCAGAACCAGCTGCCATTTTTTTCATGCCGCAAAAGGCCTCACAATGAACATGGACAGATGTGATGCCATTTCTCGAGGTACAAAGTACTACCTTTGAGGTATGTGTGTATGTGAGGTATGTGTGTATGTGTTGACAAAACATCTGTGGTTTTCTCCCTTCTTTTGCACTCTGTCCACACCTCCTTTGACATCATAACTTTCAGCTGCCTAATAGGAACAGTGGAATTGGGTGATGACATGGTGGTATAGCAGCCCACAAATTTGGTTTGGAGACTGTCAAGTCTCCATGCCACCATGTTGCCATTCACCAAACTAGACTAGAAGACATCTGCAGTCTTCATTATCATAAATAATATTAACTTAAAGCATGAGAGGAAAACAGAATAATAACAGAGGGCAGCAGTTATGCATTCAGAAAATCATGAATAAAAGTAGAAATGGATGTATAGAGCTATTATTTCCCCAAAATATTAAAGCGACCTAAAGCAGTGCACAAGAGAGACTGGATAAGAAGCCAAGGGCATGTTATCTTTCCCCTTCATCCTTCTGTAAACAGAAGGGAAGAGTATTTCCTGCCAAAACCTTAGGTATGTCAGTTTGTAGACTGTCTCATAAAGATCACAGCATAAAGGTCATAATGGCATCTACATTCATCCAGAGCTCCTCTGTTATCTACTCACCTGAGGTTAATGCCCATTGACAATTACAAATTTTAATTACAAGATAGGGAGCTAACATATTACCAACAGGATTGTCTTACTCCTAGGGGTCCATTCGGATCAAAAGAATACTATGGTTTTTCCTCTTTTGTCGCCCACTCTTTATCATTCAACTTTGCTCCTAGGATCTCATTCAGACACTATGATTTGCCCTGTTTTGTAACCAAAACAAAACTTTTCCAAGGTCCCTTCCTACCCAGCAGTGACGCTCATAGATTACCCCTGGGCATTCAGCTGTAGAGATAAAGCAAGATTAGACTTTTCTATGGAACTTTGAAGGAAAGATGAGATACCAATATGATACCTTTGGGTTTTTCAAAAACCTGGTCAAGATGGCAGAAAATTTTGACAGTTAGTTATTTGCATTTTCAAAACAATGTAAAAGGGGCAATGTAACGTTATTGAGAAAAAAGAAAGAAAGAAAGAAGGAAGGAAGGAAGGAAGGAAGGAAGGAAGGAAGGAAGGAAGGAAGGAAGGGGAGTGGTCGATTAATTGGTACAATCCATCAGACTCCTAGAAGTCTAAATAATCCAGGATATCAACCAGGCTGATACATAGAAGATTTCAATGGGAAGGACCCTTAACAAGGCAGCTGTTCCGATGGCTGCTGATCACAAACTGTCTCGGAATACGGCTGACTGAGGCTTGAGGGCTGGAGTCCATTCATCACAGACTTGCCCTAATGACCAAGCTTATTAGTAAACATTCCATGGGCCTGACAATCCACAGCTGTGCACAGAATGGGCTTTGGAGAGGCAGCTTCTGAATCTGGATGGGAAAAGCAGGAGAGGAAGAAGCCAGCAAGGTTTGAAAATTTGAGAATTGCCTCCCTGTAGTTCATTTTCGTACTAATGAATTACACTGGAAATGGTCCTATAAACTCAATTCTGCTGCATTGGGAGGAAGAAAATTCAAATATCACACAAGTGTTTCTCCCACTGAAATCATTATCCTGGCCTGCAGGATGCAACCGACATGCTGAAACATGCTGGCCATCTGAAAAAGGCTAGAAAAAGATGTCAATTCAATCTGCATACGTAGCAAGTTCCCATCACAATCCAACATTAGACCAATAAATGGATTTTAATACAGTAAACAGTAGAGAATGTGTGTGCGTGTGCAGCACGATAGAAACTGGTTCAAATCTCAGTGGCTTCCATTTTTCCCCCTGGGACAAAGCAAATAAGATGCAATCTGAGACATTGTTAAAAGGGATAAAATCAAAAGTTCACCTTAAGGGCAGATATAGTTTCCACGCCCCCCCCCCCCTCACCCCTGTGCCCCAAGAGCTCTCCTTTAATTTTTTTTCTTTCAACATTTCCTGTAATAGAATGTGAGCATAAATATATCCCAAGCAGACCACGAGAAACAAGAGAACACTATCAGTATGCTAGGTATCCCTAGGGGAGTGTCCAGAAATATTGTTTGAAGAGTGGGCCACAACCCAAGGAAAACTGAGTGCATTCAGTTGTCATGAGACACTGAGTGTCAGCAGGAAAAAGAACTGAAAACTGGGAGTGTGAAGTGAGCAGAACAGATGTTTGGAGTCAGTGGCTGGGCAAAAGCCTGAACAGTAACATTCCTGTTATGGGTCGCATTTTGTTGCAGGTCCCTTTTGTGTACATGAAATTGCTACCATTTAGTCATAGGAGGAAAAACAGCATCTGACCGAGGAGACAATGCTGCACTGAGAGCTAGGCATGCCCATCAACTTGACAGTGGCACCAAGGGAAGGTGCAATCTATCCCTGTACACATTTGTGTGCCTTCAAATTGCCTATTAATTTATGGAGAATCAATTAATTTCATAGGTTTTCTTAGATAAGGAATACTCAGAGATGATTTTCCCAGTTCCTTCCTCTGAAATATAGTTTATATTTTGGTGTTTATGTATTGGTGTTTTTCCATCCAAGGCCTAACCAGGGCCGACTCTGCTAAGCTTCCAAAATCTGACAGGGTCTGGTACCTTTAGGATATTTAGCAGAGATATATTAGTTACACCCATAGAAGGCTAATATGTATCCTACAGGCTATTTCTACACACACATACATTGCAAACATAATTTGTGGACTATGATTTAGGAAAAAAACCCAGCTTGCAAGTTTCTGAAGGGGAACTCAGAGTTATAATCCAAAATATCATTTTCTAACTCTGATCACCTGCTCAAACCACTGACTTAAAAATGTCTTAGAGTGAATGGGCTGCAACTCTGTTGTTTCTTATCTTATGGAAATGCCAGTCTTTTTCTCCTGAATATTATCTTTGTTGTTACCTGTTATTTGCAACATATTTCATAACAGTTGGCTCGACATACAATCCCCCACTTAACCAACGTTTCCTCTCTTCTGCCTGGCCCTTTCCCTTTAGACATGCACCTGCGGGTCTATAACCCACTGGATTAGCTGATGGCTGCCTGATTGCTGCAGTTTCAATGGCTTGTTGAGACCATCGATTGCCAGTCATGTCACCAGGAGAAAAGGATTAATAACGGATTGCTCAGGTTGGCTCAATACTGCTGATCGTGCCTGACAAAATACCATCAGTAGCATTCCCGCTGGGACACTGTCTGTGTAGCGGAGAAACATGGAACATCATTCACGATTTTGCAGAACAATGATTAACTCCAGATCTTCACCCCAGGGGTGGGGTATGTGTGAGGGGAGCCTCGACAAATAGTTACTATTATTTCCAAATAAATTCTGCTCCTTCCGTTCAGTTAGCTGCCGTTTCAGACGCAGAGCTTTTGAGAGAGATACCTGCTAGGGAGAAGATGCATTTTCTTCCAGGCCCCTTGGTGCTATATAATCTATCCCAGAGGAAACATAGCTCTCAAAACCTTCTGAAATCTTGTTTAAAGAAAGCCATCAATTTGGCAAATTGGTTCAAGCTGGGTGTGTGCTTGTGTGGGAGGGGAAGCCCAGAGCCCAGGGAAGACAATGCTGAACTAACAATCAGAAAGCTGGTGCTGACATTATGGGAGGCCAGGGTTCCTAAGCTTAGGCCTGATCCTTTCCCTTCAGCAAAATGGTTGTGAACTTTTTGTGAGATTATAAACAGAGTTTAGAAACATTCCCTTTTTGGACTATGGGATGGCTGGTTGACTGGGAGATTCTGGGAATTGTAGTAAAAAAGAGGGGTTTTGACTGCAATTCCCAGAAGGAATAGCTAGGCTTTAAATGGTTAAATGGTAAAGCATATTCCTTGAATGTATGACATGGCTACTGTTCATAGACCAAAGATGGCACATAATTAACATGCATAAAGCCCATTTCTCATTTTCTACTATTGGTTCATCATCACCAGATGAAAGGAAAGTTTAACATAGAATCTTAGAGTTGGAGGAGACCTCATGGGCCATCCAGTCCAACTCCCTGCCGAGAAGCAGGAAAATCACAGTCAAAGCAGCAGCAAAAGATGGACATCAAGCCTCTGCTTAAAAGCCTCCAAAGAAGGAGCCTCCAAAACATTCCGAAGCAGAGAGTTCCACTGTTGAACAGCTCGCACAGTGAGGAAGTTCTTCCTAATGTTCAGGTGGAATCTCCTTTCCTGTAATTTGAAGCCGTTGTTCCACGTCTTAGTCTCCAGGGCAGAAGAAAACAAGCTTGCTCCTTCCACCCTATGACTTCCCCTCACATATTTACACATGGCTGTCATCAGGGCCGTAGCCAGAAAAAAAAAATTTCGGGAGGGGTTTTGAAAATTTCGGGGGTGGGGGGTGGGGTTGAACCCCTGACCCACCCGTCCCCCGGGTTCAGACCTGTCAATATCTGCTTGAGATAGTGCCTGGACGGACTCTTAATGTTTTACGTCTCATAGACTTAGCATGGGGATTTGGTTAACCAGTTAAAATTCATGAGTAAACCAGGTTTTTTTTTTAACCTGAAAAATTTCGGGGGGGGGGGGGTTGAACCCCTACCCCCCCCCCCCCTCGCTACAGGCCTGGCTATCATGTCTCCTCTCAGCCTTCTCTTCTACAGGCTAAACATGCTCAGCTCTTTAAGCCGCTCCTCATAGGGCTTGTTCTCCAGACCCTTAATGATTTTAGTCGCCCTCCTCTGGACACTTTTCAGCTTGTCAACATCTCCCTTCAACTGCGGTGCCCATAATTGGACACAGTATTCCAGGTGTGATCTGACCAAAGTGGAATAGAAGGGTAGCACGACTTCCCTGGATCTAGACACTATATTCCTATTTATGCAGGCCAAAATCCCATTGGCTTTTTTTGCTGCCACATCACATTGTAGGCTCATGTTTAACTTGTTGTCCATGAGTACTCCAAGATCTTTTTCACACGTACACAATGAACAATGTTTCTGTATCTCATCTTAAGATATTTCAGGGCTGATAAGTAATTATTACTATTGCCAGCATTCAACTACTGCAAGTGTAAGGAAACTGGTTTGGTTGGATGCAGAATAACAATACAAGCCTATACATATGTACTCAGATGTAAGCACCACTTAGCTCAGTGAGACTTACTCACAAATACATATCTGTATTGGATTGCAGTGTAATGCTGCACCCAGACAGATTAGAAAGAAATAAAATCCTAGATTTTCCTCTTGTTCATTCTTCTTTTATTTTGGAGCTCCACACATGTTTTGTTTATCTCAGAATATTTTCTGTCAGTTTTTGGTATAATCAGAGACTTTTTATATTAGATTTCCGGATTTGCTTTATTTTAAACAATATAAAATTTAAAAAGAACAGGAACAGAATCAGTTGTTCTAGATGTACCCTAAATTAGTTGCACTTAGTTCACATCTAAATCAGTAGGACTTCAGTCACGCCTAATTTGTCTTACTGAGCAAACCCAATTCTTAGTCTGAATTAACCACAGAGGCTCAGATAACTCTGGGTGGTGAATCATCCCTGGAATTTAGTTTGAAAAAGCAGGTTCCAAAGTGCTGAATCCTAAACCCAAATGTGTTCAACACCTTTGGTAGCCTCATTCAAGTCTGGACTATAATCCAGGGTAGATTTGCTGCCTAACTGACATCAGAGCCCTAGCGAGTACTGCAAATTTCAATAAGGCACTAAATCAATTTCTTAATGTCAGCTTACCAAGGTCCTACTGATTCACCAAGTCAATGCTATTTCAGACTAACTATTGTATTAGGCCATTATCTTCAGTGAGCAACTAAGAACATTTTCATACTACATAATTATATCATTATAATTCCACTTAACTTGCCATGGTTACATTATATGAAATTCTCAGGGTTAGTTTGAGGAGGCAATAGATCTTGGCTGGTTGAAAATTTTAAATGCCTCCAACTAAACTCTATGTCTGAGAATTCTATTGGATGTTGCCAGTGTAGTTAAAGTGGAATCATCTATATATATAAAAGAGTGATGGCATCACGGCAATTCACAAAACAACAAAAGTACAGGCCCCCCAACCTCAAAATTTGACAACACAACCCATCATCCACGCCTCAAGGTTGATACAACAAAAAGAAAAGAAAAATAAAGTCCGAATTAGAGGGAGAGCAATAATTGTTTTTATCCAATTGCTGCCAGTTTAGAGGGCTAATCTCTGCCCACTTGGTTGCCTAGCAACCAAGGGACAGCCAGGTTTCAGTTAGGGGACAGGCAGATTTAGGCCTCACTTAGGCTTCTTCCACAGATTATCTAATTTGCACTGGATTATATGGCAGTGTAGACTCAAGGCCCTTCAACACAGCTATATAACCCATTTATAGTCTTATATTATCTGCTTTGCACTGGATTATCTTGACTCCACACTGCCATATAATCCACTTCAGTGTGCATTTTATACAGCTGTGAAGAAGGGGCCTCATATAATCCAGTTCTAAGCAGATAATTTAAGATGATCAATATACAGTAGAGTCTCACTTATCCAACGTAAACAGGCCGGCAGGATAAGTGAATATGTTGGATAATAAGAAGGGATTCAGGAAAAGCCAATTGAACATCAAATTAGGTAATCGTTATACAAATTAAGCACCAAAACATCATATTATACAACAAATTTGACAGAAAAAGTAGTTCCATGCGCAGTAATGCTATGTAGTATTTACAATAGAGTCTCACTTATCCAACGTTCTGGATTATCCAACGCATTTTTGTAGTCAATGCTTTCAATATATCGTGATATTTTGGTGCTAAATTCATAAATACAGTAATTACTATATAGCATTACTGTGTACTGAACTACTTTTTCTGACAAATTTGTTGTCTAACATGATGTTTTGGTGCTTAATTTGTAAAATCATAACTTAATTTGATGTTTAATAGGGTTATCCTTAATGCCTCTTTATCCAACATATTCGATTATCCAACGTTCTGCTGGCCCGTTTATGTTGGATAAGTGAGACTCTACTGTACTGTATTTACAAATTTACCACTAAAACATCACAATGAATTTAAAACACTGACTACAAAAACATTGCTTATGAAAAGGCAGACTGCGTTGGATAATCCAGAACATTGTATAAGCGATACAATGGATAAGTGAGATTCTTCTTTAATATGAAATAATTACTGGGATAGAATAATGCAGAACAATATAATCCCTAAAACCAGGACAGTAAATAAACAGGGGAATTCCACACAGGAAACAATCGGGGCCAGCTAACACCTCCCAACAAAGTATTCCCATCATCAAAGTCTGGAAAATCCTCTGTTTTCTCAGGGCCACAGACAGTAGAAGCACATAAAATATCGCAAACAACACCACTCTGAAAACAAGGGAATTCCAGACAGGAAACAATCAGGGCCAGCTAACACCTCCCAACAAAAAATTCACTCAGGGAGGAAACAGCCAGGCTTTAAAGCTGCAAGGCCATTACATCCTAATCATTTTTCCTAATTGCAGCATTCATACTTGCCTCCAACAAACAAAAAAACCCAATCAGAAATATTGTATATTCACAACCTTTAGGAAATAATATCCCCTGATGGCGCAGCATGTTAAAGCGCTGAGCTGCTGAACTTCTGGACCGAAAGGCCACAGGTTTGAATTGGGGGAGCGGAGAGAGCCCCCACTGTTAGCCCCAGCTTCTGCCAACCCAGAAGTTCGAAAACATGCAAATGTGAGTGCATCAATAGGTACTGCTCCGGTGGGAAGGTAACGCCGCTCCATGTAGTCATCTCACATGACCTTGGAGGAGTCTACGGACAACGCCGGCTTTTCGGCTTAGAAATGGAGATGAGCACCAACCTCCAGAGTCATTGGACACGACTGGACTTAATGTCTGGGGAAAACCTTTACCCTTGACCTTAACTACCACCAATTCCTCAATACTTTATTTCCCATACCACCAGACTTCGCCACAGCAACGCGTGGCCGGGCACAGCTAGTAGAACTATAATTGTGTTGTGTGAAATGTCCCCAACTTACTGTAATTTTAGACATGCCTACTCAGAAGTTACATGAACTGAGTACAACAGGTCTTGCTCCCAAGTCACAGTAGACAACTGCAGAGGTATGAGAGGTGAAGTATGCATCAGGTTTTATATGCTCTTTTGCATTGTGCTATTTTTTGTTGTTCGGTGCCTCAATTTATATGGAGAGACAGATATGCATTCATTCCTACAGTCTTCTTTCACATTATGTTGACTGTTTCCACTGGGTGTCAAAATGGACACACAATTATTATTTAAAATGTCTTGTCTATGAAATTTTGAGCAATTTCCCCTTGCCCGCAATTTGAAGCAAATGATATTCTAAATACATGTCAAGCTCTTGACTAAATTTTAGACATAGAAAACGCAAAAACAGTTTGGGATACCTGGTTCAGAAACTGACTTTGTAGAACTGCCAGGACATTTATTTCTACAAGGGTTTTTGAGTAAGACACTGAGTTGTCTGCTTTTCCAAGTGAGACTCTAGGCTTCTGTTGATTTCTTATCATGGGAAAGTAGCTGAGACCACCTGTTTTTAGATTTATGGTGTAGCTGCACCTAGTTTCAGTCATCTCATCTCAAAAAGAATCACAGAACTGGTCAAAATGCTATGAGGCATATCCCAAATAATCAAGCAGGAGAATATATTTCCTACGAAAAAAAAAGACTGAAATATGTATTTACAGTTTTTTAAGTGACAGAACATGAAAAGGATGTGAAATAATATTTTCTCCCGCTTTCATAATGTATCAGGTTAATGTGCCTGTAAATCTATTTAGCTCAGAATCACAGAAGCTAGTCTCTGGTATTTTGCTTCCTATAATAAAATAATAATAAAACTTTATTTATACCCCGCCACCATCTCCCCAACGGGGACTCGGGGCGGCTTACATGGGGCCATGCCCAGAACAGTACAATATAGCAGAATATAAAACAACATATCACAATACAATTAAACAATACAATAAATAATCATATACACTGCAACACATATATATATATATATATATATATATATATATATATATATATATATATATATACAGGGCGGGCCGCATGAGACACTTAATTAAAACTTGGGGTGAGAAAAGGATAAGAATATAATCACGGAGACCAGGGACATAAGATAAAAACAATCTAGAGGGTAGATGATGGGGGAGTAACAAAAGAAGTGTGTAATAGTTACTCTCCGAAAGCACATCGGAAAAGCCAGGTTTTTAAATCTTTCCTGAAGGCTAAAAGAGTGGGGGCTTGCCTAATTTCGATGGGCAGTGAGTTCCATAAACGGGGGGCCACAGCAGAAAAGGCCCTCTCCCTTGTTCCCACCAGGCGGGTCTGGGATACAGGCAGTGGCGACAGGAGGGCCTCCCCTGATGATCGAAGAGATCGGGCAGGTTTATGGTAGGAGATACGGTCACGAAGGTAGGTGGGTCCCAAACCGTTTAGGGCTTTATAAATGATGGTCTGCACCTTGAATTGGGATCGGAAAGTGAACGGCAGCCAGTGGAGCTCCTTAAACAGGGGAGTAGATCTCTCCCTGCAACTCGCCCCCGTTATTAATCTGGCAGCCGAGCGTTGGACCAGTTGTAATTTCCGAGCCGTCTTCAAGGGAAGCCCCACGTAGAGCGCATTACAGTAGTCCAGTCTAGAGGTAACTAGGGCATGGACCACCGTGGTCAAATCAGACTTCATGAGGTATGGTCGCAGTTGGCGCACAAGTTTGAGTTGTGCGAAAGCCCTCCCGGCCACCGCCGACACCTGAGCCTCAAGCGTCAACGCTGAATCCAGGAGGACCCCCAAACTGCGGACCTGTGATTTCAGGGGGAGTGCAACCCCGTCCAGCACAGGTTGCCACTCAATACCCCGATCAGACGAGCGACTGACCAGGAGAGCCTCTGTCTTGTCAGGATTGATCCTCAGCTTGTTCCTCCTCATCCAGTCCGCCACAGCGGCCAGGCACTGGTTCAGCATCCGAGGGGCTTCCTTGGAGTCAGATGGGAACGAGTAGGGGATTTGCGTGTCATCTGCGTAGAGATGGCAACGCCCTCCAAAACTCCGGATGACCTCTCCCAGCGGTTTCATGTAGATGTTAAATAGCATGGGGGATAGGATAGACCCTTGCGGGACCCCACAGGTCAATGGCCAGGGGTCCGAGCAGGTATCCCCCAGCTTCACCATCTGGGAACGGCCCTCCAGGAAGGACTGGAGCCACTGCAGAACCGTGCCACCGAGCCCCATCCCAGAGAGCCTCCCCAGAAGGATACCATGGTCGATGGTATCGAAAGCCGCTGAGATGTCCAAGAGAACCAGCAGGGTCACATTCCCCCTGTCCAGCTCCCTGCGGAGGTCATCCACCAAGGCGACCAAACCCGTCTCAGTACTGTGCCCAGGCCTGAAACCAGACTGTGAGCGGTCCAGAAAATCAGTGTCATCGAGGAACTCCTGGAGCTGCGTGGCAACCACCCGCTCCAGAACCTTGCCCAAAAATGGGAGGTTGGAAATTGGTCTGTAGCTGCTACATACAGATGGGTCTAAGGAGGTCTTTTTTAATAGCGGTTTTACCACCGCCTGCTTAAAGCAGGATGGAACTGACCCCTGGACCAGGGAGGCATTTATAATAGCTACAAACCAACCCAACAACCCATCTTTGGCTAGCTTAACCAGCCAAGATGGGCAAGGATCCAGAGCGCAAGTGGTCGCCCTCACAGACCCAAGAATCCCCTCCACGTCATCAGGAAGAACAAGCCGGAAAGAATCCCATAAGATCGAACAGACAGGTACCTCGGTTACCTCCGCTGGAGCTACAGTTAAGCTGGAGTCCAACTCATGACGTATCTGAGCAACTTTGCCTGCAAAATGGTGCGCGAAATCGCTGCACCGAGTTGCCAAGTCATCAGGAAGCCCCTGGGTCTCAGGAGGCCGCAGGAGCTCCCCAACAACTCGGAACAACTCCGATGGCCTGTTGGCTGCAGACGCTATGCGGGCAGTCGTGAAAACTTTCCTGGCTGCTCGCAGAGCCACGGAGTAAGCCTTAATAGCGGCTTTAGCCCGTGCTTGGTCAGACACATCCTGAGATTTCCTCCAGATGCACTCTAGTCCCCTCCTCGCACGCTTCATCACAGCCAGCTCCTCAGTGAACCAAGGGGTCGACGTGACTCTACGCAGCGAAAGGGGACGTTCGGGAGCGATCGTGTCAAGTGCCCTTGCCAACTCGCTGTTATAACGATCAGCCAGGACATCGACAGGATCGCCAGTCTCCAGAACAGGAAGATCCCCAAGAGACCTCAGAAGTCCATCCGGATCCATCAGCCTCCTGGGGCGGACCATCTTAATGGGTCCACCACCCCTGCGGAGGTTAGAAGCCACGGCGAAACTTAAACAGATCAGATGATGGTCAGACCATGACAATGGAAGAATATTTTGCTCTTCCACTCTGACTGTCCCACCGTTCACAATAAAAACCAGGTCCAACGTGTGTCCCGCCTGATGTGTGGGCCCAGATATAACTTGAGTCAGCCCCATGGTCGTCATGGCAACCATGAAATCCTGAGCTGCACCTGTCAAAGTGGTCTCGGCATGAATGTTAAAGTCCCCCAAAACTATGAGTTGTTGGGAGACCAGGGCCGAATTGGAGACCACTTCTGCTAGCTCGGACAGAGAGACTGCTGGGTCGCGGGGTGGACGGTACACCAGCAGAATCCCCAAGCTGTCTCGGGCTCCCACCTTCAGGAAGACACACTCAAACCTCGGAGACTGCGGAACGGCGCATCTGATCAGGGCAATGGACTGCCGAAAGATCACCGCGACTCCTCCTCCCCGCCCCCCAGCCCTGGCCTGCTGATGCACCCCGAAACCTGGTGGGCACAGCTGGGTGAGATTCGCACCACCCTGCTCATCCAACCACGTCTCGGTGATGCATGCCAGATCCGCCCCCTCTTCCAGGATCAAATCCTGGATAACAGCTGTTTTACCGTTGACGGATCTGGCGTTCAAAAGCAGGACCTTTTGAACCTACACCATCTGTTTTCTTTTTTTCCCCTTCTTGAACTTGGTAAACTAAGTTTCAGGCTTTCAGGGCACCATATAGGCTGCAAAAGCAAAGACAAATTGCAGGATTCTCAGGATTCCCTGCCTAAGAAAATCCTATGAATTCAGAAAGTGAGTATAAGTCAACAGGTGCCTGGAAGGCACATGCTCTCACCCTTTTGTGTTTGAATATCATACAGCTAATACTCAAGGGCTGATCCTGACCCTCTACGGAGCAATAAAGTCCATACTCCACAGCTTGTTTTTCAGTAGAACCGATTTATCTCTACTGTGAAGACATGGCTTACTGTCCTACTTTCTATCATCCTATCATTTTGTCTGACATCTTCTATTGCTTCAAAAAGTAGAACATATATCAATACCAACTTTCTGCTGTCATTGTATGATGCTGGCAGGTATGTTCCTTATTAGCAGATTTGATAATATTGTTAAATGCAGTAAATAGTGAATTATTTTTTACTAGGGATGCAGAAATATTCTGGCGAACATTTCAGCATGGATGCACACTTTACAAGCATTTCCTCATTCAAATATTTACAACAACCCCTAATTTTAACTACAGTGGGGCACAAGTCAAGTTCCCTTCCACATGAATTACCGGTAAATGTTTGGGGCCAGAGCAATTGTGCTTATATCTGCTTATATATATCAGATACCAAATACATCTATGGCAGAAATGGTAGAAGTAGAAGTTGCTGCTGCTTAGGAATAAGAACACATAACACTAATGTGATATGATGGAGGCATCCATGGGATGCAAAATCTGACCAAACAACCAGTTATTTATTTATTTATTTTTACATCCAAATATCTTAAAGAAAATAATATGTGCATATTGGAAATGATGTCTAATTTCAGATGGAGTGAGCTCCCATCTGTCAGCTCTAGCTCCCCATGCAGGGACATGACAGAAGCCTCCTACAGGATGGCAAAACATCAAACATCTGGGCATCCCCTGGGAAATGTCCTTGCAGATGGCCAGTTCTCTCACACCAGAAGCTACTTGCAGTTTCTCAAGTCGCTTCTGACATGAAAAAAAAACCTCCTTGTACCGTCACAGTAAAAATACAATAAAACAAATTACTGTAAATAACTAAGATTGTGGTGCTCCTACAGGATATCCCAAACATGTTCTCTTAAGGCAGTGGTTCTCAACCTTTGGGTCCCCAAATGTTTTGCTTTCAACTCCCAGAAATCCTAACAGCTAGTAAACTGGCTAGGATTTCTGTGACTTGTAGGCCAAAACACATGGGGATCCACAGGTTGAGAACCACTGTCCTAATGCAACTGCCTCATCCCACCTAATGGCAAGGTTGGTCCTGTTAAAAACTATTGCCCATCACCAGCTGGGGAGATGCATGATGAGGTTTAACCAAACATGGCATGGAAAGAAGGCACTCAAAAGTCATAAAAACAAGTGTCACACAAAATTATTGCAAGACCTATGCATTAGATATTAAATGGATTTTTCATTAGACTTCTTCAAAATGTATTGAAGACATAAAATTGCCACTGAAAATTAGTTTCTCTTCCTATCAGCAGAGACGAAATCCCAAATAAAAATCAGTTCAGGTTTCCAACGAAAAGCCCTGCAGATGAACTGTTATACATTTTTTTTGGCTTAAAGCATCTCTTTTGAGATCTGAAAAAGAGATGACATGAAAATCTAATCATGTGGAAAGGGCAAAATCAGTGGCCACTGCTTGTAATATGTATAGTGTTCCTATTTTTGTCTCCACTGGACAGATTTTGTGGCTGCTTTTTTATAAAAAAAAGTTTCATACAACTTTCAAAATGTGTTTTCTTGGACACGGCAAAAAATAAAGTGTACAAGCATGCATGTTGCTCCCTCAAACCATTTTCAATTCTACTATTGTTTCCTTCCATCCCGAGAAGAGGTGAATTGCTCCCCATCCCTTCCAGTCTGTCTGCTAGCTCCTAAATTTCTGCACAACAAGCGCCTTTCTGCCCTACAGTAATCACAGCCTTTCGAGCGCGAAAGGTGAACGTTCCGCATCCCCATACTCTGGACACAATTACATTTACACATGACACCCCCTTTTTCCTCCTTCTCTGTCATGATCTCTCTGCCTGACATCTCATCTGTCAGCGGCCCATCGCTGGCCACGGATCCAGTGACCTCCCCCTGAATAAAAAGAGGAAGGGACAGGGCAGTAAATCCCATCCCCAGAGCGCATCAGCGCGGCAGTAAATTGGAATCCTTTCCGTGCCCCCTTTATTATCACACTCACAGCATGAAGTTATGAGCCTCCACACAGCTCCAGCTATAAAAATGTGATGGATGGGAGGGAAACCTCGGGGAGTTAATCTATTCTCCCATTAAATTTTACTTTAATTGGTCTTTGAGTCAATCAGAAACTCACTAGACAGTGAATTAAGAAAAGGGGAGAAAGGGGGGAAAGAAGGATGAAATGGGTACAAAAATGAAAGAAGGGGTATATGATAAGTATGTACGTAGCTGGCATCTGAGACCAATACTTTCCATCTAGCTTCAAGTAGAGGTCTCTTCCATCTCTGATATCCAAGATCCTTTTAATAAGTGAAGATGTGAAGAATTATGAACCAGAGACTTTGTGCTATATGATCATCACTAGCAAGAAGTTGGTGAGAACCATAAACCCCCATTTTTAACATAGCATGCTTCTTTGTACTAAGTCAAGCTACTGTCCGGTGTAGCTTATTTTAGATAGAAACAACTTTCCACAGTTTCAGTTGGAAGACTTTTTAAATTCCACCTGAAGATGTCAGGGATTGAACCTGCTCTATCACAGAGCTATAACCTTATCCCTAATTATCATACCTCACTGTCAGTTTAGAACTGTCAAAATCCTTGGGCTAATCTCAAATGTTAAGGATCTGGCCTTGAGTGTGGACCCTGTTTTCAAGTCTTCAGTGAGATAAATCTTTGAGTAAGCATACTGCCTTGAAAAGGTGATGTGCATATACAGGATACAGCATAAAGATCTCCCACATTTTGAATGGATATAAAAATGGATGGAGCTATCTGTCTGTCTATCTATCTATCTATCTATCTATCTATCTATCTATCTATCTATCTATCTATTTCTTTTTTCCAATATATTCATTTATTTATTATATTTAACACCAGCAATCTATATTACCACAAAATAACATACATTCAAAAATATTGGAGAGGGAAGAAAAAAACAAGAAAAGAAAAATGATTATTCCACCAACAAATATCTCACTAAAGTTGGTAAAAGCCATAAGCACAGCTTAATTACATCATTAGAGTTTGTCTTTCTTGCAATATCTATGCAATTTCCCAGCCTTCAAAAAGTCTTCATCTGGAATACTGGTATCTTTAGAAGCCACATTAATTTGTCCATTTGGGTCAAACTTAGCATGTAGAGCAATCCATTCTTCCATCATCAGCGCTTTGGTCTGTTTCCAAATTTGAGCAAAGCATAGTCCTGGTGGTGTTGTTATTTACAATCCAAATCTTTAACAACAGTGCTCAGCAGAAATATTTCTAGTAACATTACAATGTCTAGTTATAATTTTTGGAATGAACAAATACATCTTAGACCAGTAATTTTTCACCTTATTGCAAGTTCATCAGATTTCTGAACATAAAACGGTTTTGTTTAAATGGGTTTTTAAAATCATATCAGATAAATGGTGGCTGTTATTGGCAACACACTGCTGAAAACGTTCCCGAAATTTCTCCATCACTCTCTGGGTCATCTCAGGAGGAATGGCGTGCAGCATGTACGGAACTCTCGGCATCGTTATCAGAGAACGGTTCTTATAATACACATAATACATTACTATTCTCATTGAACAACAAAGCCCCAATGTTTACCGGTCCAACAATGATGAGTACTGAAAACAGCAAAGCCTAATCTAGCAAATTAGACTGTCTACTTCCACTACAGCCCATACAGTGCCCCCTCGAAATATGGCACCCTGTATTTTCCTCATTTCCAAGAGTCTGTTCCTTAAAATACTGTCCCACAGATAACGCCCTCCCTCCCATACAGATGCATAAAATACTTGTGCACATTGGGCGGGGAGCCGTTTTCCAGCATTTCTACTCAGTGGCGCAAGTAATGACTAACTAATTTACCTCAAAATGATAAAGCATTCTGCAATGAGATTATCTGGCAAAACGACATCTGCCCATTGTACCTGGAAAAAGGACAGTGTTAAAGCCAGAATAATTACTTTCACTTAGTCTGCAGACAAATCAATGCAACAGGTTAACCCGTGAAGTTATACAGCTATTTAGGATCCTTAGGCGTGACTGTTGCCATATTACACTTGAGGAAGAACTCTCCCTATTCCATGGTTGTAAAGGAGAGCAGTGGCATCCTTAAAATTATGTTCCTTTCACTAGCACCTGTCTTCAAATTGCATTGACTGGAAAATTATGTGTTGGTTAGAGAAGTCTCCCATTGAATGATTAAATCTAGACTTACATTTATTATAATACATTTAACAATAATTAATGCCAAGATACAGCCTCTGAGTCCCCTGAATATTCATGCCAAGTTCCAAGTGTCTAGAATTTACACTTTTGGGGTCATGGGAAAGACAAATACACAAAGATGCTATGTTATTATTATAGATTTTGTACGCCTCTTTAATCTTGCTCTTTCTTATCTCTCCCTCTATTGTTCTTATTCTCATATCTTGATGTTGCATGCCTTACAAAAACATGGAAAGTGACTTTTTTGCAAAGCTAGAAGCTTATTGAATATAAGGTAAAAAGCACATGATGTACTTTGAATTTTAAACCTAAAGCAGATTGGTGGTCTCACAACATTTTGCTGTAGATTCTCAGAAGATATTTATATACCATTTTGAATGCTCTGGAAATTAGCAGGTGCATTTTCACTTTCACATACACTCTCCACTACAAATCATGTGCATGTTTGGGTATACATTTTAAGGCTAGTATTGTGTTAATGACATATAGAAGAATAAGTCCACCTTATACATAAAAAGTTTTTGTTTTATTCACTGAGGGCACTGGTATTCTCTTCCACTCTCTGCAAAACCAAAACTCAGCCCTCCAGTACTTGTTGTTTTGTTGCAATAGTTCTCCCAAATAGCTATCCTGCAGTTGGTGGAGAGCACAGTAGATCAGAAAAATGTGGCTGAGCCCAACTACAGGCTGATGCCACAATTTTCCTTCCAGATGCAAGTTCTGCCTAAGCCATTGCTGCCATCAAGCTCCAACAAGCTCATTGCTGTTATCAAGTGTGAGGGCTTTCCCTTATTCGTACCTCTGCCCCTAATGTAATGCCCTCTTCCTGTCTCATTGTGACCACCACCACGAGATGTATTAGATACCTTCAGCTGTTTCTGTGCAAAATATTATGCATTGGATGACAACACTTTACTGTATATCCTCTGTTGCCACCATAAACACCATGTGTCTTTATATACACAGCATTCTCAGGGGCTAAAATGTATGATACCTGAAATAATACTCTATTAACAGACAACACAACAAAATATTAATAATTTAATACATTTCATATTTAACTCTCACTCAGTCATCTCAACTGACTCGGACTCTTAGGTTTCAGTCATTAATTCCCCAACCTGAGTAACTCTCTTAACCCAAATCTTGATTCATTCATACCACATGCCACACCAGTGACCCCAACTCTCAACGGACAGACAAATCATCAACTAGTAACCCCATTTAAATTCCTTTAGAATTTTCACTGTATTTTCTATAAAATGTAAATTATATCACAAGCACAAAGGATCAGAGAATTGGCTATGTCCAAATGCAGACCCACAACATTATCTGAAAGGCCTTTGTGGTTCTTGGTAAGAGATATTATTGGTCTGTGTCTGTCCTCCAGTTCCTACCACCAGGCATGGAATGACCACTTAGGTAGGTGAGCTATTGCAGGCAACAGTCTTGGGGCTGATGAGTGAGGAACATAGTGGAGTTCTACCTATGGAACTCTTACAGTACACTGGATCTCAACCAAAGTGTATCAGATTTTTGGAAATAAAATATAAATTTACCATAAAACCAGAAAGCGTCCCAACCTTCATGTAAGCCTGAAGAAAGTCACTTCAGAATTAAAACTGGCTGTACTCCTGCAAATGCTCCAGAAAGAATCTGTAGCGCTTGTAATATCTTGCATTTTATGAATTTTATGGGCTCTGATGTTAGTTGTCATGTCAATTGTCAGGGCCCATTTACAGACTGCTCTGAAAAGCTTCCTTTCTTCTTAGAAGCTTAAAGAGCAAATGGGATATAAAAACCAAATGGGATATAAAAACCAAACATCGTAGCAAAATAGATATATCTATACACACCTTACAGTAGAAAGGAAGTGAAAGTACAATACAATGGAAGGCAAATGAGAACAGCTACTGCTCCCGTTAGAGGGCTGACAGTTAAGAGTTTATACCCCTGAATATATGATAACAAGGTTTTATGGGAGTGAGCCCCAGGGGTCGATGGTAAACATCAGACTTCAGGGAAAAGCTAGACTTTGAGCAATGGACTCAGTCCATAGCTCTCAAAAAAAGAATAAAGAAAATAAAAGTATAATCCGACAGGGCAGAAGCCCTCCTTGATATAGGGGCACTAGCCACAATTCTGCTCTGGTAGCTCTGAAGCCACACAAGTATAATGAAAGAAAAGAGGGACCTTACTTTTGCAAGTGACAGCTTTTACTCCTTTAAAACGAACTTCATCCTTAACACACTGGAGCTTTAAAGCATGCAGCCCCGTTCTCCTGGTAATGGCAGAATTCTGGGAAATGTAGTTTGGACTTCTCTAGCTGAGTATTCAAAAGGCCCTCCCCTAAACTACATTTCCCAGAATTCTTAGACACTAGAAGAAAGGTGCTGTCTGCATTAAAGCCCCAGTGTGATAACATGGCTTGAATCCTTAAATATGTTAGTTCTAATGTTGGAAAGGGCAAACACACACTCTTCAAGGAAAAGTACATATAAGAAACAAGAACATGGTCTTTAGAATGATGGAGTTAGCTGAGAATTTTATTGTAAAGGAGGGGTGGGCAAATGTGGGAGTCTAGGGGCCACATTAAGGCCCCTAGGAGGCTTTGAAAATGCACCCCTCATGCCCCAACACATATAAATTCTCCTCCCCAAAACCGTTTCCATCCCACGTTTGGCCCAGGAAATATTTTTCAAAACAGTAAACGACCAGGCCTTTTTGAGCCTGAAATAGTTGTATGGGCAAAATATGATGGAAATGGTTCTCATGCACCCTAAAAGCATACCTCCTAAAAACATACCTCGGGGGGGGGGGGGCACAAAAATGGCCCTGGGAGTTATATGCAGCCTGAAAACCACACTTTGCACATCTTGTTCTAAATAGTAACACACATATTAACTATATTGCTTGTTCAAAATAAAAGTCAAAGGTGTTCAAAGTGTTGACATTCTAAATGAAAACTATTTGAGGGAGAGGAAATGAATATACAGTAGAGTCTCACTTATCCATGCTTCGCTTATCCAAGCTTTTGGATTATCCAAGCCATTTTTGTAGTCAATGTTTTCAATATATCATGATATTTTGGTGCTAAATTCATAAATACAGTAATTACAACATAACATTACTGCGTATTGAACTACTTTTTCTGTCAAATTTGTTGTGGCGCTTAATTTGTAAAATCATAACCTAATTTGATGTTTAATAGGTTTTTCCTTAATCCCTCCTTATTATCCAAGATATTCGCTTATCCAAGCTTCTGCCGGCCCGTTTAGCTTGGATAAGTGAGACTCTACTGTATTACTGAATGACTAATTGCATGATAGGGGCCCCTGGTGGCACAGTGTGTTAAAGCACTGAGCTTCTGAACTTGCGGACCAAAAGGTTCCAGGTTCAAATCCTGGGAGCGGAATGAGCGCCCACTGTTAGCCCCAGCTCCTGCCAACCTAGCGGCGCTCCATGCAGTCATGCCGGCCACATGACCTTGGAGGTGTCTATGGACAACGGCGGCTCTTTGGCTTAGAAATGGAGATGTGCACCAACCCCCTGAGTCGGTCACGACTGGACTTAATGTCAGGGGAAACCTTTACCTTTACCTTAATTGCATGATATGCAACTGCAAAGAAATAACCCTGGTTGAGCTAGGAGTTTGAAAAAGAATAGCAGTGGGAAGTGAAGAGAATGGTGATGAAGTGTTTAACTGTTTCTCCCACCCTGTAGCTTCTCTCCTTTAAATTTATCTCCCAGATACTTCTGCACATAAAGACACACACACATAGTGTGGAATTCAAAATCTATAGGGAGGAAAAACTGCTCAGAGGTACCATTTAAAATGGGAAAGTGGCAGGCAAGGGAAGGGTTAAGCTAAACTCCTTCATATACATATACATTTGAATACATACCTTTCACTATTCTGAATAATCCATTCTAAAACAGGTTGGCTTTCTATAAAAAAACTTACGTGAAACTGTTACATACATGCCCTTTTGCCTTCTTGTTCAAACAACATTATAATTATTACACTAACTGCGAGATTTTTGGAGGTTGGCTGCAATTGTCTACCACACCGACTTATTTGGACAATGTTTGAAGTTTCTCTTTATCACTATGCCCTGCTTTCAGTTGCACGTTGCCCCTATTTTAACTCTTACATGTTTCGACCACAAACTGAATGAGGATGAGAGTAGTGATGAGAATACGTGTACAGTAGAGTCTCACTTGTCCGAGCTAAACGGGCTGGCAGAAGCTTGGATAAGTGAATATCTTGGATAATAAGGAGGGATTACGGAAAAGCCTATTCAATGCCGGCCCTCCTGCTTCACCCGCCCGCCTGTGCCTCGGCTCCTTCTCCACGGAGGGGCTGGCAGCATTGGTGCCCTGTGTGGCGAAGGAGCCAGCCAGCAAGCGGGTGAACGGGGAGGGCCTTTGCAGCCCTCCTCCTTCACCCACTCGCCCATGCCTCGGCTCCTTTGCCACACAGGGGCCGGCAGCACCAGCGCCAGCCTAGTGAAGGAGCGAGAGAGAGAGACCACCCTCCGTCCCTCACTCACTCACCCGGCTGGTTTCCAGCAGTACCGGGATCTGGCGGGGTGAGTGGGGGGGGGGAGGAATTTGGCTCGGTTTGCATGGATGCTTGGATGAGCAGGGATCGAATTAGCGGGGCTTTACTATATTTGAAAAAGTCAACCAAAATAGATAATAGACATAGCATCTTCATGTTACTACTATAGAACACCTCGTCATATTTGCATAATCAACATTGAAGTATTAAGTGTTCAACACTCATATATGAACCTTCCTTCAGTCTAGGGCGGGTAACACTGGAGCAGCTAATTCAGGAAGCACTATCACAAATTTTACATCTTACACATACTCTTCTGAGTACTAGTTCGACAAATGTGGGGGTCACCTGGCTCTTTTTCTTCTATGAAGTTACCCTTTCCCTACCAGATGTTCTTTTTCTTCCCTCATTCATCTATCAAAGTGATTGTTTCCCTTCCTATTAATCAGTTATTTCCTCTCTCCCATCTTTTATTTTTGACTGATCTGTCTTTTTCCACCAAAAGTGGTCATTCAGCTTCTCCTTCTACTCAACTGTTCTTTAACCAAGCAGCAGGACTATCAACCCCAAAGAGTTCAAGAGTAGAAAGAAGGAAATAGTAGCTATGCCTTCAATATTATTTTTACCTATTAGGTACTTACCAACTATCTAGCCTTCATAAGAAAATGTGTCACCACATCTCAAAACAGCTTGTTGAGAAAATGGTCAGTCCCCTCAAGATTTTCACATTTCAAGATACTTTTGTAGCACAACTGTATTGTGTAACGAATATGCTGTTTTCTGCACACACAAAAAGGCATTTTCTGTTCAAAATATCATTTTTTGCACACAAACCAAGGGGTGTGTATATGAGCCTTTTTTTCAAAAGAAAAAAAAGTTCTATAATGCGAATGTTCATTGAAAAATGTGCCCAAATGCTTCCAAACTTACTTACTGGGGAGAAAACATCTCAAATAATTTGTTTTTGTATGTGAAAATGAAAGAAATGTTGAGTTACATCCCTAATACTTCCACAATAGATGACCTTTGGCCCTTTACCAAGAAGGGCTACAATGAGTTGGACTTCAACAAAAAAAAATCTAAATTTTCTTGACAATAGGCAGAAATGTGGATCCTTAACTACAGTCAAGATTATGCACCTGGAGACCAATGTTTAAGGATGGGTACTAGGTGATCAAAGCCATGTACACATATAAAAATGTATATACAGCAATACGTTAGAACATATGTGGAGCCATCTCATATCTTATTTGAGGTGGGAAGGTTGTGGCTCACCAAATGTTTTTGGACTACAGCTGCCATAATCCTTAGCTAGCAAAGCTAATGTTGAAGAGATGATAGGAACTGAAGTGCAATAGCATTTTTGTCCACCCCACCTTACCCACTTCAATCCCCTTGTACCACTAGTATCTTTAGTTTCACTTTAAGCACTACTTATTCAAGGGGTCAGTGGCCAGCTGATACTTCTGATCACTTTTCTGGATTAGAGTCAACATTTATTTAGGAAATAGTCTTCAAACCTTTCCACCATGTGCTCTTGCCTGTTCTCACATTTTTGTTTTGTATACCATATTACATAGAAAAATCTGGCTGACTTTCTTTTTGACAATGGTTGAAAGTAAAGTACTCACAAGGATGTGAGATTCTAGAATGAGAGGCTGGATCCTTTGGTAGAGCAAAACAGCAGCAATTGCTAGGTGAGGCCTTTCCTTATCCCAGGGGGCCAAGATTTCTTCGATGAACAATATTGTACCTCCATCACTAGATGGTGCTATAGACTTTTCTTATTGCCCAGTAATATACAAACAGCAATCATAATTCAACTCCTACTGTCCATAATGCTTCTTTTATATAAACCTCCAAATATTCAGAATCAGAGTGAGATAACATAGGGCAGGCATGTAGCCAGTGGGGGGGGGGGGGTGTCTGCAAAAAAGCCTTACATGTATTATTTAAACTGTTATGTTTATTCATATCATGATCTGACCAGAATGCTCAATATATCCTATATGCATGGGGGTATTGGGATAATGATACAAAAGGTTTGCTAGGGTAGATCCCCCCTCACCCAGACTCAGCCCCCCCCCCCCCCCGAACCAAAAATCCCAGTCCCTCCTGAATCAAAATCCTGGCTACAGGCCTGACATAGGGCATACTATACTACGTATATTGCTATAACAAGTTCCTAGTGGGAGACTGATTTATCCAACCCATAAGGTAGAAATGGAAACAGAGTCTTCAACTTCTTCAAGCCTATTGAGATCTCTATTGAGATTCATAGATTCATGCAGACTGCAGCCAGGAAATCAGAAGACGTTTACTTCTTGGGAGGAGAGCAATGGCCAACCTTGACAAAATAGTGAAGAGCAGAGACCTCACACTGGCAACGAAGGTCCGCATAGTGAAAGCAATGGTATTCCCCATAGTAACCAATGGATGCGAGAGCTGGACCATAAGGAAGGTTGAGCGAAGGAAGATAGACGCTTTTGAACTCTGGTGCTGGAGGAAAATGCTGAGAGTGCCTTGGACTGCAAGAAGGTCCAACCAGTCCATCCTCCAGGAAATAATGCCTGAGTGCTCACTGGAGGGAAGGATATTAGAGGCAAAGCTACAGTATTTTGGCCACATCATGAGGAGACAGGAAAGCTTGGAAAAGATCACAATGCTGGGGAAAATGGAAGGAAAAAGGAAGAGAGGCCGACCAAGGGCAAGATGGATGGACAGGATCCTTGAAGTGACTGGCCTGACCTTGGAGGAGGTGGAGGCAGTGATGGCCAACAGGGAGCTCTGGCATGGACTGGTCCACGAGGTCACGAAGAATCGGAGACGACTAAACGACTGAGCAGCAGCAGGCTGAGGGTGCATCTGAACTGTAGAATTAATGAAGTTTGAGACCACTTTAATTACCATGCTTCAACGTTACTGAATCCTACGAATTTACAGCTAAGTGAGGCATTGGCACTTTGACAGAAAAAGCTAAAGACCTTATAAAACTAACTCATATGGTTTTATAGCATAGAGCTATGGCAATTACAGTGAGGTCAAACTTCATGAATGTTATAGTGTAGATGCACCATGAGCAAACCTTTAGCTATGGACTTAATTCACTTCCATACTTCCCACCCGCAAGTCTGAGCAGTGCATCATACTAGTGCTTCCAACGGGATGTAAGAGTTTTCTTTTTGCTGAGGCCAGATGCATGTACCTAGGACCCTTTCAGTAGCTGCTTCATTTATTTATACTGCAAAATACGGTATTTTGATTACTGGAAAAGTGAGGATTTTCTTCCTCTGCCACCAAAATATTTTCATCTTCAGTACACAAAGAGTGTAAGGGTTTATGTGCTGCATGGAGAAAAAAATGCAAGCAGTTCTGCAAGGACCACAGCTACAAAAACTTTGACCATGGCTGATGACATGGATACCTTGTAGGGGAAAGCTATCACAACCAATGACCCCCTTCTGTTGTTAGCAATATGCATCCTTCTTGGCTCAGTAAGCACACCAGGCTTCCTAAACAGGAAGTAAGATCTAACTGTGACCCCAAGATGAACTTTGGCTATTTCTTCAGGCGAAGGGAGGGATTGCTCCCTAGAGAGGGTACACACGGGTGGATGGGTGGCAGGGGAGGAAGTGGGAAGGAGAGAGGAGGATCATAATTATGAAAATTAGCTCTCTTAAACACCCAGCCTTAGGCCTGATGGATTGACAGCTCGGGGAAAACGTTGTCCAAATCAAAATCCTAAACGGGCTACGAAATAGCTTGCAGTGGCAGAAATTATATATATTTGGGACAAGGGGACATATAGGGAGAGAAGCTGCTTCAGGCTTTGTTTTATACCTTTGTAAAAATTGAGATGAAATTTTGTATGTGAAGTCAATTCAGTGTAGGAAATTGTATTCATTATGAGTGATGGATTCACAGATATATATTTCCCTGCTTATAAACCTATAAGTAGACCTCAGTTCCTATTACCAATAATAGATGTAAAGAGATACACATTTATGAGTCACATATGACTCCACGACATATGGCAGATGAACCCAATTGTGCGGTTTGTATAAAATAAATAATTTGCATCAAGCAATCCTGATAGGTAGCATAGTCAAACCACTTTCTTTTTGATACTCCTGATAACTTTATAAAACACACACACCAACAAATCATCATTGTCAACATCATAATCATACCCACTATCACCACCAAACATTTTCTTTAATTATTCAGAATATATGAACAAAAGCTGCTGAAATTATGTAAAAGAGTTGTCTCCTTAATTGAGAAAGGATGGCTTGCAATATTTCCTTTTTTAACACCTCTTTGGAATATTTTGACTTTTTCTTAGAAATCACATATTCTAGTGTGCATTAGTGCTAAAATAACAGTAGTGGGATGTGAGTTTGCTTCTGGGTGTGCTACATGTAGGAAAGGAAAGGGGTGGGGAGGAGTAGACAATTGAAACTTCTGTCATACCACTATTGGTAATTGTTCTGGTTGCAGTTCAGAGATATTGCAGCATAAAAATTTCTTCTAAGGGAGGCAGTCTGTTGCGCAATGGTACTGATTCACATGTATGGTATTATCAAGTTATTTTATTTTTTGTTATTGTCTGGAAGCACTCATAGAAGAATATTATTTTAAATGTTCTTGTAACAGGTCAATCAAGCCAAAATTTTCTTTTGTACATAATAACCACAAACCTCAGAGGGGGATAAAATAAGGATGTGGACTTATTGCTTTTCCAATGGAAAGACAATGTCCTGTATACATACTAAGAGTGCATAAGAAGCCTAGTATACCCCTGCAGTTGTTGCTACCATCCATACCCTAGATCACTGCTGTGGGTCCCGAAATCAAATGGGGTCTCCTTATCTCATTGTTGGGATCAAGAAAAAATTAGTAACAGTAAAAGGACCTCATCACATGGAGGTCCTTAAGTTGGGGGACAGCGAGGGAATGTGTGGGGCAGCGGGGAAAACAGTCAGGCAGCACACCGCATTGCTTCCTTACCATCACATGTGTTTTCACATATGTCCCTGGCTTGGTCCCGCACTGTCCCCAGCTGAGTCAATGAGAAACATGGGTGAGTGTCTGTGTTCTCAGAGCAGCCTCTCAACACGCTGCCGAGATGTAGCCTGGACAGAACCAGGACAGAGCCCCGCTGGAAGTAGCCCTGCATCATGTGATGGGCTCTAGCAGGCTCCATCCTACCTGTATCTCAGCAGTGTCCTAGGACAGGGCTTTTTGCCCATGTAATGAGGTCCCTAATGGCTAATTTAGGACTTCATCCCACACTGGCTTGGGATCATCTTCTCTCTGTTTCTCTCTAAGCTGCCAAAATGGAGTCCCACAGAGGTCATCACATAACACAAGGCCACATTTGATGGTTGCCTGTGAGACTCCATGGTGGCAGCGTAGGGAAACAGAGAGAAGACTCTGGATATTGCTGAACTCCCAACCCAACTCCCAACTGTATAAGCCACAGAATAGGCAGAAAAGGCATGGAAAGGACATGGGATCATCCCAGAAGATGAGGAAAGAGAGGAGGGAATGGGGTAAGAGGGTTCCCTCCGCTTTCCTACCGCTCATGGGATGAGGTTTTTAAACATTTACATGAATCTGTTGTACAGTGTTTGGAGTGGACTCTGCAGAAGATAATTACTTCTAAAAACTGAAAATCAACCTATTTAGCAAACCTTACAAATGTTGATTTGTTATCAGTAATTGTTTCATTTTTTATACATATATAAATATACCTATATATCAAGGATCATGTAAAAGTTTCTTGGCCAAAAGAGGTTGTGAGTCGAAAAGTCTAAGACGCCCTCATCTAGATAAAGGCTCACATATCTTAAAGTTATTAGCCTGAATGGTGTGTATTTGTAACCAACTTTGCTTTTCAGCATAATGAATATTTCTGTGCAACTTTAATATCACCATCATCATCATCGTTGAAAATTAGGAAAAAGACAGATGTCCCTTGGCACTTTTTTAAAAGGTGGTGTCTCAGTGAGTTTCATAGCTGTTTTTCTTCTAAGCAGGGAAAAAAAGTTTACTAAATTGAGACTCAACTGCCTTGTCAGTGAGAAAATCAACAGTATCAAAGAGATTAGCAAATATTGTTTAAATCAAATGTCATCTTCTGAGACTTAATTTGCATTTGAATAAGGTATATATGAAACGACGATGAATTTTGTGTTTAAACTTGGGTCTCATCTCCAAAATATCTCATTTCGTACATGCAAATATTTAAAAAACCCAAAATACAGACCACTTGTGGTCCCAAGCATTTCAGATGCAGGAGACTTAACTCGTATCTCTCCATCTTGAACATAATAATTATCTAGCCTATGTATTATTATTATTATTATTATTATTATTATTATTATTATTATTAAAGCAGATTTTCAGAAATGTGTTATATCTATGACTAGGCTTCTGGTATGTCAAAACGACCTCCTGTCCCCCCCCCCCCCCCCAAATCATTCTGTTTAGCTCCTTTAAACTAAATTAACAGTATAAAGTGCCTATGGGTAAGGGAGGAAATCATCTGATCCATGTATATTGTTGATCAGTGATGGGAAAAGAAATGTTCTGAGGGGTGTAATTCTACTGGAGGAGAATGGACTTCCATGGAACAAGAGCCTAAAACTGCAGCTTAGCGGGACCCTAAATCTCCACTGGTAGGATTTACGGCCTCCATTCTCCTCCTTTACTGCAAATACAATCCGGCAGTAACGGTCTAACACGGGAACACCATCACCACCTGGCTGATAGCTCACATAAAGGCAATGTCAGCTGAAAACTATGAGTTTATAAAAGGGGAACAAACCTTCGACAGTGACAAGAACATGAAATCCATTAACAATTTAAACACTTGCCATTTTTTATCTCTCTCCCTTCTCCCACCTTGAAGCTATTACAGGCCTGATCAAAGGCTTAGCCAGCTGAGTTTACCGCTCTGCAAGAAAGCCTAGGCATAAACTTCCCTTTTCCCTGAGACTGTTAGTAGCAATGCAGGGCTATAGGCAAGGCTGAACTGAGAATCCTAAGTCCATATCTACTGCTAACAGCCTTGAAGCCATGAAATAAGTAAAGAAGAAGAAAGAGACAGAAAATGAGATGTGCCAGGTATCAAGTTAGTCTATTAGTCACAACCTTTAACTTGGAAACTCTCCCTGTTCTTAGTTGCTCACAGCACTTAAAAACAACTTAACCATTGTCAATGTTTAGAGGTGTGTGCCAAATCCTTTGTAGCCAAAACAGAACCATCTATGCCCATGAGAAAGGCTATCAGCAAGCTTAGAGGTGAAGGGAATTCCACAATTTGCTGAGGTCCAAAAAACCCAGCTCCATTAGTATATCTACACAGGTGAAAAAATTCTGCTTAAACTCTATAGTGACAGTGTTCCTGGCATATACATCATGTGTTATGTCAGTGAGATGAATATATGTTGTTTTTTCACTTGTGTAGACACTTTTGATCTGTATGTGGTTCAGTGGTTATGGAATGATGATTGTTGGGGTGGAAAGGGAATAAAAAACAGAAAAAGGTGGAAAAGCAATAGAACAGAAGAACAAAAAACCAATTTATGATCCCAACTAGAGTACATTTATTAATAATATCTTGGAAAGCCAAAATGTATTCAAATAAAATTTAATTCAATAGGTTTACTCTAGTTGGAACCCACAGTTCGAGTATCATAGAATTGGGCTTGGCTGACTGGAACAACAACAAAAGTACTCCCTGCCATAACATTTTATTGTTACAGGTCTACTTGTATTATTCAAACATCATTATTATTCAGTAGGAACAAATGGGTAATATGTACATGCCCAAAGCATTCTCCTGAGTTCTTATTTCATATATTTTATGTACGTTAATAGATTTTGGCCCCTTTTGCCCAGAATTTGACTACTTCCCATTTGTAACATCAATGTATGTTCTTTCCTCAGCCACTAACTATTTCACAGAACAGATTATTACCATGGCAACTGGGGGTGGAATTGCAGGTGCGATAGGTGTTCCTTTCTGGGATTTTTCAACGACATTGTTTTCCAGAGCTCTTTGGCACCTAGTAATATTAACGGTGTAAATATTTGTAGACAGCACTGCTGAGTGTAATTTTAGGACAAGCAACAATATTGATAGAAACTGAGAATTAGAATTTTATACTCACCACAAATTTCTGTCCTTGAGGAACAAGGGAGGGAGGACTGGGATGCTGGGCCCAAGAAAGTCTTCCCCTCTTCTTTAAACTCCCTCCTCCAGATGATTGAGGACAGATTTAAGGCTCACCCTAACTTCCCAAAGGCCTTCAGATTTGGTAGGAATTTCACCTGTAATTATGGGTTTTTACCTAGTATTCATAAGTTTGAGTTTGCTGTTGTACTGTGTGCCTTCCAATCATTTCTGATTTATGGTGACCCAAAAGTGAACCTTGACAAGATTTGTCTAGAGTGTGTCTGCTTTTGTCTTCCTCTAAGTCAGTGGTTCTCAACCTGTGGGTCCCCAGGTGTTTTGGCCTACAACTCCCAGAAATCTCAGCCAGTTTACCAGCTATGTTGTCGAAGGCTTTCATGGCCGGAATCACGGAGTTGTTGTGTGTTTTCCGGGCTGTATGGCCATGTCCCGGTAGTGGATACCATCGCACTAATCAAACAAAACTTCCCTGAAGACATCACAGTCCTGGTTCACCATTGCCTCACCACTAGCTACCTTCAGTGGGACAATAAATTCTATGAACAGAAAGATGGAGTGGCCATGGGGAGCCCGCTCAGGCCAGTAGTAGCAAATTTCTACATGGAACACTTTGAAAAACAAGCGTAGAAACAGCACCAAAAAAGCAAACTATATGGTTCAGATATGTTGATGACACCTTCACCATTTGGAGCCATGGGGAAGAGGAACTCAGCAAGTTCCTGGACCACCTCATCAGCACCCACCCAAACATCCAATTCACCATGGAAAAGGAAGGAAAACTGCAATTTCTAGATGTTCTAGTCACCTGCAAACCCAATCAACAAGTGGGCCACACAGTTTACAGAAAACCTACACACTTCATAAAAACTCCAACCATCACCCAAGTAAAAAAAGAAGCACAATCAAAGCCCTGACAAACCATGAACAAGGAATCTGTGAACCTCACTTCCTCCAAGGTGAACTAAACCACCTAAACTGGGCTCTACAGGCCAATGGATACTCCACCATGGACATCAGAAGAGCTGTAAGGCCAAAAACAAACCATGAGAGTAAAAACAAAGATCAACCCAGAGGAAATGTGTTCTTACCATACATCAAGGGAACCACTGACTGCATAGGCAAACTGATGAAGAAACACAATCTAAAAACTATCTACAGACCCACTAAGAAACTCCAACAAATGCTACGTTCAGCGAAGGACAAGAGGGATCCTCTCACCTCTGCAGGAGTCTACCGTATACCATGCAGTTGTGGACAAGTCTACATAGGGACAATAGAACATAGTGCTCAAACACGAGTCAAAGAACATGAAAGGCACTGCAGACTGACTCAACCAGAGAAATCAGCCATAGCAGAGCACTTGATGAACGAATCTGGACACAGTATATTATTTGAGAACACAGAAATGCTCAACCACTCCAAAAACTATCATGTCAGACTACACAGAGAAGCCATTGAAATCCACAAGCATGTGGACAATTTTAACAAAAAGGAGGAAACCATGAAAAAGAACAAAATCTGGCTACCAGTATTACAAACTAAAAAATCAGAACACTAAATAAGGAACAACACTCTAAAAACAGAGGAGTTCCAGAAATGAATCAATCAAGAGCAGCTAACGACTCTGAAAAAAGGATTCCCCCAAGCAGGAAGAAGCCAGGAGATGAAGCCATTCAATGCTAATTAAGGTGATTAATTACAACATTCACACTGGCCTCCAACTGACAAGAGTTCTTTTCTCATCCTGAACTTTCCACAGATATATAAACCTTCCTTTCTTAGTTTTCCCAGATACCTCACAACCTCTGAGGATGCCTGCCATAGATATGGGCTAAACGTCAGGAGAGAATACTTCTGGAACATGGCCATACAGCCCGGAAACAACCCAGTTTACCAGCTGTTAGGATTTCTGGGAGTTGAAGGCCACAACATCTGGGGGCCCACAGGTTGAGAACCACTGCTCTAAGTGTAATTATCCCAAGGTGACTTAGGCGGTTCCCATGACTGAGTACTGATTTAAATCCTGATCTTCAGAGTCATAGTCCGATGCTCAAAACCTTTATTACACCAAGCTGGCTCTCTATAGGTGACCTATAGGCAGAACCGGCCCGAGGTAATTTCAAGTAGTAGGCGAACCTACTACTTGCCCCCCCCATTTTGGCGCCCCCCCCCCCCGCACAAACTAGAGGTGGCTGCGGCGGCGGCAATGGTGCCGGTGCACACTCTCATGCCACCCGGCAGGCTGGCCCAGGAGAGCGTACGCCCTGCGTGCCAACGCACGGTCTCCTGGGCCCGCCTTCCGGGTGACGTGAGAGCGTGCACGTCGCCCAGAAGGCGGGCCCAGGACAGTGTGCGTCGGCACGCAGGGTGGACGGGCGTACACTGTTCTGGGCCTGCTTTCCGGGTGACGTGAGAGTGTGCATATCACCTGGAAGACGGGCCCAGGACAGTGTATGCCCGCCCGCCCTGCGTGCCGACGCACGGTCTCCTGGGCCTGCCTTCCGGGTGATGTGAACGCTCTCATATCACCCGGAAAGCAGGTCCAGGACAGCGTACGCCCGCCCGCTCTGCGTGCTGACGCACACTCTCCTGGGACCGCCTTTCAGGTGATGTGTACGCTCTCACATAACCCAGAAGGCGGGTCCAGGAGAGCGTACGCCCTGCGTGCCGATGCACGCTCTCCTGGGACCGCTTTCCGGGTGATGTGAGAGCGTGCACGTCACCTGGCTTAGATACTAGGCTTGAGCGATCCATGAAAAAATTGATTCTAAACTCGTTTCAAAAGTAGGGGGCGCTAGCGTTTCATTTCTGATGTCATTTCCGAATTTTGCCCCCAAAAATTTTCAAAATTTAACGAAAATTCGTTAGTTTCAAAAGTAATTCGTTAATGGCGGACACGCATGCGCACTAGCAAAAAAAATAGCACGAGGGGAGACTTTACAGGACTCTCCCGCCCTCATTTTTTGAGCGATCTTCTTCAAACTTGGTACAGTGGCAGAACACATTTAACACTGATAGCTCACAAAAATTCGGAACGTTCCCCCTATCCTCTGATTTTTCATAGCTTTTATAATAAACCATTTTTTGATAATTGCAGAAATCTGTTCCTGGTTTGAAAGTCTTATTTCCTGTTTCATTGGGTTGTCTTTACTGTGAAAGTCATTGTTCTACTTAAGAAACTTTGTTTTTGTGGGTGAAACTTTGTTAAATTGGTGGACCAAACCATAATATGTTCCATCCATGTCGCTTGCACAAAGTTCAGGCAGTGTCATAGATTTTGCCATGTTTCTATGACAGAACCAATTAGGAAATGACATTTATCACCCAGGAACAGAAATCATAGTACACCATCAAATCATTCCTGACAGATGGCTATCAGCCTCTGAATAAGGAAATCAGTTCCTGGTTTGAAAGTGCTATTTCCTGAGAGTCATCTCTGGTTGTTTGAGAGTTTGTATTAATGCTATGACAGTCGACTCTCATTTAACCAGCACCCATGGAGAGTGGTCAATGTCGGATAACCGAGAGTCGTCTCTGGTTGCTTGAGAGTATGTATTAATGCTATGACAGTCGACTCTCATTTAACCGGCACCCGAGTGGAGTGGTTGATGCTATGACAGTTGACTCTCATTTAACCGGCACCCGAGGGGAGTGGTTGATGCTGAATAACACAGAGTCATCTCTGGTTGCTTGAGAGTTTGTATTAATGCTATGACAGTCGACTCTCATTTAACCGGCACCCATGGAGAGCGGTCAATGTCGGATAACTGAGAGTCATCTCTGGTTGCTTGAGAGTATGTATTAATGCTATGACAGTCGACTCTCATTTAACCGGCACCCGAGGGGAGTGGCTGATGCTATGACAGTTGACTCTCATTTAACTGGCACCCGAGGGGAGTGGTTGATGCTGAATAACGCAGAGTCATCTCTGGTTGCTTGAGAGTATGTATTAATGCTATGACAGTCGACTCTCATTTAACCGGCAGCCGAGGGGAGTGGTTGATGCTGAATAACGCAGAGTCATCTCTGGTTGCTTGAGAGTTTGTATTAATGCTATGACAGTCGACTCTCATTTAACCGGCACCCGTGGAGAGCGGTCAATGTCGGATAACTGAGAGTCGTATCTGGTTGCTTGAGAGTATGTATTAATGCTATGACAGTCGATTCTCATTTAACCGGCACCCGTGGAGAGCAGTCAATGTCGGATAACTGAGAGTCGTTTCTGGTTGCTTGAGAGTTTGTATTAATGCTATGACAGTTGACTCTCATTTAACCGGCACCCGTGGGGACTGGCTGATGTCGGATAACTGAGAGTCGTCTCTCGTTGCTTGAGAGTTTGTATTAATGCTATGACAGTTAATGCTATGACAATGTTTGACCCATCCACTGATTTTTGGGGATTTTTGAAGCAACGTTTTTTTAAAATGCTAGCAGATCGATGGCCACGCCTCCCTGTCCTTCTTCCTTCCACTTTGATTGGCTTGCTAAGGCTTCTGGGAAATGGAGTTTTTTGTTCATAATGGCGACTTGCTTCATTTCCACTTAAAAGAATGGTCAAAATTCAGAGGCTTCATTCTCCTGCATTTTGAAAGCTATTATGATGAAATTTGCCAGAATGGAAGCAGAAATTAAGTACTCTTTGCCTATCAAGTTTCATAATGTTTGACCCATCCACTGATTTTTGGGGATTTTTGAAGCAACGTTTTTTAAAAATGCTAGCAGATCGATGGCCATGCCTCTCCCTCCCTCTCTCTTCCGCTCTGATTGGCTGAGAGGCATGCCAACATGGCTTCTCCTCTCAGAGGGGCTACAGCTACATCCGAAGACATCAGAAACAAACGAAAAAAGGTACTTTTTTTATTCAAATTCGTAATATTTGTAAGGCAGTGAGCAGATGTTTCAAATGTCAATTCAAAAGTACTTGCGAAATGAATTTTTAACGAATTTAACGAACTAACGAAAAATTTGCTCAAGTCTACTAGATACACATGGCTTAGATACAGTGCGACCCCTTATCCATGGATTTAATATCCACAGTTTCACCTAACAACATTTCAAAAAATATTCCTCCAATGAAAATATTTGTAGGCCTCTCTAGGCCCTCCAGTGCTATTCTATTGTATATTCTGTACTAAGTATATACAAAACATAGGGTTCGCCATTATCAGCGTTTTCAGGTATTCATTGGGGGGGGGGTGTCTTTGCCTCGGAATGTATCTCCTGTAGATACAGAATCGTAGTCTACTCTATTTAACATTTTCAATTTTTTTGAGGTTTTCCCCATCTTCCAAGAGTTGTTGAAGAATGCAATGGGAGCTATAGGTTGTCTTGAGCCAAAAAAAGAAGATTTTTCTCTGAATCTTCTTTGCTCTCTGTTCCAGCCATGAACCCTCCACTCCTTCCCAGCCCCACCGACCTGTAAAACTGAGGTTATTCGGAAACCCAGCTTGCCTCATGCAAAGCCACTGGATGAAAGAAAGAAAGATAATTCTCCAAGTGCACAGTTTTATGGTATAATCTTTTCCTGCTATTAAAGAGCTTAATGCATGGGGCTGACCCTGATTCAACCAAATTTACGGAGCCCATTAAGAATATTCCTCAGAGGAGGTGGAGTGTACGTGTGTGGGAGAAACAGCTCAAGTTCCTTTTAGATGCAAGCAGGAAACAATCCCCATTCAATGTGCAATTCTCCACTACACAGAGGAGCAGTTAATAAAAAGAGAGAAGGGGGAGGGAGAGAAAAGAAGTAGTCAAGAAACAGAGGAAGAAAACAATTTAGTTGGTTGGTTTTGATGCAAAGCTTTTCTTTCATGGAAATTCCAGATGGCTATATAGGGTATGCTGCCAGCATAGAGGCCCAGTATACATAGCCAAAAAAGATGGGGCTGGAGGGAAATGCTGCATCATATTCATATGCTCATTTACATTTCAAAACAGTAACTTCCTTATCATAATAGGGAGGATTGGTACCAGGTGACCAGTTCAGTCTATTGTCGGGGCGCTATGTGTAGGTCCCTGCTGCCTACTCTTTTTCAAGGTTCCTGTGGCTTACTCTTTCTGGTTTGTTATCTTTAACCTAAATCCTGATTGGATAAGTCTTCAAATATAGACCTGTACTTTGTAAAGTAGGGCACATAATAGAAGGGAAAATCCACAGAACAAATGAAGAAACTACAAATTATCAAAGCAAATTGTCATATCAAATTAAAAAGAATCCTATTGGATCATCACATTCCATTTTCCCAATTATAACAATGACCAACCACTGGGAAGCTCAGAAACAGAATATGAAAGCAACAGTCATCTCCAGCTATTGCTCTCTAACAGATGCAATTCATAGACACAAATGCCTGATGCTTCTACATATCTATCAATAGTTCCTTCTTCAGTGAGCTAGCCTCTATCATATTTCTGTTTAACCTCTCTTTAAAGACATCTGAAGTATTGGCCATCGCATCATCTGAATTTTAGCAATTTTCTCAAACTTGTTCAAAAACTCACATTTTGTGACTATAATTGCAGACAAACTCACAGAACCCTCCAATGAACACAACCACGCTTGAGTGGGGGCAATTGCAGACTAAAAGTAATTTTTTAATCTATGAAAATATTTCAAGCTTTCCTTTAGTTTATCTAAATCTGCTGCCAATTAGTAGAGTGAGGATTTTACTTGGTTTCAGAGTTTGTGGTTAAGATGGCTGTTTTTGAGTGATAGAACCCTGGTTGACTGGTGAGGAGGGCAGATAAACTTAAGGGCAGGAGCGTATTTTAAAAAAGAGTTTTAAAAAATGACTGTCAGTTGAGGTGTGAGATTCACTCATTTTTCTGTATCCCAATGTTTATAATTGAAAGTGTCAAATGGAACTGACATCTACCATGTTTTTTTAATTGTGATATACCCTGTTTCCCCTAAAATAAGACATCCCCAGAAAATAAGACCCTAGTAGAGGTTTTGCTGAATTGCTAAATATAAGGCCTCCCCTGAAAGTAAGACCTAGCAACGTTATTGTTTGGAAGCATGCCTGCCAAACACAACACCAGAGCATGCAGGATCGGTAAATGTATGTACCATAAAGTGTTGTACATGGAAATATTGGTAGTAACAATAAATTCTTGATAGGATTCAGTTTGTCTGGTTATGCTGGTTTATGATGACAACTACTGTACAGTATATAAAAATGTTCATTTTTTTTGTTCATCAATAAATGTGAATTCTTCTTCATGGAAAAATAAGACATCCCCTAAAAATAAGACCTAGAGCATCTTTGGGAGCAAAAATTAATATAAGACACTGTCTTATTTTCGGGGAAACACGGTATCTAGTGATGAAAATGGGCTTTTAAAGTATTGCACAATAATAAAATCAGAGGGTAGGGGTGAGCAGAAAGAAATTGAATAAATATGAGGTTTCAACAACCTACAGGTCCTTGACAAGTATATACAGAATGTCTATGGGTGTGCTTTCAACTTATAGCAACCTCATGAGTTTCATAACTTTTCCAGGCAATGAATACTCATAGGTGGTTTTGCCAGTACCTTTCTCAGAAATATAGCCTCCAAGCCTACAGCACCTGGTATTCTTTGGCAGTCTCCCATCCCAGTACTAACCAGGATTGACCCTGCTTAGCTTCCAATATCAGACTGGTGCTTTTAGCGTATTTAGGTCTAGTAAAGGTAAAGGTAAAGGTCAGGCGTGTAGCCGGGGGGGGGGGGCTTGAGGGGCTTGACCCCCCCCCCCTGAAATTCTCAGAGTGGTCCGCGAGAAGGCCTTACATTTATTATTTAAAATGTTATATTTATTCATATCATGATCTGATCACCATGCTCAATATATCCCATATGCATGGGGGTATTGGAATAACCATACAAAAGGTTTGCTAGTGTAGACCCTCTCCCGCTCAGACTCAGCCCCCCCCCCCCGAACCAAAATCCCAGCCCCTCCAGAAACAAAATCCTGGCAACAGGCCTGGTAAGGTAAAGGTAAAGGTTTCCCGACGTTAAGTCCAGTTGTGTCCGACTCTGGGAGTTGGTGTTTATTTCCATTTCTAAGCCTAAGAGCAGGCGTTGTCCTTAGACACCTCCAAGGTCATGTGGCAGGGATGACTGCATGGAGTGCTGTTACCTTTCCACCGGAGCGGTACCTATTGATCTACTCACATTTGCATGTTTTTGAACTGCTAGGTTGGCAGAAGCTGAAGCTAACAGCGGGCGCTTACTCCACTCCCTGGATTCGAACCTGCAACCTTTTGGTCTGCAAGTTCAGCAGCTTAGTGCTTTAACACACTGCGCCACCGGGTGCTCCTTATATTTAGGTCTATATGTAGAATATAATGAGAAAAATAAAGAACTAGATGCAAACTTACTTGAATTAAAACCTTGCGCAGTCAATTGTAAAATTTTGGACACAGTCACAGCAAAGCTATACTGATTTCCATATGTACACAATTGCCTCAGCTGACCTTAGGCCAAAGCTCTGACTGCCGTGTGTGTGTGTGTGTATATATATATATATATATATATATATATATATATATATATAGTCTAATCCCACAGTTGAGTAAATAGAAACACAGATAACATAAAAATATGACAAATTGTCTTCCCCAGCACAGAAAAGAAAGCTGCAATAGAACTAGGTCTTTGTCTAAAATGCAAAACTAGCTGGTACTCCCTTTATAGTGTCCACATATTAGTCAACTTCTGTTAATCAATGCAGCCATTTCCTTCTGCCCAGATAAGAGGACAGGATAAGGGGAAGATGTGTGAAAACATCTTCCAAGGAGCTGATTAGCCCTCAAATGGAAGGAAATTGTAATGGAGACTGCTGTCATAAAACCTGGTGCCATCGTATTGAAAATGCCAGCAGATGGAGCCATAAATGTTTCCTCCTCATCCCACCTCTAAACAACGCAGGCGGTTTTGAATTCATCTCTATCTTTATCTTTCTGTCAAGTTGTAAATACCTCTCTCTCAATCTCTCACATCTGGGCCAGCTTATTTCCTGTTGAGGTTAATTTTTAAGCCAAGTCAACAGAGGGGAAAATGTGGACGCAACAGTACTGGAATTGAGGAACAGGCCTTTAAACAGACACACACCAAACCATGTATAATGTTTTTCCTGTAACCAAAAGACTAATGAGAAATTATATCTCCTAGATCAACCACAAAAGGAGGACAAAGGGCCATTTAATGACTTCTGAAATATGGAAATAACAATGGATGTTTCCACTGAGATGCTGAAACTGTGTTAACTTGTAGTAGCAAGAGAGCAATCTCCAATTATCTTTTCACATGCCGCACACAGCTATCATTTGATGATGGGAAGAGGAACATGGATTAGGATTCTAGCTTTGCCTATATGTAGTCTTGTTACTAAACATATATGCTTCATCATATTGCTTCTATACTTTTGTGACTCACTACTGCCTTGTAATTGAAGACATGAGCTATACTCCATAAAACAGTATGCTGAAATAAACTGGTTCATCTTAAAGGTGGCATTAAGATCCTTCTTCCCTTCTTTTTTTTTCTTCTTTTTTTGGGGTGAGAAGGGCGGGATATAAATGTTGTAAATAAATAAATAAATGATTTTGCCCACTCACAAGGCCATGCGTCTATTATTTTTTTTAGAAAAGGAACATAATTATATGAAAAAATGCTGGGTTCATCAAGTTGCACAAAAGGAACTTAAGAGGACTTAAACTCAGCTAACACATATGAACCTGATTCCACAGTTTGAACTGAAAATGAAACACAGCTTCCACACACCAAGAATAAGTGTCAACTTCACCCACTGAGGAGTTGGGCCCTGTCTAAAATCAATGCCAATTAAGACCACAGTCTCTGTACTGGAAATACCACATGTCAACCCACATCACATTAGATTTTGTTCCACACTTTTCTTAACACATATCATACACTGTCACTGGGAATTCTTAGTGTGCCAGTTCCATATAAATGAATGGGAGCTATGTAATAATGTAATAATAATGTAATAATGCAATGTAATAATTATTATAATTCACTATTATAATTGTATATTTATATTACATGCAATATTACTAATAATATTGTGATATAGTTGTATAATATAATATATTGTATGTATATATACTTGTAAACCGCCCTGAGTCCCCTTCGGGGTGAGAAGGGCGGTATATAAATGTCGCAAATAAATAAATAAATAATAAATAAATATGTAAGAGAATGTATATTATTTATTTATTTATTTATTTATTTACAGTATTTATATTCCACCCTTTTCACCCCAAAGGGGACTCAGGGCGGATCACATTATATACATATAGGACAAACATTCAATGCCCATATACACATAGAACCGAGACAAAGACAGACACAGAGGCAATTTAACCTTCTCCTGAGGGGATGTTCGATTCTAGCCACAGGGGGGAGCAGCTGTTTCATCATCCACTGTGACGGCACTTCCTCATTCCAAGGTCGTAAATTAGTTAAATTTGCCTCCCCACTTTATAAGTGGTACCTTATTTCCTACTTGAGAGATGCAACTATCTTTCGGGTTGCTAGGTCAGCAACAAGCAGAGGCTATTTTTTTTTTGACGGGTGCTCACCCCGCCATGGACTGGCCTCGAACTCATGACCAGAGTGATTTATTGCAGCAGGCTACTCACCAGCCTGCGCCACAGCCCAGCCCCTAATTATATTCTTAGGGATTTTATTAATTATATTCTTATTATTATATTCTAATTATATTCTAATTATATTCTTAGGGATTTTATTGTAGACCTACCTTGCTACTTTTAAAAGATAAGCAAAAACTGGCACTGAAAGCACCTTACCTCATATCATGGTTGCTTCTGGTTAAGGCTTGATACACATTCAGTGTCTGGTTTGTGAAGAGGGGATTGCCCAAGAAAGGACTGAGAAAAATCTTTAACAGAAACACACAGCCATGGATGAGAAGAAACAAGCATTTGTTCCAAAAGTAGATTATCAAAGGGAAGTTAATACTGAGAACAAAATGGACACCCTTGTGTTGGGGCTCCTTTATGAAGCAGGATGTTGACCTTTGCTTGTATAGATTTACTGGAGTGTGTGGACATCTTAGAGAAAAGGGCAGAGAAAATCTGGAGTAAGAGATCCAATTAATTTCAACATCTAATTTGTTGAAGAAGGGAAGTAGCTACCTCATGGGCTTTCCCTTTCTAAAATCTATAAATCAAACAACATTTGTATTTGAGGACATTGGAGGAAAGAAACAATATGTACAGCAGAATCCCACATTAGGAACCTGAAAATCCAATTAAAGAGAGTCTGCTTGAGAAATCTTGTGGCACAACTTGCAGGAAATCAGCAGCTGAGTTTCCAGAAGGATAGTCATACTAGTTTGTTCCAGCAAAAAACAGTCTTGTGGCACCATAATGAGTAACATATTTATCATGGCATTAGTTTCTATGAAGTAGAATCAAATCCATAAAATCTTATGCCTTAATAAATTAGTTAGTCTTTAAGATGTCAGAAAATTGGGCTTTTTTCCAGTGGAAAAATATGATTTTAAGTGTGTGCAAATTAACATCAATTTGTAGTACTTTTATGGATATGGGGTCCCAGTTTTAAAAGGGAGCCACCTTATATGGAGGCAATTCCGTAATACTTGGATTTCCGTTGCTAGACTTTATAGCTTTTCATTATGGCATTCCACCAAGCCTGTGTGTTCCCAGCGCCGCCGCCCCCCTTTCATTCAGGAGAGGCTTCAACGGAAGAAATAAAAAACCTGTGAAGATTTCCCATTTTCACTTTTGTTTCTCATAAAGAAAGTCAGGCTCTGGCATAAACAACAATTTACACCCAGCATTTATTTTGGAAATTACAGTGGCGTGTGGTTAACGCACGTAGATAAATAATGTTTTATGGGATTCTGCAGAGTCCTTTCAGGGGAGCGGATGTTTAGTAGAAATAAGATGATTTACAAAAGAGAGCACACCGGATTTTGTTGTTAATCCTGGGAAAAATACAGACACACAATGAGCTTCCACAATTAAAGCGAATTAGGAGTGGCAGTGGAGAGAGGAGGGAGGGAGAAAGGGGGCATCTGTTTTCCCTTGCACCTGATGTGGTAGGCACCTTAAGGTCTTCATTGTATGCACAGATATTGTATCCAAACAATAACATTCTGCAGAGAACCAGTAAAGTCCATGGATCCTTTTTCACTGGTAGCCTCCACAAATGACTTCTCTGTTTTACACTAATGTAACTAAAGTACTTTGAGTTTATATACCTCCAGCTTTTAAATATAAGTCAAGAGATTCTGAGATGCAGCACAGGAAGACTTTCTAATTTAGCATCAAAACCCTGTTCCCTATAGAATATTGATGACTCCCACCACCTGGCACTTTTAAAAAGTTGTAATCATTCCTCAGAAAGAAAAGCAAATCTCAGGGTTTCATGAATATCCAATATCATCAACAGGGATGTCCCAGAACTACTTAAGGTTTCAAAAACATATTGGAGTGCGGAAGAGAACTAAGATCAGTGAGATGGATAGTCCAGCCTTTTTGCAAACAACCAGCAATGCATTAACAGCAAACAGCTCACTCACCTGTTCAGCTCCACAGATAGTATAGGCAGATAGTCTGCCCATGTGAAGCAGGTGGACATAGCACTGAACGAAACGTGCAGAATCATTACAGGATACCTTAAACCTACACCTGTTGATAAACTCTACAAGTTAGCTGGCATTGCCCCTCCTGACGTGCGACGGGAAGTTACTGCTAACTGCGAGAGAAATAAGGTCGAACATTGTGAAAGCCAGCCACTGCATGACTATCAGCCTCCTCCCACCAGACTCAAATCAAGGAAGGGCTTCATGAGAACCACCACTCCTCTTGATGTTCCTCTAGCAGCAGCAAGAGTGTCCCTTTGGGCAGCTAAACCTGGCAATTCTAACTGGATGGCCCCCCATGAGGGTCCTTCTCCAGGGGCAAACCAAGAATGGGCAACTTGGAAGTCCCTGAACAGACTCAGAAGCGGAGTGGGCAGATCTAAAGACAACTTGGCAAGGTGGCACTACCTGGAGGAATCCTCCACCTTGTGTGACTGTGGAGCAGAACAAACAACTCCGCATATGTATGCTTGCCCACAATGTCCTGCCTCATGTACAGAGGAGGAATTGCTTAAAGCTACGGACAATGCGGTTGCTGTTGCCCACTTTTGGTCTAAAACTATTTAGGTGCTTGCGATTTCCTTTTTTTTTTCATCATTCTAAAATGTATTTTGTTATGCAATGCTTTTGACACAAAATAATAAATAAATAGGCAGAGGTTCAAGATCTGAAAACTGATGGTTGAGGACAAGGCTTGCAGGATCATAGACAGATTCTTGGGAGTTGTGATGAACCATGGGCCTTGTAGTCCTGCTCAGGACATTGTAATCCCTGATGAAGATGAAAACTTGGGTTTTTTACCTTCCCAGTCTGAACTGGATTCCTCTCAGCCAGATCCTTCCCAGGCAGATCTGGAAACCTTGCACCTGCAAGAAAGTTGTGCCCCAGAAGTATGTCAAACAACCCCAGAGCCTACTTCTCCCGTGTTCTTGCGCCGGGAGTTTTGTAAACAACAGAGAAGTTTGGATTCAGCTTCGCGCAGGAGTGCGAGGATAGCAGCTAAGAATGTTGCCAATTAACATTGGTTCTCGTGAGAATCTTTAAGGAGTTTAACATCTGGTCTCAGAGTTTAGCTTTCGTTTCTGATTCCCAGAGAACCGCTTTGGTGAGAAAGTTGGACTCTATATAGGTGTTTTGCCCGCGTAGCAACTTCGCGGAGTCAATTCGTCAGCCTACGGAGCGAGTTGTGTCTGGACAGCGCGCTCCGATTCAAGCCTCGCTTCAGCTCAAGCCTTGCCTTGCTATCCAGCCTTCGCCTTGCTTCCCAGCCTTTGTTTACCTACGGACTTTGCCTTGTTTCCCAGGACTAATCCTTGCCTTGTTTCACGGATTTTACCAAGTTATTCCACGGACCTTGTTCTTGTTCTTAGTTACCTTGTTCCACGTTCAAGCCTTGTTTCAAGTATCAAGTTATTTCCTAGCCACGCTCAAGTTTTATGGACTAAGGACCTTGTCATCTCCCCTCACTTTGCTTGGCAAAGTGAGTGTTTCGGTTATTGGATTACAACTTTGGACCTTAATATTTCTTATTGGACATTGCTTTTTTGGACTAATTCTGACCTTTCCTGAAGGGTCTAATTCTGGACTATTTTCTATACTTGTTTTTATTAACTTTATATATTCCTTCAATAAAGATATTAGTTAGATTCTGGCCTCTGTGTATGGTTATTGGTGCCTCTGCCGCCTGGGTCGTGACAGTTTGACTCCGCCCCCCATAAGCACCAACTAACCGAGGCCAGGATGTCTACCGGAGCCGCGCCTGCTGGACAGCCGCTCAGCTACACCATCAGCAAGGACGAAGTGGACCGCATCCGTGACAGACTCAACGCGCAGGATGGAGAAATAAAAGGGTTGAGGGAGCGCGGAGTTCGCCTCCCGGCCATGGCGTTGCCTACCAAGTTTTCTGGAGAAGCTGCTAAGGTTCATGTTTTCCGCCGCCAATGTCAAGCTTATCTAGAGGCCCGTGATGCCGAGTTTCCCCAAGAAGACATCAAGGTGGCGTGGGTCTACAGTCTTCTAGACGGACCAGCGGCTAGCTGGGCGACGGCCCTGTTTGATCAAGCCTCCCCCCACCTAAGTTCAGCACAACGCTTCTTGGATCACCTTAAGGAGACCTGGGGAATCGAGGACAATTTGGAGGCAGCCGGTCACAAACTCCGGCGCCTCCTTCAAGGAGACAGACCCATGTCTCAGTACATAGCCGAGTTCCGCGTGCTGGCCCACAACACCGGCTGGAACGATGTAGCCCTCAGAGGACAATTTCGGGAGGGTCTCAACATTGAAATGCTGGAAGAAATCTCCAAGGTGGATCCTCCCCAGACCCTCGAGGCACTCATTGATCAATGTTTACGGGCTGAAGTCATGATTGCCAACAGGAAACAATGGGTTCGAGGCCAGGGCGGTAGAGCCGGGGCAAAACCCCCCGCTCCCGCCAGTGTTCAGCCACGTCCGGTGTGGAGACCCCCGCCGCCAACCCCATACCCCAGAGGAGGCGAGGAGGTGCCGATGCAGTTGGGCAATGTGCGTCCCAGACTAGATGCCGCCGAGAAGGCCCGTCGTCAACGCTTGAACCTCTGCTGGTACTGCGGGAACGGGGGCCACTTCGCCAGAGAGTGCCCAGCCAAAGGGAAGCCTGCCGCCCGTCTTGCGGCGGCGTCCTCCACGGAGTCGAAGGCGTCTGAGCCGACTGGCACACAGCCGGCGGGGGAAGCCAACGACCGGGTGTAGAGAGGCTCGCCAACCCGGTCAAAAAGTCCATCCAAGAGCCGCCAACCGGGGTCCTGTTCCTTCTCGTGGTCACATTATGGTCAGCAAAAAGGGGACCCGTCATGATCCACGCCATGATAGACTCTGGAGCTACCAACAATTTCATCGATAGAGAGTATGCCGACTCTCTGGGATTACAATATCATGATTTCAAGAATGCCCGTGTGGTGCAAGCCATAGACGGCCGTCCCCTCAAGACGGGCCCCGTAAGCCAGTGGTCGGAACCCACCAGGATGTGGATAAGGGAACATATGGAAGAGATTTCCTTCTTTGTTACCGAGGTTCCCCATTTCCCTGTGATTTTGGGAATTCCATGGCTGACACTCCACGACCCTAACATCTCCTGGTCCAACAGAGAACTGCAGTTTGCTTCACCGTACTGCCAAAACCATTGCCTCGTAGCCAAGGTATGCCATGCCACAGACTCCGAGCCCATCATCACCTTGCCAAAGAAGTACTCCGAGTATTGGGATGTATTCAATGAGAAAGAAGCCGAAAAATTACCCCCACATAGACCTTATGACTGTGCCATTGACTTGGTGGAGGGGGCCCCGATCCCGCGAGGGCATCTCTACTCCCTGACTGAACCAGAGCAAGAAGCTCTCAGGGAATTCTTAGAGACAAACCTTCGCAAGGGGTTCATCAGACCCTCTCAATCCCCAGCCGCCTCCCCAGTGATGTTTGTGAAGAAGAAGTCAGGGGAATTACGCTTGGTGGTGGACTACAGAGCATTGAACAATATCACCAAGCGGAACAGCTATCCCCTGCCCTTAATCTCGGATCTACTGGACCGACTTCGAGGAGCCAAGGTCTACACCAAGCTGGATCTTCGGGGGGCTTATAATCTAGTTCGCATCAGAGAAGGGGACGAGTGGAAGACCGCCTTCCAGACTAAATTCGGATTATTCGAGTCCCGAGTTATGAATTTCGGTTTATGCGGAGCTCCCGCAACGTTCCAGCATTTTGTCAACGATATTTTTCAGGACTATCTAGACAGATTCTTGATAATCTACCTGGACGATTTTTTGGTGTTTTCCAGATCACAATCAGAACATGAGAACCACGTCAAAATGGTGTTGCAACGACTGCGGGATCATGGACTTTATGCCAAGCTAGAAAAATGCGCTTTTGATCTACAAGAGGTAGATTTCCTTGGCTACCGCATCTCGCCTCTAGGGCTTTCCATGGATCCAGCCAAAGTTTCAGCAGTATTGGAATGGCGGGCGCCAACTAACAAGAAAGAGGTGCAGCGTTTCTTGGGGTTCGCGAACTACTACCGCAAGTTCATTCCAGATTTTGCCCGCTGGTCCGACCCCATCACTAGCTGCATCCGTGGAAAGCAGCCTTTCCGCTGGACTGATCAAGCAGAGAAAGGGTTCCAGCAACTGAAGAAACTATTCACCTCCCAGCCAATTCTACAGCACCCAAATCCTGGAACCCCTTTTGTGGTGCAAGCGGACGCCTCTGATGTGGCAATTGGGGCTGTACTCTTACAACCGGTGGGAGATCACCTCCACCCCTGTGCCTTTTATTCTCGTCAACTAACCACACCAGAGAGGAATTACACCATTTGGGAAAAAGAACTACTGGCCATAAAGGCAGCCTTTGAAACTTGGAGACATTGGCTAGAAGGGGCCAAATTCCCCATTGAAGTCCACACTGATCATCGTAATCTAGAACATCTAAGAACTGCCCGCAAACTAAATCAGAGGCAGCAACGTTGGGCTTTATTCTTTGAACGTTTCAACTTCCAGATCCATTATGTGACCCCAGCTCAAACCAAGCAAGCAGACGCCCTGTCACGTAAACCGGAATACGCTGCAGGACGCAAGGAGACCTTTGAATCCCAACTGCTACAACCTGAGAACTTTGCCACGCTCACAGTGGGGAACACCAAATCCAGTCCCATTGGTTCAACTTCCCCTACTCCAGGACCCATCTGTGCTCAAGAAATCAGGGCTAGTCAGCAAGCAGATGCCTGGGCGCAGGACCAACTTCGCCAAGGTCTGCATTTTCCCTTTTCGCTTAAAGATGGGCTGCTCTGCTATAGAAATCATGTTTATATCCCACCCGGACCGGGCAGGGAAAAAGCGCTTCGTCTGTGTCATGACTGCAAACCAGCAGGACACTTCGGACTATTTAAAACCATGCATTTGATCCTAAGAGATTTTTGGTGGCCCAAGATCCGCAAGGATGTGGAAAAATATGTCAACACCTGCCCAGTATGCCAGCGCTCCAAGATACGAAGGGAGAAGCCCTCAGGGCTTTTGCACCCCCTTCCTACCCCATCTCGCCCATGGGAAATAATTTCCGCGGATTTCATCACTGACCTACCACCTTCCTGTGGATTCACCACGATCTTAGTGGTGGTGGACCTATTCACCAAGTTAGCCCATTTCATTCCCTGCGAAGGCCTCCCCACGGCCAAAGAAACTGCGGATCTATTTCTTCAGCATGTTTTCAGACTACATGGATTGCCCAAGAGTTTAGTCACAGACCGTGGATCTCAATTCACCTCTCGTTTTTGGAAGGCACTACAAAAACTACTGGGCATAGACTCTCGCTTATCTTCAGCTCATCATCCCCAAACAGATGGGCAAACGGAGCGCACCAATGCCACTTTGGAGCAGTATCTTCGCTGTTATGTAAACTACCAACAGGACAATTGGGCTTCTCTGTTACCACTGTCTGAGTTTGCCTACAATAATGGAGTTCAAGCTTCTACAAAAGAAACGCCGTTCTTTGCAAACTACGGTTTCCATCCACGTTTCTTTCCCCCTGTCATTGAAACTTCAGAAGTTCCCGCAGCAGAGGATTGGCTGCAGGAACTCACAGCGGTGCAACAACTTTTGCTCCAGCAACTGGACCAAGCCAAGGAGGACTATAAACGCCACGCTGACAAACACCGCCAGCCGGGCCCCGAAATCAAGGTAGGAGATCGGGTTTTCCTGTCCACTCGCTTTCTGCCCTCCCACCGCCCATGCCGGAAGTTAGATGCCCGCTTCATTGGCCCCTATCCAGTGGTGGCGCAATTAAACCCCGTGACTTTCAAACTCCAACTTCCGCGTTCAATGCGCATTCACCCAGTGTTTCACCGTTCCCTGCTCCTTCCGGCGGATGGTGTGCGTCCTGATACAGACCAACCGGCCCCCCCTCCTGTTTTGATGAATGGGGAGGAGGAGTTCGAGGTTGAGGACATTTTGGATTCTCGCTTTCATCGCCGCCGCCTACAATATCTCATTGACTGGGTGGGTTTTGGGCCTGAGGAACGCTCTTGGGAAGACGCCTCCACAGTCCATGCTCCTGATCTAACCCGTCGCTTCCATCTGACCTATCCCACCAAACCGCGACCTCGCGCCTCGGGGAGAGGACCCCAGTTTGGGAGGGGCCCTGAGGAGGGGGATAGTGTGATGAACCATGGGCCTTGTAGTCCTGCTCAGGACATTGTAATCCCTGATGAAGATGAAAACTTGGGTTTTTTACCTTCCCAGTCTGAACTGGATTCCTCTCAGCCAGATCCTTCCCAGGCAGATCTGGAAACCTTGCACCTGCAAGAAAGTTGTGCCCCAGAAGTATGTCAAACAACCCCAGAGCCTACTTCTCCCGTGTTCTTGCGCCGGGAGTTTTGTAAACAACAGAGAAGTTTGGATTCAGCTTCGCGCAGGAGTGCGAGGATAGCAGCTAAGAATGTTGCCAATTAACATTGGTTCTCGTGAGAATCTTTAAGGAGTTTAACATCTGGTCTCAGAGTTTAGCTTTCGTTTCTGATTCCCAGAGAACCGCTTTGGTGAGAAAGTTGGACTCTATATAGGTGTTTTGCCCGCGTAGCAACTTCGCGGAGTCAATTCGTCAGCCTACGGAGCGAGTTGTGTCTGGACAGCGCGCTCCGATTCAAGCCTCGCTTCAGCTCAAGCCTTGCCTTGCTATCCAGCCTTCGCCTTGCTTCCCAGCCTTTGTTTACCTACGGACTTTGCCTTGTTTCCCAGGACTAATCCTTGCCTTGTTTCACGGATTTTACCAAGTTATTCCACGGACCTTGTTCTTGTTCTTAGTTACCTTGTTCCACGTTCAAGCCTTGTTTCAAGTATCAAGTTATTTCCTAGCCACGCTCAAGTTTTATGGACTAAGGACCTTGTCATCTCCCCTCACTTTGCTTGGCAAAGTGAGTGTTTCGGTTATTGGATTACAACTTTGGACCTTAATATTTCTTATTGGACATTGCTTTTTTGGACTAATTCTGACCTTTCCTGAAGGGTCTAATTCTGGACTATTTTCTATACTTGTTTTTATTAACTTTATATATTCCTTCAATAAAGATATTAGTTAGATTCTGGCCTCTGTGTATGGTTATTGGTGCCTCTGCCGCCTGGGTCGTGACAGGAGTTAGCAGGCTCACTCTACCAAGATTCTAGTTCCCAGGGAAGTCTCATACATCTCTCAATCTCAACTGCCTTACCCAGGATCCATTTCCACTTGCTGAGAAACTAAACTTGAAAGGGGAACCTTTGAGACGGGATCTGAGTCCTCTACCACCTCTTCATTACTTGGTTGTATCAATGTCACATGCAAATGGTGGGAAGCTAGAGATTACTGGTCTAAAAATCAAGACATCCTGGCTGCCATTGCTGGAATGCTGAACAGCTTGCTCAAGATCAAGTCTTATTAATAGGTATACCTGGCTTTCCATTTGCTTACAAGCATCTATTAGCAAGAGAAGCATGATTCATGGGTAAAGCAATAATATTTTTGTTATGGTTTTGGTTTCTCTTAGTTTTCAATGGCTGATTAGCTTCATTGTTGGGATTTTTGAAAGCAACAATAATTTGGGATTGGTAATTTTGAGTGGCATGTTGTATATGTGATTCTCTCCCGACCACTGGCCATTTGAAATCACCGAAATGCCTGAAAAATTTGAGGCCCCTTCTACACTACCATATAATCCAGATTATCAAAGAAGATAATCCAAATTATCTGATTTGAACTGGATTCATTGAGTCTACACTGCCATAAAATGTAGTTCAAAACAGATAATCTGGATTTTATATGGCAGTGTAGAAGGGTCCTTGAGTTAAAGCAGAGTAGCCAATTCTTGGGGATCAAAGAGCTCTATTGCCTCCAGTAAACTATTGCCTTCACTATAAAAAAAACTGGGGGGGGGAGGCGTGTTGGAACTATTTTTCACCTCAGAAAGACCTTTTCTTCCAACAGAAGCAGGTGAGAAATCAACTGTCTGAGTGTCTAGTCACTTTGTCTTTGGGGGGGGGGGAGGACCTCTTCTGAACTTCAAACAGCTTAGAGGGCAAAAAATATGAAGAAATTGCACATCATGCACTAGTGGTAATTTGGACACGTTGGGGGGGGGGGCATTCTAAAGACTTTTTTCTGAAAATATTTGACCCCTTGGGATAAAAAAAAAATGGCCCGGAATCTGCAATGCCCACCTTTCAGGAAAAATAAACTCTTTTAAAAACAGTGCTTGAAGATTTGGTTATTCCAGCTACAGTAACGTAACTATCACAGTACCTTATTTTAGCTAAATTTTATTTTTTTTGGTACCTTTTGGAGGGTAGCAGTCTAGATTAGATTGTATATCTCTTGTAAATCACAGCTTGCTTTGTTATGTGTTTTAAATCAGTTCAGAGCACTTCAAAAACAATTAGAGTAATGATTTACTGACAGATGTGGAAAATAGAAGACCTCAAAGTAAGCAGAAGCACACCCTGGATAACATGCTTGATTTGTAGCACAAGTAAAGAATTGGACAAAGTCAGTGAAAAAATATAACTCAAAACATGTGAGAAAAGAATGTTTTGTTTATTTTGGCAATAGGAGTAGCTGGAAATATCTGTGTACAGAGTCAAGCAAATCAGTTTTGTAACAAGAAAGGTACCCATGTGGTGCATATGTCAAGTTCTTTTGACATGCTGGGAGCTCTATGTCCAGTCCAGCACTTTCTTATCTCAATGAACATCCTTCCCATTAGGACATCAAGCTAAACATGTATAAAACCCTCTGTATGTACTGTAATTTACATTTCTGCTTTCAATCTACCATCACAGGTAATCTGGTGAAACCACGTACCTTCTTTGTGGCTGTTCCTAAACTCTAAAATTTATGGATAGTTTAATTTTATTTTTAACTTTTGTATTTGGTATATTTTAACTATGTCTCTTTTAACCATTGTAAGCTGCTCTGGGTCCCAAACGAATGGAAAGGTATGATATAAATAAACATAATATTTTTTTTTTCATGTCAGGAGCGACTTGAGAAACTGCAAGTCGCTTCTGGTGTGAGAGAATTGGCCATCTGCAAGGATGTTCCCCAGGGTATGCTCGGATGTTTTGATGTTGTATCATCCTTGTGGGAGGTTTCTCTCATGTCTCTGCATGGGGAGCTGGAGCTGACAGAGGGAGCTCATTCGCGCTTTCCCCTGATTCAAACTGCCGATCTGTCAGTCAGCAGTCCTGTTGGCACAAGGGTTTAAACCATTGTGCCACTGGGGGCTCCTATAATAATGATAATAATAATACATTAATAAGAATAGGAACAATCCAAGACTGATAAATTTTTTATCATAATTTCTTCAAATTGTTCTAATGTTTCTTTATGCTTTCTTTGGGGGGGGGGGGGGCGTCACACCAGAAATAGCAAATAGATGTGCATATGAATTGCATAGCATACTACTTCATGAATTTAATCAGTTTGATTTTTAATTTTTCTCTTTTGATCTGCAGGTTGATAATACTGTATATATATAATCTGCCTTTTAATTTTTTTCAATGTTTCAGTGGCAAAAATTTCTCTGAAATTGAAGAAAATTATAATTTTTATGTGGAGCTAGATGTTCTGACAATAATACCAGATATGGTTTTACATTTTTCCCCAATGCATATAAAATGAAATAAAGCTAAATAAAAAAGTAAACAAACAAGTATTACATCCTGGGTTGAAATATTTAACTAATTCTTTGGTAAAAGTGAGTCATAAGATAACACTGGAACAACCTGTCATACTGTCTCACTCACTGCTATGTTATAAATCTCATGTACACTTTAAGAAAGTATTGCTTTTCATCAGTCAATTGTTGGAGAATATTGCTGAAAGATAAATAAATAACATGGATTCCTTTTGAGTCTTGGGGGACATTGCGTTGCAAATAATGCTAGCCCTTGTTGGCAGCCTCACCAATATTTTGCATTTTCCACTCTATCCCATTTTGAGAAGGGTCAGAAGAATGCAAGCTGACACAAATTGTTTTGTACAATACTGGAGACAATTTTGCATAGCGACCTTCTTTATTTGCCCAAATGGATGAGAAAGGTGAGATGAAGAAACATCATGAAGATGCTCTTTTGCAAAAAGTCTCAGAGCTTTTAGCTCAGATCTACTGCCACCACCATTTCCTTATTGATCAGAGGCTAGATACAGCCCAACTGTTATCTTGGACTATATAGGAAACCTATGAAGTCTATATTTTCTGGTTATGTCTCTAGACAGGCCTGTTTCCCCAGTTCAGGTAACTTGAGCTCTGGTCTTCAGTATTATGGCTGAAGTTCCAGGAACACCATTCTGTAAGAATTGGGAAATGTTGTTGTAACTCTATTATGCATTATTTGGATGTTGCTCTTAGAACTAGCTTTGGCCTATGCCTCCAAACCAAAGCTGTAAGTTTCCAAGTGCCCCCTTATATAAACATGTCCTTATATAATAGTTTTCTGCCACCAAGTGGGGCAAATTTCCAGTTTATTCTCAGAAATATGATACACTGATTGTATTAGAGAGCACTGGAAGGTAAAGAAGAAAAGGTCTGCTCTTGACCTTCACTTTAAGGTAAAGGTAAAGGTTTCCCCTGACATTAAGTCCAGTCATGTCTGGGGGTTGGTGCTCATCTCCATTTCTAAGCCGAAGAGCCGGCGTTGTCCGAAGACACCTCCAAGGTCACGTGGCCAGCATGACTGCATGGAGCGCCGTTGCCTTCCCGCCAGAGGGGTACCTATTGATCGACTCACATTTGCATGTTTTCGAACTGCTAGGTTTAGCCCATCAGAAATCAAGGCAGCTTATAATGTGGATTGGGAAAGAGAATCCATGAGGTATACATTTCTCTCTAGCCATGGCTGGTATTTCTGTAGGGAGGTCTGCTTCACACTTTGAAGTCTTCAAATTCTCATGAAAACTGTCTGATCTATTCATTAAAGCCAGCAGACAAAAAAATTCCACTGTCAAATCACACACAGAGGTCTCCCATTAAAGTTTAATGGTGCTGCGCATGCGTGAGGGTGGTGCTTTCAGCGATAGCTTTATTACCACTAAGTGGCAATTAATAACAGCCTTTATATATATAATAGCCTGTTAATATTTTCAACCATTGCTATCGTACAATTGTTATGACGGCAATTGTGAATTAAGACCGAAAGGGGGAAGCCCTTCTTCTTTTTTTCCTGCTTCCCTCGGAAGAAGTTTCCTTTCTGCTACCAAAAGTTTGCCTTGCCTTATTTTTATAGCTGGGTGAGAAAGGATTTACAGGGAGCTGAAATCACTGAAGCTAATTAGTTGAATGGCCCTATTATTTATCCAGGGACACGTACTACAATAATTGCTATTGCAGGTTTCTAGCATCTCCAGGATATTAATTCCAGAGCTCTCATGTCATCTCAGTACAGTAAAACTTCCAAATGGCACCCCGAAGGTGCATAATCTCATTTTAAAACTCCTTTTTCTTATTTTTTTCTGGGGGAACTGGCAGAATCTCCTTCCATAAAAACTGAAAAGAAGGAGAAGAACTCATAATATTTTCCTCATAAGAAAACACTAATATTTTTCTTATTATATTTTCCCCCACCAGTCCTCTGACCTTTTCTTCCCTCTTCTTGTGCTTTCAATGATGGGATTGCTACAACATGCCATTTATTTGGGAGCTGGATCTTCTATATTTCCAACTGAATGATCAAATGAGATTTTACATGATCTCCCCCTTCCCCAGATTTTTGCTTTCACGTTGATGCTACTGATTACCTACCCTTCCGATATGGGGGACACTCAGATCGACACAGGCAATACATAGACGGTGCATCCTTGGATTTCCCCAGAGAAATCTACTTCAAAGTATGATGATTCAGACACATGGAACACATGCTTTTTAGAATTATTAAATGCGCCTTGGAATTTAATGAATCCTTGACTGTCGAAGTATATATTGCATAATTTAAAATGCTGGATCATGGGATTACACTATTCATACTGTATCAAATATATTAAACTTTCACCTCAAATAGCTAGAATCAACTTTTTCTTTTATCTCAAGTACACTACATTTACTCATGGTGAAGTTCTCAATCAGCTTTTCCAGAATTACCAATTGCTGTTGGACTCTGTTTAATGGGTTTTAGAGGAAATAAGACATGAATTAGAATGCTGATAAAAATATTATTATTAAAGACTTAACACTAAAATCCATCAGTAAGATTTAAAATTTGAAGTTTTTTTTAACCTAAAAAATTAAATCCAAAATGGAGATGAGCACCAACCCCCAGAGTCGGACATGACTGGACTTGATGTCAGGGGAAAACCTTTACCTTTTACTTAAACATCACATTCATATATACATGTTTATGCATATGTGTACACATATATGTTCTATGTGTGATGTGTGTATCTGTTTATTTCTGCAAAATGTTCTGGTTTTGACGATGTAACACCAACTCCCTAGCTTATTTGCATCGTTTTTGCAAGTGCTCAGTCATAAGTCCAATCCATTCTCCTTTTACAACAGGTCCCGTAACAGTTTTACTTCCCAATGTATTTTGAAACTTTCTGAACCTTGAAATGCATCAGGATATCCCAGTATACACATTTTTCCAGGAGGCACATATGAAGTCTGTGTGTAGCAGAATTTACAGAATTCTAATTCTTCATCTATCCCTAGTGCTTCTTAAAACAGAAATCTGGCAGGAGAACATCAACTGAGATCAGGGTTGCTGACAGAATTCACATAATACAGTAGTACCTTTACATGTCGTCTCACACTGTTAGATGGCAATAAGACTATGCTCTACCTCCCACATTTATATTAGAATAGCTTCTTGCAGCAAAGATGTATGTGCCCAAAGAGCTGGACTTTCATGTAATGGAGATACTCATCAGTCACACTGATGTCTCCACACCATGGAAGTCTATGCTAGGCTTCTTCACTAGAGGTACCATATTTGTGTGAGGGCAAACCCAGGAGCAAAACCCATTCTCCAACATCATACAATGCCTTCCACAGGGCCAGCTTTCTCCCACTAAGCACCTCAGGCAACAGATTGTGGGTATCATGAAAGGGAAGCAAATTCTTATTTACTTAATGCATAACTTTCCAAGCTTTTTATGTTGGTGATGCATTTTAAACATGCATCCTTTTGCAACATGATAATTCAATTTTATTAGCAAACCAGAAATTAACATTTTCATACTCTCTCTCTCAATCTCTATATAGGTAAAGGTTTTCCCCTGACGTTAAGTCCAGTCGTGACCGACTCTGGGGGATTGGTGCTCATCTCCATTTCTAAGCCGAAGAGCCGGCATTGTCCGTAGATACCTTCAAGGTCATGTGGCCAGCATGACAGCATGGAGTGCCATTACCTTCCCACCAGAGCAGTACCTATTGATCTACTCACATTTGCATGTTTTCGAACTGATAGGTTGGCAGGAGCAATCTCTCTCTCTATAATATTATATTATATATAGGCAGTTCTATGTGTAGTCAAAGGCTTTCATGGCCGGGATCACAGGGTTGTTGTATGTTTTCCGGGCTGTATGGCCATGTTCTAGAAGTATTCTCTCCTGACGTTTCAGGACGTTTCAGATGTGGGTGAAACGTCAGGAGAGAATACTTCTAGAACATGGCCATACAGCCCGGAAAACATACAACAACCCTGAGATAGGTTCTGTAGGCTTGTTCTCAAGTTGAATTTGTATGTAAGTCGGTCAGGTACATTTTTAAAGTGCAACTCCAGGAATATATATCTATATATCTATATATAAAAGCTTTGGGTAGCATAGGGAAGGTTAACATCACTGTGGTATTTGTTTTGCTGTCTGCGCCCCCATTCAGAAGATTTTACCTTACTTTTTGTCCCTCGTGAGAACTGGATTTTGAAAAATTTAACTTGCTATGGAAACAATGATTGGTGATAAAGCTTATGTTGAGACGCCTTTTTCCCATGATAACTCTTTCCCTTCCTAGGAGTAGATTTCTCCCACTACCTGCTGTCTTCCACCTGTTTGAACTATGAGTTGTATGTTTGTAACTCAGGGGCTGCTTGTGTGTAAGTTTCATATAATATTTGTAAACATGTTTTGGAAATTTTTCCTTTACATTTCTTATGTACTACAGTTGATTCTTATGTGGTTTCCCCCATAGCTGCTCATGTGTTTCATCACAAACATTATTATCAACAGAGTTTCTTTTCTTAATTAGAAATATATCTATTTTAATGGTAATTACTGCAGCTCAATCAGCTGGATGGCTATCTGTCAGAAGGGCTTTGTCTTCCTGGCTGGCTGAAGGGAGTTGGTCTGAATGCCCTTTCATGCAACACACCTATTGGCATCACACTAGTGTGTTCCAACACACAGTTTGGAAAGCCCTGACTTAATGTGTTCTTCTTGTATTTCTACTGTCAGGCATTGGGATTTGACAGGTTTTCTGATTTGTAGGCTAAGATACCTTGACTGGGTTTGGTACTAAGCTCCTTGAATTGGAATGAAGGCACCATATGGTTTCTCTCCAGGGAGCAAATATATTGGTCCAGCCTGTCCTCTTCTTGGTAATAATGTTCTCTGATTTGGAGCTGTCTTTGCTTTCTAGAGATCCTTCTCTAACTCTTCATTTGATAAATGCTATATACAGTAAGTCGGTAGTCTCCACTGTGGTTTGGGTCCAGGAACTCTCTCCCTAGATATTAAAATCCATGGATGCTCAAGTTTCACTATATACAATTGTGTAGTAAAATGGCACCCCCTTATATAAAAAGGCAAAAATAGTTTGAGATATGATTGGTTCAATCTGTAGATGCAGAATCCATCAATATGGACAGCTGATTGTACCACAAAGTGTACTTGCCTGGAGTGTGCTTGCAGTCTAACCTTTCTCAGCCTTGCTTTTGAGCATCCTCTGTACTTCTACAAGTCATAAACGCAGACCAAGGAGTAAGTCTGGTCTTATGGTTGAGACCTTAAATCCATTCCTTGGGCAACTGATCCCTACCATCCTCTAAAATCAGATTTAGATATTGATTATAAATATCAGACAAACAAAGTGAAAGCCATCCCATATTATGCAGGAGCTTCTGGCTTTCTAAAAGAAGAGAACTTTTGGGACAAGTCATGCCTTTGTGAATGCTTCCCATGTTGGCAAATTTTTTAATGCCAAAGAAAGGAAACATAGTCTGAGAACTACATTGGGGGCTGGCCATTTTGGGGTTCCCACAATTCTTCCCTAATTGCTACCTTGAACAAACAAACAAAGCTTTCAACTAAAATGAAGATATACTGCTTCTGGAAGTTTCCAGTACCAGTGATACTCCTTTAAAACAGAGACTGAGTTTACTGGAGAGTAGGGTTCTGGTGTGCCTCCTTAAAAAAAAAAACCTGGAATGTCATGTCACTTCCCAGTTTAAAACAAAAACTGTAAAATCTATGAGAGACAGAGTGCATCTTGGGGAAGAGAAATTGCCCTGAAGAATTAGCCCACCCTTGACTTAGGAGTATAGTGTCTAGATCCAGGGAAGTCATGCTATCCCTCTATTCTCCCTTGGTCAGACCACACCTGGAATACTGTGTCCAATTCTGGGCACCACAATTGAAAGGAGATGTTGAAAAGCTGGAACGTGTCCAGAGAAGAGTGACTAAAATGATCAAAGGTCTGGAGAACAAGCCCTATGAGGAGCTTAAAGATCTGGGCATGTAGAGAAGGCTGAGAGGAGACTTGATAGTCATGTATAAATAGATGAGGGGAAGTCATAGGGAGGAGGGAGCAAGCTTGTTTTTAGCTGCCCTGGAGACTAAGACGCAGAACAATGGCTTCAAACTACAGAAAAGGAGATTCCCCCTGAACATTAGGAAGAACTTCCTCATTGTGAGAGCTGTTCAGCAGTGGAACTCTCTCCCCTGGACTGTGGCGGAGGTTCCTTCTTTGGAGGCTTTTGAACAGAGGCTGGATGGCCATCTGTCGGGGATGCTTTGAATGCCATTTTCCTGCTTCTTGGCAGGGGGTTGGACTGGATAGCCCACAAGGTCTCTTCCAACTCTATGATTCTATTACTTATGCCAATGCCCCCATTGAGTTGCCCCACTTGTTGGCCCCGACAAGATACCTATAAAGAGAAAATAGGTGAAATGAAAGAATATGATTCCAAGATATGAAAGTCCCTTGATACAAACATATTTTGGAATACACTTCTGAAGCTATGGTTAGGTTTCCTAATGCTTTAAGCTTTCTGCCTGCCCATCACTTCCAAGGTTTCACATTGCTAAAATAGATTATCCCATTTACTGCTAGTATATGCACCCAACCTTATAAATACAAATGTAGAGCTAAATAAACTCAGCAGAAATACAGGCTTGGGTGTACGTAAGGGGGGCCTGTCTAAACGTATAGCCATTTCTCCAAGAAATTTATCACACATTCTTCCCCCCACCATGCTAGAATGGCGGCACATTCCATCTACTGCTTTGCACTTTATTGCCCTCAGCGGTAATATTAATAACAGTAAAAATAATAGCATGATCAGATAGCATAAGCTTTAAAGAAATGCCCCATTGTTATTCTAATGTTCTTAAGCTCCCCCATCCTCCCACCCTAGACATTTCCCCACATTCAAATGTTTGCTTAGCTAAGTGATTTGCAATTAGTCCCTCTCTTCCAGGCCAAATATCTCCATTTTCCCTTACATTGAATTGAGAGGAAAGGAGCCAGCTGTGTACTAGGAAGCCGACAAGGATGGCTATAACGTTTGTTTAGGAAATTTATTTTAGTCAATATTTCTCAATGAAATAAAGTGTATAAATGAAGTCAGATTGACACCACTATATTTTACACCTAGGCTGCGAATTAGAGTGGCACTCGGCAGTTGTCATCCATTTTCTTTCACATCTTTCTTCATCTTTTTTATTTTTGAGGCAGATGGGAGGGGTGAGCAAATTCCAAGCAAAACAGAACCTTGATATAAATTTGGAAGGGTTGCATGAGATATTCTTTTGCTTGTTTGCATAGCATGTGCTTGTGTACAGTTTTACTTAATGCCTTTTTAAAATCGCCCTTTGTTCATAGTCTCCATATGGCCAAAAAGGGAATGGCCTCTAGACCAGTGATTGATCCCTTTAGACTAAAGATTCCCAAACTTTAGTCTTCCAAATTTTTTGGACTTCAACTCCTATTTTGTTGTATTTTGCAGAATGGACGGGATGGCTACTCCTAAGTATATTTACTTGTGAGTGGTGACCTTGTTCTGGATGCAGTACTGTTTCGCTCACATGGTCCCATGGTAACAACTGGGATTTTATTTCTGGACTTCCTGTGGAAACCAAAATCCATGGATGCTCATGTCTAACGATATACAATGGCATAGTAAAATTATGTCCCTTATATAAAATGGCAAAATCAAGGTCGGATTTTTTTGGATTAAATTTTTTTTCTAGTCATTGATAGTTGAATTCTTGGATACAAAATCCATAGATTCAGAGGACCAATGGGACTTTATTATTCCTATGGTACAATCTCTGGAAGGGAGAGAAATTTTTTCATTGATTTTAGTGAAGCTGAGGTTGAACTAGAGGAAAACTGAAGGCACCTAGGATATTTCTCATAATAATATCACAAATATGTCACCTCTACGAAGAAACATAGTTTGCCTGGTTTTGAAGCCACATTCCTATTCACAATATGAGCAAAAATCTATTGGGACTAATTTTAAGACTGTTATATGGCATGTTCCATATGGAGATAGTCTCAGAGTCATGAACATCCAGCTTACAGACAACTCAGTAGTTAAGAACAGGGGCAAGACAACAGGAATTGGGTAAAATCTATCCCCAGGAAAGGAAATTAACTCATTAAAGAGTTATCGTGGGGAAAATGTGTGTCAATTGAAGCTTTATATCACTAATCTTTGTTTCCACAACAAACCAAATTTGTCAAAATCCAATTATCACAGGGACAAAGTGAGGTGTGAACAAGGGCACAGGCAGCAAAACTAATACCACAGGGGTGTTGACCTTTCCCTGTGCTATCCAAAACACACACACACACACACACACACACACACACACGGCTGTAAGTACACTTTAAAAATTTCCAACGTACATAAAAATTCAACTTAAGAACGTACCAACAGAACCTATCTTGTTTGTAACTTGGAAACTGCCTGTAGTAGGAATGGCCAACTGTGGATTTCCAGATTCTTTTAGTCCTAAAACTACTAACATTGGAGGGCTCCAGTTAAATGACATAGGACAAAATTTGACTCACTTAGCAATCTATTGTAATTTTATCTTCAGCACAACAAACTACAGTGATACCTTGAGTTAAAAGTTTAATTCATTTTTTGCCTGAGCTCTTAAATCAAATTGTCTTATCTGAAAGTGAATTTTCCCATTGAAATGCTATGAATCTATTCCCCCCTCCCTCACCCCCCATGTTTTGTTACGTACTTTAAAATAAGAAAATGTACTTTATAAATAACAAATAATGTACAAATGAACATTCACATGGAACAATAAAAAAGAAAGATCAACTTTAAAATGGTAGAAGCACAAAGTTGTGGCAAGAAAGCACAAAGCGAAGAGGGAGAAGCATCTTTTCATACTGTACTCATTCCAGCCTCATTCCCTCTCTTGTTCTCTCTCCCCATCTCTCTTCATGAAGTCAAACATACCAGGAATAAAACCCACACAAAATCAACTAACCCAATGTTCCTCAAGTAGACAAGAGCAAAGTGGACAGCAATCTCCCAAAGTGGACAAGAGCACAAGGCACGGAGGCTGCTCCCTTGAAGTCCTAAAGCAGTGGTTCTCGATGTGTGCGGTCCCCAGATGTTTTGGCCTTCAACTCCCAGAAATCCTAACAGCTGGTAAACTGGCTGGGATTTCTAGGAGTTGTAGGCCAAATTACCTGGGGACCCACAGGTTGAGATCCACTGCCCTAAAGCCTCTAGTATTACTCTAGCACTAGCAATCCCTCTGGTGCTAGTTCTTAACTCAAAATGCTGCTCTTATGTCAAAGTGAAACCTGGGCCAAGCAATGGCTCTTAATTCAAGATGCTCTTAAATTGGGATGCTCTTAAGTCGCGATTCCACTGTATATAGAATTATTTGTTAGGAACAGATGGGCATGAATTGACAGTTTTGTATTCTTCACAATATCAGAAATCAGTAAATATCCACAGCAAAGAAAAATTATATATGGGGATCTCTATGAGTAAAGACAATAAGGAGTATATGTTTGTATTAACCCACTGCTTGATTTGCTCCTTTTTATATTATTCTTTGCATGCTCCATGTACAGCTGACTAATGTGAAGGATCCACAGGCTTGGGCAGAAATACAGACTCAAAGCTGAGTTATATTTTTAAATTCGATTTCTAATTTATTTCATTTGTCTTGGCTTGAAAATCCAAGTTGCACAGGATTCAAAAATGGTATACAGGTAGCCATGAAAACCAGAAATAAGCTTTATTTTATTTATCTATTTTTGTAATAAAGTTGTGGAAAAGGAACCCCTTTCCTCCAACCCAATTTTGATCCACTTGGTTGGAGAGATTTAATCTCACAGCTGGACCAAGAGGGATTCTCACATTTGCCAATCCTATCAATAAAATTTTACTGCCGGGAAGATAATAATGGTAATAACAGTGTATTTTTTTTAAAGCCTATGAAGGGCCATAACTGTAACTTATTACAACCCCTCTTTAAGTAACTGTGACTCAAGTATTGGCTTTGTTGCTTACTTGGCACAACTGGCAAATGTAACAAAACCAGATTAAGTAGCAGTTCCTTTATTTCCTGAAAAGCACTGTGAGATGTTGAATTAAATGTGGAAAAAAATCAACACCACCATGTCTTCCACTCATATGAATTATGGCCATATGGATAGCAGATTGTCACTAGCTTTAGTCGGGTGTTATACACACTCAATAGGACTTTTCAGAATCTAAATATACAATGCAAACAAAGAGGAGTCTGTTTCCTAGGCCATCAGGGTTTTTTTAAAAAAAAATAAAAAGTTCTAAATACAAATGTGCAAGATTTAAAATGTGTACTGTATACTGCATATTAGTGTAAAGTGGGCTCTTATAAGTCAAATTCTGCATGTCTTTCAAATCCTGTCTTCCTTGGACATTCTTCCTTACTGACATATTCAGCAGAAATTAAGCTTTTATCTTCATTGTGTTGTCAAAGGCTTTCGTAGCTGGAATCACAGGGTTGTTGTGTATTTTCTGGGCTGTATGGCCACGTTCCAGAAATACTTCTGGAACATGGCCATACAGCCCGGAAAACACACAACAACACTTTTATCTTCATGTTCCTTCCTCTCCTTTATTGCTTTTAGCCTATTTGCCACCCAGTAATCTTGCTTGTCTTTGTGAAATTCCAGGTGGTCTTTTTTATACCCTTAGTCAAAACAGAGGTTCTTGGGCTGGTCATGTCTAGACTGCAAGATTTTTCTCTTTGTTCGTCCATTCTCAAAACTCAGCTCTCTTATTTCTCTCAAAAACTCATCTGCCCAAACATTTATCTCTCTCATTACCCAAACCTACTCCCTTCTCAAATTCACTCCTTGCAGAACCAACCCAGTATTTTTATCTTATAAAATATTTATGGCTCTGCTTCACACTCTCACCTTGCTCCTCTTGGTATATTTCTACTTTCAGTTTTTGCTCCTCCAACTCCAGCGGGGTTTGCTGACTTGTGTACTGGGGACCGTAGTCCAAAAAAGTAACATTTCCAACCTTAGATCTTTACCCACATCAACACTTTAAGTAACTTCACTATGTTTTCCTGCTTCCTGCAACATTTTCAGGTTCACAATATGGTACCTCTTCCTCTTGCAAAATGCAATGCAAAATGTTATTCTTCTATGTTGTGTTTTGCTGAAAATTTAAGTTATAATACTGAACTGAATCGAAGAGATCCTATATGTAGTCTTAACTGGTGATACAAGGCACTGTCATCCAATAATGTAACTTTTCCACATCTGAGATCAAGCATGCATTTAAATTTTGGAAATGAAGTGCCTCTATAAACACGCCAAGTTGTGAATTTTTATTTATTTATTTATTAAACTTAAAAACATTTAAAACCCACTATTAGGTGTATGTTGTAAGATATTTGAGAAGCATACAATATTCCTGAAAAAATGAAATACACTATAATGTAATAGAAGAAAGATTATAAAAAACAAATCAGAAACATAACATAGTATGGGAATTTGAAACATCAGACCATGTAATTAAGAGTTTATCTGAACCACATAGTTACAGCACTTTAATTGTCATGGCTGTATTCTATGGAATCCTAGGATTTATAGTTTGGTTAGGAATCTTATAATTCTCTGCAAGAGATCTCTAGTGGTATAGTTCAAGAAAGAACACTAGAGTTTTCTGTAAGAGAATTCCAAGCACGTCACAAGGTGACCATTCAATGATTCCATGGCGTGGAGCCATGACACTTAGTGGCATTAGACTGAGATAACTGCATAGTTTGGATACACCCTTAAGTTTTAATCAGATAGTGAAATGATAGCAGAAGTGACACTGGCTGATTTTCTGGGTGGGGGCAGGATACCACTACAGAGAATGCACTGATGAACCTCTCCTTGTAAATGAATTTGGGGAATAGTGACTTGACTTGTTAGTGACTTGTTTTGTTTTTTGGGGTGGGGTGGTGATCATTGATAAGGTCTCTCATTATCAAGATATGTTTTAGAAATGGGTAGAACATTAGTGATAGAATTAGAGAATGGTAATATGCTATCTTACCACATGGGGGCACTTTTGTCAGACCTTTAACCACATAGACTACTCAATGTAATAGTCGTGTGAATTGTCTCCACTGCTCATGGGGGGGGGGGGGGGGGTTTAGAGGGAAAGAAATAAGGGGGCCGTGAAATAAAAGACATGTTGGTTACTTTCAAAAACACTGCATCCTCAACAGCAGAACAGTTAACAATAAATCACTGAAATCAATTAACCAAAATCAATTACTCTTGAGCTCAGTTTATGCGGTAGTAACTCCAATGGAAATCAAGAAAATGTGCACAAGATCACTGCCAATGAATTTGTCAATTAGCTACACTGATTAATCAATTAATGCAGCCATCCCTAATAATAGAGATAGTTGGGGAAAACAATCAGCGCCTCTTTTTTTTTGTTACTGATGTGTATACAAGCCATAATTAGTGTGTATGCTTTGCTTGGAAAAAGACAGCCACCGACCCCCTGGCTATCATTACCGGTGACTTTTATAACCTGCTTTATAAGAGGTTATTAAGGAATATGGCAAGGAATGGTAATTGCTATCTAATATGAATAAGGCATTTTATGAAATGGCCCTTTTATTTAGACTGTTAAGTGAAAAGTGGTAGCTGTTATAAATAAGGAAGGTATGTGTCTGTGAAAGAGAGACCAAGAGTGAGGAAGCACATAGGTATCTTTTAGCATGTGTACAAAGAGATCTATGTGTCTGTCTGTGCAATTCTCTACCTATTCTAGAAATTACCAGTTTCTACAACAAAGAAATATAAAAGAAAGAAATCAAAGACATTTCTATGGATGACTGGAAAAGGAAACAGCTGCAATGTATTCATCAATTCCAATCCATCAACAAAGGTACGAATACAGAGAGAATGGCTTCTTACCACACTACATATATTACAGTACTACACAAGCCCTCATTGCGTAGGATTACTGCCAATTTGACAGATCTGCATAATCTCACAAACCTCTTTGAAAGTTTACAGTAGATCACAATTCATATTTTTCTCTATCCTATTACACCTGGAGTTGGCAAAAATGTGGCCGGCAAATTGTAGACCCCAAACCTAATTTTTTTTTCAAAAAGTCAAATCCCTGTACTTTGATTCAGAAAGTGAATGCCCTGAAAAATATAGGAAATAAAGCCTTAAGCCCCTATGCTGCTCCTCTTTTCAGGTGGAAATCTCTTCTTTCCCCCACATTTCTGGATCTTCACATCTCAATTTATGCCATAGCTAATCTATCTCACTCCAAATCCTTGGAGCAGTTGTGTTTTTATTACTTTTAAGACCTGTTTTGAGCCCATTCCCTCCACTGGAGCATGGGTGGAATACTGTGTGAGGTCCAGGAGCCATTTTTTCTTCCCGTTGGGACTCTCTAAAGGCCACATAGATCACCCAAAATGCCACAAAAAAGGTACAAAATGGGAAGTAGACCATAAGAAGTCTCCTTATTGGTTCACAAGACCAGTATTTTGTTATATTAAACAATGTGGGGGGCATACAACATATTCATTTGGTGGACTTCTGCTCCTAACAGCTTCCCCATGGAGCAAGTCACCCATTCTTTTTGAGAATGGCAGGAAAATGGTCTGTGAGTCTGTAGAGCTTAAGAATCACAAAACCAGACTGGATGGGGACTACATTTTGCCCATGTTCGACAGTGGAATTCTCTCCCCCGGGCTGTGGTGGAGGCTCCTTCTTTGGAGGCTTTTAAGCAGAGGCTGGATGGCCATCTGTCGGGGGTGCTTTGAATGCGATTTCCTGCTTCTTAGCAGGGGGGTTGGACTAGATGGCCCATGAGGTCTCTTCCAACTCTACTATTCTATGATTCTATGATTTCCGCTCTGAAGGAAAGGATTTCTTCCTCTTGAAACTTCGAGACACTATAGCTTTTGATCATGACAAGCAACTTCATCAGCTTCTCAGTCTTGACTCATCTTTCCCAAGAGTTGATTGGACGCTGACATTTCAAGCCGACTCCGACTTATGGCAACCTTCCCATATAGTTTTCTTGGCAAGATTTATTCAGAGATATGTCATTGCCTTCCTCACATTTAGACTTCCATTTTATGTTTTTCTGGTTGTCAGTTCAGTCACCATATGAACATGCTTACATGTGCAGGATGGTAAACTCAATACCCGGCCCACAATTATTGCTGATGTTTCAAGAAATGTGATGGTTTTGACAGACTACCTCATTCCTTCATGCCCCTCCCTTCTTAACAGTACAAAGCAAGTCCAAATAGAAAAATAACAAAAAAGAAAACAAAAAAGATGCTATACTACAATTATAATACAATTCTTTGTTGTTATATGCCTTCAAGTTGACTTTGACTTACAGTGACCATCTCTAGGTCTTCCTTTCAGTGCAAAGGTGCCATTGTCTTCCTCTAAGACTGAGAGAGTGTGACATGGCCTAGGTCACCAAGTAAGTGTTTATGCATGAATGTGGATCACATTCATCAATCCGGTCTCCTAGTTCAAACCATTATACCATGTTTGCTCTCCCCTACAACTATGCCACCTGTTTTTTTAACATTGTATTTTATCAGTGCATCTGAAGTAGATTGAAATCCAAGTAACTTAACCCTAAAGGTGTTGCTAGATTCCTTTGCACTCTATTTTTCCTTTCTGCACAATAAAGCAACTCACATAAGAAATGGAGCCCCCACTGTTACTGCTGCTGCAAGTGAGAATTTTTCCATAATTTCAATCTTGCCAATCCCAATATGTGCTCATCTCTCCACCATTACTTTATCTGTCTCTAGACTGATTTTAGATTGTAAAAAAACTGTAGTTATAATAGTTTGATGAAAGATGTGAAAGAACCCCAAGCAAAACTACAAATTAGAAAACACTTGCAAATATCTGAATTTATATTTTCCTACCTAAAAGATGCAGATATATATGTATGATGGATGAAATTACAGACGTAGGAACTGGATACTTCCCATTTATCTTACCCCATCCCCATACCCCTTTCAAACTAGACATTTGAAAGCATTCAACTCAGATCTGTTTTTTTTTTCATATTGTGCTTTGTTTTAGCTGAAACAAGTGGTAAATGTTATATACTGGTGAACCAATGCAGGTTGTATCCAGACTTTGAAAGAGCTTTCCAATCTGCTGAATCTGTTTTGGGGACACCGTTTGGCATTTTGGAAAGCAACTTAAAATTCAAAACCTTGAACAAATTCACTGACATGGAAGCCACGAGCTGCCAAAGCTTTAAAAAGGATGCTGTCGGTTACTCTTAGAGATAATTCACCTTGAGACATAAGAGAAAAGGTAATCACGCTTGGCCTGCAACACCAAGTGATAGCTTGCATGTTTAAGCAGGAAATTGCAAATAGAACTGTCATATCACCTCAAATGCAACACTTTTCAGTCGAGTCAGTTTGCACATTTGGCTGCCAGTCATCAACTGTACAGCAATTGAGGCCCAAGAAATCAAGTGATGTACGTGCATCTGGAGAGAAACCATAGCTCAGTCACAGACTACATGCTTTGCATGCAGAAGGTGCTTTGACATACAGAAGGTCCCAAAATACAATCCTTGACATTTCTAGTTGAAAGAGAATGTGAAATCACATGGCTCAGAAGCCACATGAACTCTCTGCCCTATACAACAACATCATCATCATCATAATCATCATCATCATATATTTTAATGGACAGTTCAATGTTAAAAGTGGAGCCCCCAGTGGTGCAGTGGGTTAAACCTTTGTACCAGCAGGACTGCTGACCTGAAGGTTGCCGGTTCGAATCTGGGGAGAACGTGGATGAGCTCCTTCTTACAGTTTCAGCTTCCCATGCAGGGACATAAGAGAAGCCTCCCAAAAGAATGATAAAATGTCAAAACATCTTGGTGTCCCCTGGGCAACATCCTTGCTGACGGCCAATTCTCTCACACCAGAAGCAACTTGCAGTTTCGCAAGTCACTCCTGACACACACACACACAAAGATATAAGTGCATCTTTAATAGTCTTCAAAATTCCTCTGAGATGTTATGTCTCTTTCTTTAGTGAAGGAACAATTACAGGTACAGCAGAATACAAATCCATCCAAACATAGACAGAGAGGGACCTTTTGCCACTGACGAGTCGTGCTAATGCCTACCTGCTATCTACATCACCTATACAGAGGTCATCAGAGCTTGGAAATGCGAGGGGGGGGTGTTGGGGGGGGGGTTATTGCATTATAACTCTCAGAATTGTTCAGACCATAGAATTCTGAGAGTTGCAATCCAAAAAGTAATGTTTCTGAGCTCTGCATGACATACTCCCTAATCCCTAGTTTAAATATACACATATAGCATAGTCATGCTCTGCGGACTGAAATAACAATATAACAGCACAGATAATCTGTACTCTAGTCCCAGGTCCGTAGCCAGGATTTTGATTCGGGAGGGGCTGGGATTTTTGGTTCGGGGTGGGGGGGGGGTGAGTCTGGGTGAGGGGGGATCTACCCTAGCAAACCTTTTGTATCGTTATCCCAATACCCCCATACATATAGGATATATTGAGCATTGTGATCAGATCATGATATGAATAATCATAACAGTTTGAATAATAAATGTAAGGCTTTTTCACGGACCACCTTGAGAATTTCGGGGGGGGGGGGGGCTGAAGCCCCTCAAGCCCCCCCCCCCCCATGCCTGTCTAGCCCAGACTGTACTCAATAATGTGGTGGCATATGTTCAACAAAATAATTTACCCGACAGCTACTCTCACCCCAAGCACAAGTTTGAAGATCACATGCTGAATTAGCCATAGGTATGGTGGCATTCACACAGGTTTTGCCATTTAGCTTTGTAATTTAAAGCATGAGACTTTCCCTTTCTTGGGTGAAAAATAAGTCTAGAAATACTTGCCAATCTCCAAGCAACAGGTAGATGGCACTATAACCATAGCTGGGCGAATTTTCCTATGTTCAAATGCAAAGGGGATGGGTGGCAATAGTGAGAAAGGAAAAATGGGAAATAGTCTTACAGCAGTGACAAACATGGAAAACAAGTAAGTCTTCCCTGTATCAGATTACTAGTTTTCTTTTTAACAAGGAAAACTATGAAAGATGTCACAGAAAGGAGAAAAATGGATCCATTCCTAAACTACTCAAGTAAACCTGCAAATCCAAACATTTCAGATCCTATTTTCCCTGGGAAAGTTCAGAATTGATGCATGGGGGTGTCACACAGAAATGGGGGTGGGGACAGATCATAAGAGCAGCACGGTTAACTCATTAGTAATCTTTTTTTCCTATTAAGCAAACCTACTAGAGTTAAAATGATTCATGGGTAGAAATCCATATGGAAAAGCATTACAATCAGGGCTCTCCTAATATACCATAATTAATATCAATTGAATTAGAGAGAATGGTTTAAGCAAAATGTTATTATGCACAATGTGAACACAGCAGCAAGCCACTTTCCCTCCTCCAAACCGAAATGATTGTTTTTCCATATTTTGGCTGCCACGCACAGACTAATAAATTGTCCCAAATTTGCCTCCCAAGGTCAGGGAGGGTTGGAGATCCATGTGTATGATTTTCGACTCTGCTCTGAAAAGAGAGAGCAGAGGTCAGTGACACACACTGCACAGCCTCCTGTTTCAGCTTGCAATAAGTGCAACGCTAATTCTTACTATACTGGAGGGAAAGTGAGCAGGTACAGTTGTTTATGGAGATCAACATAGGTTTGCCAGTGGAATGGAAGTCTTTGGAAGATGTGCTCAGACTATAGTCCAAGAAGGCAGGAACAATATATTGTTTATAATAATAATAATAATAATAATAATAATAATAATAATAATAATCCATCCCGCAGGTGCCACCTTGACGTGGTGGTGGTGGTGGTGGTGGTGGGGGGGCTTAACTACTCCAATGATGACTGAGAGCTGTGCTGGCGGTAGTGTAACTACCGGCAGGTCCAACCAAGCCAGAGAGGTCTCAGCTGAGGAGTAGAACTAAGAGCACCTAACCCATTAGCATTATGGAGAATCAAACCAAAACGAAGTCTATACTGGCTTGGTCGTCACCCAGGATAAAAAGGACCGCGGTAGATGCTGCTGATTCTGGACATCCATCGACAAGTGGGCTACGGAATCAAAATACAAATGAACAGTCACAGAAGCGGCAGAAATATACAATGCCAGAAAACCGCACAGTTATGAAATGCTATTACAAATCTGAACCTCAAAAGCGCGGCTACCAAAAAAGGATGCATCAGCTATGGAAACAAGAGTACCCTGACTCACAGATAACAGAACCCCGACTGGCTGACCAACGAAGATTCATAATCAGAAACAAAGTGTTCAGTGAAGTTGAACTTGAAGAAATCCAGAAAATCTGCAAAGCAAATTACCATCAGACCACAACACAGACAGCAGCAGAGACTCCAGCAACACTTGGAATGGTGGAACAGCTTGAACCAGAAGAAATTGTGGAGCGTTTGCAAGAATTTGAAGAACCAGCACTTGAAACACCTGTTGAACCACCAGGAACCTTGACAGCAAGACAAGAGCTCAAGGATAAGATCATGGCTCATGCTGCAGCAAATGCAATAAGAAAGCGGCTCCCAACTCTAAAAACAGTGCCCAAAAGACACCTGGCGCCTCTCATGAAAGATGTGAATACAGTACTCTCCACTGTCCAAATAACATCAATTGAACAAACAAACCAGTATGCCTACAGTGCAGCAGTGATAGTAACAGAAGAGCTTGGGCTCCTACAACCAAGGCAGCCCCCCCAAAAAATCAACTGGAAAACCAAAGTGGAAGGTCAGGCTAGAATTGAAAATCAAGAAACTTAGATCAGATGCAAGTAACCTGAAAAATATGAAAGAGAAGAAACTGAAGAATGACAAAATCAAGCAATACCTGATCCGAAAGTACCAGAAAAATTCCAAACACCAGAAAAATTGAAGAAGCTTTGGAGATTGTGAAAGAACAAATTACAGCAACAGCCAGAAAAATTGAAAGATATGAAGCCAGAATCATCCAGTACAGACAAAATCAACTGTTTCAATCAGACCAAAGACGGTTCTACCAGAGTCTGAACCAAACAACAGACACAGTAGGCATAAAGCCAGAGAAAACTGCAACAATGAAGTTCTGGAAAGAACTTTGGGAAAATAATAAGAACTACAACAAAACCGCTGGGTGGATAAAGGAGGTTGAAGGAAAATTCTCACAGACCAAAATGGAACAGATGGAAATAACAACTGAAATGATCAGCAAACGAGTGCAAAAAGTCAAGAACTGGACATCGTCTGGTAGTGATCAACTTCATGGATTTTGGCTCAAACATCTGATTAGTTTACATGGAAAAATGGCTCAACAATTCAATGAGATGCTGCAGAAAGGAGGTATCAGTGAACGGCTAACAACTGGGAGATCATACCTGATACAAAAGGATCCAGCAAAAGGAGCAGCACCAGGAAACTACAGGCCAATAACGTGTCTGCCCACTATGTTTAAACTACTGACTGGCATCATAGCTTACAGAATTCAAGACTATCTTGAGGAGAAAAACATCTTGCCAGATGAACAGAAAGACAACAAACGGAAAGGCAGGGGCACAAAAGACCAGTTATTGATTGGCAAAATGATTCTGGAGAACTGTAAAAGCCGAAAAGCTGATCTTCACATGACGTGGATTGACTACAAAAAGGCCTTTGCCTCACTCCCACACAGCTGGATCATCAAGTGCCTGGATGCCATCGGGATCAGTAAAAACGTTGGCACCTTTATTGAAAACATGATGGAGCACTGGAAAACTGAACTGTTTGTTGGAAATGAAAGCTATGGACTTGTCAACATCAGAAGTGGAATTTTCCAGGGAGACTCATTGTCCCCTCTGCTTTTCATTATTGCCATGATCCCTCTGTCAACAATCTTACAAAAAAAACAAATCTCGGCTATCAAACATCTAAGAAATCTCACAAAATTTCACATCTGATGTACATGGATGACCTGAAGCTCTATGGGAAAACTGAAACTAAAATCCAGTCTCTGACTAACACTGTTCGAATTTTTAGCATTGATATCAGCATGGAGTTTGGTTTGGACAAATGTTCGACAGTGGCATTGAAGAAGGGAAAAATCATTGAAAGTGAGGGTATAAATATGCCTAATGGCCAAACAATAAAGTGTCATCAGCCAGAGGCCTATAAATATCTGGGCATATTACAGCTGGACAACATCAAGCATGAACATGTGAAAACTGTGGTCAGCAAAGAATACACACAAAGGGTCAGAAAAATTCTCAAAAGCAAGCTCAATGGAGGCAACACCATCAAGGCCCTAAACACCTGGGCCATACCTGTCATAAGATATACTGCTGGCATTATAAATTGGACACAGACGGAACTGGACAATTTGGACAGAAAAACAAGAAAACTCATGACCATTCATCATTCACTGCACCCTCACAGTGATGTTGACCGGCTATATCTGCCTAGAAGATCAGGTGGCAGAGGACTCTTACAAGTCAAACAAGCAGTCAAAGAAGAAGAACATGCCCTGGCAGAATATGTAAAGCAAAGTGAAGAACCTGCTTTGATTGAAGTCAAAAATCAGAAACTCCTCAAAGCACAGCAGACAAAAAACCAGTACAAGAAAACCACACTACAAACTAGAGCTGACAGCTGGCACAACAAAACAGTGCATGGAAAGTTCCTTAACAAAATTGAAGGAAAAGCTGATAAGGAGAAGACCTTCAGTGTCCCATTCGTGAGCCATAGCCAGGTCTTCTCCTTATCAGCTTTTCCTTGCTCCTGAGCTGCAAGGATCAGGCCTTCTGTCTCAGTAGCTCGCTACCAAAAAATCCTACTTTCTTCTTCTGGGGACCAAATTATGTGACATGTGAGATCTGTGAATTCAATCATTTTCAACTGGTTAATAGGAGCAGGAATGGGAGATAATTCAGTTCAGTGTCATAGAAATTGAGAAGTCAACCCCAAAGATCTGCTTCATTTTCTTTACAAAAGAAAGCAATCTACTTCGCTCTTGCTGAAATACGTAATAAGAAAACCAGAATACAATTTTATTGTAGTTTCCAAATTCCTCCCACATCTTCTTTGTGTAATCTAAGTTTTCTGATTTGAAGAAAAATGCATTGTGAAATGTGTACACTATGACAAAGAACAGACAAAAACAGAAATTGGAGGACTTTAATTCTCAAACTCATGTCTAAACAGAAGAGACCAAACTAGTGATTTGGGGGGGGGGGGGTGATGTACAGAATACAGAAAGCAAAACAGATTCCTCCACTCCTAGTTAACCCATCCTTTTCCACATATACAAAGAATATTCATACTATGAGGGTATAATATGCTGGCAGAGGCGGTCCAACCATAAGGCGAACTAGGCACTTGCCTGTGGCGCCATCGTCCTGGGGGCACCTTCGTCCCAGGAGGATGGCGCCACCCCCAACCTCCTTCTCCTTCGGGCCATCTGGCGGCCGTGCTGGGCCTCCCAGTGCCCGTCCTGGGCCTCCCGCTTTCGTGCCGTGCGGGCCCACCTTTGGGGCCTTCAGAGATTGTGAGCTCTGTGGGAACTTGGAAGTTAGGTAAGTGGGGTTTATATATCTGTAGAAGGTCCAGGGTGGAGAAAGAATTCTTCTTTGAAGCAAGTGTGAATGTTGTAATTAATCACCTTGATTAGCATTTAATGGCCCTGTGGCTTCAAGGCCTGGCTTCTTCTTGCCTGGGAGAATCTTTTTTGGGAGGTGTTAGCTGTCCCTGATTGTTTACTGTCTGGATTTTTCCTGTTTTCAGAGTGTTGTTCTTTATTTATTGTCCTGATTTTAGAGTTTTCCTGGGGGCTATCTGGGTTATCTAAGTCCACACTGCCCTATATCCCTGTTCAATGTTTGGTGCTAAATTTGCAAATATAGTAATTCCTACATAACATTACCATGTATTAAACTTCTTTTTCTGTTGATTTGTTGTAAAACATGACTGGCTGCCGATATGCTACCGAGCCCAATTCAAAGTGCTGGTCTTGACCTATAAAGCCCTAAACGGTTCTGGCCCAATCTACTTGTCCGAACGTATCTCCTCCTATGAGCCAGGAAGATCCCTGATGTCATCTGGAGAGGCCCTGCTCTCGGTCCCGCCTGCCTCACAGGCGCGGCCTGGTGGGAACGAGGGACAGGGCCTTCTCGGTGGTGGCTCCCCGGCTATGGAACACCCTCCCCAGAGATATACGGCAAGCCCCAACCCTTTTGAGTTTTAGAAAAGCCTTAAAAATATGGCTTTGTGCCCAGGCTTTTAATGAATAAATGATAAAGACGACCCAGATTGTTATATGGATAAAGTTGGAGGATATTGGACGAACGGATTTTAAACACATGTTTTATGTTTTATATTTTATACTGTATTTAATTGGTTGTATTTTTATATGTTGTTGTTTTTAATGATGTATCGGCATCGATTTGTTGCCAATTGTACGCCGCCCTGAGTCCCTCCGGGTGAGAAGGGCGGGATAGAAATATTTGAAATAAATAAATAAATAAAATGTTTTGGTGCTTAATTTGTAAAATCTTAATGTAATTTGATGTTTAATAGGCTTTTCCTTAATCCCTCCTTATTATTCAACATTTTCGCTTATCCAACACTTTTATTTTTCAGTGATTGGTTTGGGGGGGGGGGGGGGCACCAAAATTCTGTTCGCCTACACTTGAAAATTACCTAGGGCCGGCTCTGTATGCTGGTACCATCTGGGGCACTACTAATTAGTGACTACTGATTAGGAAAATGGCAGAGAAGTAAAGGTTAACTCTCTTTGCCTGGCACTGCAATCCCAATATGAACTGAAGGTTTCAGTTGATGCTATTAACCTTTAAAATAGATAAACCAACATCATGGGGCATTTTATTCACAGTTATCCTGTGCCACATCAAGCTCCTCGGTGTGGGGAAAATATTTGGTATTTGCCTAACAATG